>NW_016806932.1:807621-884421 GCF_001698545.2 Rhinopithecus bieti | reverse complement strand
TTGAGACAGAGTCTCGCTCTGTCCCCCAGGCTGGAATGTAGTGTGGCAATGTTCGCTGACTGCAAGCTCTGCCTCCCGGGTTCACGCCATTCTCCTGCTTCAGCCTCCCGAGTAGCTAGGACTACAGGCGCCCACCACCATGCCTGGCTAACTTTTTGTATTTTTAGTAGAGACGGAGTTTCACCATGTTAGCCCAGATGGTCTCGATCTCCTGACCTTGTGATCTGCCTGCCTCGGCCTCCCAAAGTGCTGGGATTACAGGCGTGAGCCACCGCGCCTGGCCTCACCATGTTAATTTTTCAGCCCAATATAAGAGTTTAGAAGGAGCAGATGGATCATTAGAATGAAAAGCCTGAAAAGTGAAATTCAAACCTAGGGTCAAATTAAGAGTTCTGCATCTTTCTGACCTTGTGAAATGTAAAAGCTGTTTCAGTGTTTTGAAGATGGTATGCATCTTCAAAATGTAAAGGCTGTTTCAGTGTTTTGAAGATGGTAGATTGTGTGTATGAATGTTTTTTCTCAGATTTGGGGTATGTAGCATTCACTAGATCCTCAGAGGGGTCCATGACTCCAAAAGAAGGATGACCCACTGACTTAAAAGATGGGTATGTTTGTGAAAATGAAGTTTTAAGCCCACCAGAAAGGAAGACACTTATCCCTGGAAGAAGAAAGAGCATTTATTGGCCTTCAGTTTTTAAAGGACTTTTTGCTGTGGAAGCACTTTTTTTCCTCCTTTGCCATACCTGGTCTTTGGTTTTCCTTTGCAATCCCAGTGGTGACCAGCCTCAGCACCCTGCTCTTCTACACCCTTACAGTGTTGTGGTCTTCAGTGCAGTATTGGACGGTGGTTAGAAACATGCGTTTGGAATTAAAGGAATCTATATTTGAAGCCCAGCACCCCCACTTATCAGCTGTATGTCCTCAGATAGATCACTTAGTCTCTTTGAACCTCGATTTTTTTTTCAGTTGTAGAATGGGGATATTAATCCTCCCTATATTGCAGGGTTGTTGTACAGATTAAAATAGATAATGGATATAAAGTGCACAGGTTAGAGCTTGGCAAATTATAAGTTTCCAATAAAGCTTAGCTGCTGCTATTAAGTGGTGATGAAGATGTTAATGGATATGTACTTAATCTTTTCTCTGCCCAACTTGATTGTCAGCAACTTGAAGGCAGGAATGTTTTACCTTTTTTGTTTAATATCCAGATCTCCTAGAATAATAGTTTTTGGTTCGTCTTTAAATGTGGTTCCAAGTTTCTTTGAGGCCACCAACAGCATCATTCCACTTGCGTTAACCCTCTCAGAGACGTCATAGGTTTGTGTCTCACCTACTTCAGTTTTTCTACATGGGACGCCAGGGCACTTGGCCAGATACTCCTAGAGAACTTCCTCAGTCAAATTGCTGGAATTTTGGGCTTCATTTCATTGGGCAGGTCTAGTTTGGCCCTTTGGTTATGAATGGTGTGGTTATTCTCTCTAAAGTTCTGTTAGCTTCTTATAATGTCAAGTCCATATCCCGTGGATAAGGCAAAGACTTGAATTTACTTCTGTTCCTTTGTAAGTAGGGGGAGAAGCAGCTTCAGGTCCTGTGCTGTGAATGAAGGTCAGCTGTCTTATCTTGCATTCTATTTCCTATTGCAGCATTCTCCATTCTCATCTGCCCCCTCAGCCTTGGCCCAAAGGGCTCCAGGTCTTACTTCTCCCTCAAAGAATATGGGAATTTACAAAGAGAATATGCAAAGGTGGTATCTTAAGCTGATGATTCTCAAGGGATTTGGGGAGGAGGAAAGCATGTAGTTTTGCCCCTAGGGAATATTTAGACACTTTGATTGTCACAGTTGCGGTGGGGGAAGGGTGGTGCTGCTAGAGTCTAGTGGGTAGAGGTCTGGGTGCTGCTAAATATCCTGCGGTGCACAGGAGAGGCCCACAACAGATTTGTCCAGCTCAAAATGCCAGTAATGCCAAGGCTGAGAAACCTAGCTGAAGCCTCACAGGGGGCATGGTCCATTTCAGAAGTATGTGGGGAGAAAATTGAAGGTGAGAGGTCTGTGGCTCTCCTGAAGTCAGGCCACATAAGTACTTTGCCAGGTAGGTAGTGCCTAGTGACAGGGATGTACTAGAAAGAATTCCTTTTGAGCTTGGCCTTGGGTCTTGTGCAGTCATGTTCATGTGACAGTAGGGAAGGCTGTGGGCCTGAGGCAGCTAAGGAGTAAACTGGCAAGTTTCGTATGGAGAGTTGGGAAGATAGAAGCAGAGGAAGCCCGGCGTGGTGGCTCACGCCAGGAATCCCAGTACTTTGGGAGGCCAAGGTGGGTGGATCACTTGGGATCAGGCGTTCGAGACCATCCTAGCCTGGTGAACATGATGAAACCCCGTCTCTACTAACAATACAAAAAAATTAGCTGGGTGTGGTGGCGCACACCTGTCATCCCAGCCACTCGCGAGGCTGAGGGAGGAGAGCCGCTTGAACGCAGGAAGTGGAGCTTGCAGTGAGCCCGGATCGTGCCACTGCACTCCAGCCTGGGCGACAGAGCAAGACTCTCAAAAAAAAAAAAAAAAGCAGGGGTATCTGAGACTTAACTTCCTCTTGGAGAGCTGGAGAGTCAGGAGAGCGAAGCTTTCTATCTTGCTTTGTACCTGAGAGTCTACTCGAATCAGGGTAGGCAGGGAGGGACAGGGGATCTGTTCAGATATTTCCCTTTGGGGTCAAATGAGAGGAAGGAGTCCTTGCCCCTTGGAGAATTACTACAAGGATCTGGTTGAGATGAGAATTTGTTTCCCCCACCAATATTGTTTTTTGGTGTTTTTTGTTTTGTTTTGTTCTAACATCTCTGTTTTCTTTCCCCTTTCTATTGTTGCTCCTGTCCTCCTCCCACTCTGACTACCACACAAACCCTGACAGGAGCCTTTCTCCCCCTCTAGGGAAGGGGCCCATATGAGGAACTCTTACTGGATGCCCCCTTCCCTGTTGCTGTGCTGATCTTACACATCAGTTTCCACGGATCCCTTGTGAATCAGTTGTCTTCCTCATTTACTCTGAGCAAGGGTGGCAGCAGCAATAGCAGTAGACGTAGATGCAGTGACTCATTTTGCATGATGTCTGTGAGAGAGCCGGGCCTCCCGTGTGCTGTGGCTCTTGTTCAGGCATTGCTTCAGAAACTTGATTCTTCTGGAATTGTGCATAAGAGAGCCTTTTAGAAAAAAAAAAAAAGTTGGAAGGGTTTCCCTTCCTAAGCTTCAGTGGAAGCAGCAGGAGGTTGGACCACCTCCAGGACAGTAGGAAAGCCAGGATGGACCCTCTGTGTCCACCTCCAGTCTGTGGCACTGTTTTCCATCTCATCTCGGACATATCATGGGGCTACAGCATGCCTCAGAAACCTGCTGGAATGTGGTGATGGTTTCCAGGATCTGGGTTTGGGGAGGACTGTGGTGATGCGCTAGGGTTAGCCATCCAGAAGGGGTGGGCAGAGACAGCAGGAGCCTACTCTGATTAGCATATAAGTTGGCCTCCTTTCATGATTTCTGGGTCATTGGTGAGTGGATAGGAGTTATAGGATCCTTTGTGGGTGAGTAGGGGATACTGTGGCAGATAGGTTTTAGTAAACCCACCTGCACCTTTTTAATGTATCACCTTCTCAGTTTGGGTGGAGAAGCTTGCCACCCCCAGGTTCATCCGTAAGCATTGTGGTAGGCTCAGGACTAACAGATACTAGGTTAGCCCCATTGAGGGCCCCAGGTCAGGCTTCAGCTTTCGGAAAGCTTGTTTTCTCCTTGGGCAGGTCCTGTCAGACGTTTTGCTCCTTTGTGTTTGACATTTTGATGTCTGTACTATACAAAGCCACATGGAAAGGCAAAGGAATACACCCCTTTGTATAAATGACAGTCGTAACAAATGAAGTATATACCAGTTTGTGCTGTCTGTCAAGAAGTAATTCATCTCAGCTAGTAAAATAAAGGGGAAGGGAAGGAAATTCAGGTCTTTAGGTATGGATTCATAAACTGGACTTAAGAAGAGCCTCCTCTTATGATATATGATGCTAATTACTCATAATGTTTCCTTCTTAATGAACAGTTGATGTAGGAGTTTTCCCCTTTCATCTAAGAAATACATAACAATCTGCAAGTTTTCTTAGTTGTTTTGTTAAATGGACTTTGAAATGATTGAGAAATTCGTATTCCTCAGTGAAAGTAGGTATCACGTTAATGGACAGGGAGCAGTCCTTGTTGTCACCAAGATTTTGGCATCTGAATTGTATATTTAAACTGTGTCAGGAATATAGAATCATTTTGAGGCTGAAGGGAGAAGGAAATCCATTCTTCTCATGAATCTGTTTGATATTTTCGGGATGTCCTGAGAGAAAAATTCTTTGACCTGCTTAGTGAGCAAGGTTTAAGTTTGTACACCCGGGTCACATTGTACCCTTGGCTCCAAAGATTTATCCTGCATCTGAGCCAAAGACTTGAAGGCTGTGGTTGCTGGAATTTTAGGGTGTATCTCTTTGCTTCTTCAGATGAGACATTTCTTAAGATAGAATAATGGTTTAAAAAAAAAAAAAAAAACCTCTCGGTTTACTCTAGAAAGATACAGCATTTTTGGTATAAATCCAAGGAAGTCCAAATGAAGATCAGGTTTTAGAATTATATTTTAATATGTGAAGGGAGAAATCCGTTTTATCAGGTCAGTAGGTTTTTTGCTTAATAAATAGAGGCAAGAAGAAAGCTATGGGCCCAGCTGGAATGGGTGCAATTTTTAGAAAAGATTATTTATAGTTGTTGGGCACATCCTTGCATGTGGACTTTGAAATAAGAAATTAAATCGCCACCTCACTTTTGCAGGAAATAATCCAAATGTAAAAAGTTAAAGTTAGTATTGCACTTTGGTAAAGCTTTAGATGTATTTTATATTTCCTAAAATAAGCTTTTTTTCTATGCATAAAAGTGGAGGTCAAATGAATTACAAGTGCATTCTTAACTGAGTGGAAATGGGTGCTGGTGTTTCATATATACATATAAATTTTGCAGTTACTTACCTTTCTTTTTTTTTTTTTTTAAAGGAGACTTGCTCTGTTGCCCAGATTGGAGTGTAGTGGCACAAGCATAGCTCACTGCAACTGTGAACTCTACCTGAGCCTCTGGAGTAGCTATTCCACCTGAGCCTCTGGAGTAGCTGGGATTAGAGATACAAGCCACCATTCTCAGTTCTTTTCTTTTTTTAAAGAGATGGGATATTGCTTTGTTGCCCAGGCCCATCTCGAGCTCGTGGGCTCAAATGATCCTCTTGTCTCAGCCTCCCAAGCTGCTGGAATTATAGGTGTAAGCCATTGCACCTGGCTGCTTGACATTTTTATAGACTCACACTAAAAAGTTTATTTAATTTATTTATTATTATTATTACTATTTTTTTTTTTTTTTTTTTGGAGGCCGGAGTTTCTCTGCTCTGGTGCCCAGGCCTGGAGTGCAGTGGGCCGGATCTCAGTCACTGCAAGCTCCGCCCCCCGGCGTTTACGCCATTCTTCCTGCCTCAGGCCTCCTTGAGTAGCTGGGACTACAGGCGCCTGCCACCGCGCCCGGGGGCTAATTTTTGTATTTTTTTAGGTAGGAGACGCGGGTGTTCACCATGGTCTCGATCTCCTTGACCTGCTGATCACCCGCCCTCGGCTCCCAAAGTGCTGGGATTACAGGCGTGAGCCACCCCGCCCGGCAAAAGTTTATTTATTGAATGAGTACTATGTGCACAGGGTTAAATGTATCTGATGTTTGTTACAATTTAAACAGGAGTGTTGATAAAACTGTGTAAAATGAATTAGCATATACTTGCCATTATGTTTTTATCTTAATAATTGTTATGTAGTTTCTATGAAAAGTTCACTTAACATTTCCATGCTTTTTTGGGTTTGCTTTATTTAACCTTAAAAGAGTGATTGAAATAATAGTTTTGTTAGGTCATTAGATTGGTGATCTCCCCTTTTGTATAGTCAAATTTAATTTCAGTCTTTAAGATTGAAAACTAGTGCAAATTCTAGGTTCATCACAGAACCACAGTTAAAGGTGCATTCACATATCTCATATAAGATACCTGTTTTCACTGTATTAATCATTTGCAATAATCAATGAATTTTACTTTTAAAAGATTTTATGGTTAAAAGGTGATGGAAGGAATTATTTCTCTAAAACTCAAGAAATTCTTGCTCTGGGAAGCTGTGTTGAGAAGAGTTCTAAGCTCTGCTGCCTGTGTCAGTGTTCTCTGGAAAGACCTCTCTTAGAAGGATGCTGAGATGTGGAGTCAGAAGGCCAGGACCCAGCCCTACCCTCCCTACCACCTGCCAGCTGTGTGGCCTTGAGTGAACCAACAACTTTGCCAGGAGTCATTTGCCTTGTCTTTAAAATAAAAGAGCATTACCATATCCTGGGTTGTTGAAGTAAGATTGTGTAGTGTTAGTAGGGTGCCCCCCACCAAAGGTCCTCTGTACGTTGAGGTTTCTTTCCCTGCCTGCTGCCTCCTTGCAAGGAAAGCCAGAGCACTTTGACTTAGAATTGTGTCTGAATTCAGCTAGTGTGTTGCGTAAGCTTGGTTATCTGCTTTTCCTCTCAGTTCTTCCTAGGTAGTGGTGAGGGTGGGGGAAGGGAGCTTCATGCAGAGGAAACAGTCTGAGGCTATTTACTGTAGGAGCACACTTCAGTGTAATCTAGAGAAGGCTAGTTTATGTCCAGTATATACTTTTCAAACAGCTACCATTTTAATGTTTTGGTACTGGGAAATGTGTTAGTTGAAAATTTCACTTACAAGTAATCCTTTTATTTTTCTGTGGTAACAAGACAGGTAAGGCATATCAGTTGGCCCAGACTCATTGGTCCTCAGTGACTGACTGCCAGACTCAGAGTTGAGGGGTCTGATCTCAGAGGATGCAGGTTGTGTTGTCAGCCCAGATACCTACGGCACCGGTCCTAGCAAGTGGCCACTGTTTTCTGGAATATCTGTCACTACCTTAAGGCAAGCCTCGTTATTTCAATCCTTATTCTTAGGCTAATGTCTTGAGCCATTATCAGAGATTGGCAGGCAGGTTGTTGATTTTTGAGATGAAGAACAACTATCTGGCCAGGGAGAGAAAGAGAAAATTGGCTTATAAGTTACAGTGGTACAGAGTGCTCTGCCTTCTCAGATGATTTTGTTTCCAAGAATCATTGATTATATAGCTTTTTTTTAGTTCAAACCCATACCCATTCTGCATATTTCAGAGTGAAATGTCCTTTCAGGACGATCTTATTAAATCACTAATCTGAAATTTTATGTTCCCTAGTTGGCCATGGCAGTATTTTGGTTAGGGTTTTAGGTCATTTTTGTATCCACTGTAAACTTGGATATAACTTACCATTAACCAGATACTTAAAACCAGGGTTATTTCCTAAGGTTTCACATTGGAAGTGGTATGTGAGCTGAGCTTTGAAGAGTGACACCGGGTTTTTTTAGACGAAAAGGATGCATGAGCTAGCTAAAGGGCTTGTTTTTTATCCTGTAGGGCAGGGGTGGTTGTAGACACCTTCTTGCGTGCTGACATACTGATTGATGATGGCTTCTAAGGTCTCTCCTGAGTCTAGTAGGAGGGAGGCCTCCTGTCACAGACACCAGGCAGGCAGGTAGGGGAATGGAGCAAGATTTGGCATTCCGGCTGCTGTGAGTTTGCTCTCCAGTGGCTTGGAAATGGGAAGTAAAGGAATCTGATCCTATGTGAGACCATTTTCAGACTGTCCTAGTCTGCCCTCACATATCCCTGGAATGGACACATACAAGCTGGTCAGGGCTCTCTTGGGGGCACTGAGGTGGGAGAGGCTGGAAACCTGGGTAGGGTAGTGGAACTGGGAGTGAAAAGCCCCCCGCACTTGGATCTCTTGCGTATCACACGAGACTCAGTTATTTATTGATGACTGCCTAGCTGGCTCATAATACTGATGGCTGAAGGGGGGTATGAAAAGTGGTCTCTGTCCTCAAGAGCATCCAGTCTTTTTGGAGAAATAATGCAAAAACAAACAAACTAAAAGGGTAAAATAAGAGAAACAAAAGCCCAGGTCATAAATTTTCCAGTCGTGTTGGAGAAATAACGCAGAAAAAAAGGTAAAATGAAAGAAACAAAAGCCCAGGTAGTCATTTTGCAGTACAGCTTAGTGACTAAGGGCAGAGTACCTCGCAGAGGTGTTCAGTATTTTGGCTTCCCTGGGCCACACTGGAATAATGGTCTCGGGGCACACATAAAATACACTAACACTAACAATAGCTGATGAGCTGAAAAGAAAGAAATCGTAAAAAAATCTCATAATGCTTTAAGAAACTTTACAAATTTGTGTTGGGCCACATTCAAAGCCATCCTGGGCTGCAGGTTGGACAAGCTTGGTTTAAATCCTCTGCTTAACAGCTGTGTGACCCTGGGCAAGTGACTTAGTGACTTCTTCCATTGGTTTGCTGGTCTGTTAGAGTATCACATACTTTATAGGGCTGTTGTGAGGATTAAATGAGTCAGTATATGCATATTTAAGGTACTTAGAACAGAGTTTGGCACGTAGTAAGTGCCAAATAATTATATGTAATTATTATTTTGAAGATAGAGTCCCTAAGCCTGTTTTGTCTTTGAAATAGGAACTTCATAGCATTGTGCAGGTTTAGTGAAGGAACGTTGGTAAAAGCATCTAGAAAAAAGCCTGGCAGAAACCAAGTGCTCAGTAACCAGCAGTCGTTATCATTCTTATCATTCAATACTTGCCCATTGGTGTGAGTTTATTTGGTTCTCCCTCCACAGAGATAGAGGAAGATATAATGTATTTTATAATCAATTTTTGCTTTTGTTTTCAGAATCTGGTTTTCAAAACAAAATGTGTTTGTTAACAGGCTGCTCCTTTGCCAAGAAAAATGACAAAATTACCTCCATGTACTCTTCTCTCCTCACCCAAAAGCCCTGTATGAGCGTGTCTCTGGCTGCGCATATTTAAGTATTAACTGAGATAAAGCATGAGCTCAGCAGGGGCTTTCTAATGGCTAATCCACAGTAACCCATTTAAAAAATCTTTTCTCCCACACAAGAAAAGAACTAGTAGGGAAAGGACATTTTGGTGGTTATTTGAAAGAAGTGTTGCTCGGGGTTTTGCGGGAGGAAGAGGTGTCTCACCATTGAGTTTTTTGCTTGGTGGATGCCTCTTTTCCGGGTCCAGTTGCTGAATCCAGGACGTGGAGTGGAGACAGGGAGTGGGTAGGAGGTGCTGTCAAAGTTCTAAGCAAGTTCAGCAGTGTTGAAAGAATTTAAACTCACTCTGCAGCCAGGCTATCGCTAGACAGTACTCTACCCTAGAGTAGGCACTGATAGCCCAAGACAAAAAATGAGAAGAACCTTGGGTGGGTGAAAATGCTTTACACATTAAGTTCTTGATGGTCTCCTGACCTCTAGGGACCTTTGAACTTCCAGAGTTAAGATGAAGGCATGGACAGTTTTTTTTTGTTTTTTTGTTTTTTGATTTTTTTTTGCAAAGCGTCATGTAACAGCAGAGTTTGGGCTTTAGAATCTGACAGACCTGGGCTCTAGTGAAACCTCCTTAGGAGCTTACTGGCTGAAACCGAGCAAGTTCTGTAACCTCTCTCTGTCCCCATTTTTCACAGGTAAATCCTAGTCGAGGATTAAGCTGAGGCTATGTATATTAAGTGCTTAGCTTAGTTCCTAGCAAAAAGTAAATTTTAAATGATCTATTACTATTGGTGGTGGCGGTAGTGTGGTGATCACCAGCAACAATCAGAGGGTGGTGGACTGAGGAGGAAGCAGAAGACGGCATTCTTAAGAGAGATGGAAATTGCCCTCTGGATTATAGAGGACCCATCTGAGACCATCTCCCAGTTCAGTTCTGTAGGAAGGGCAGGTAAGATTGAGAATGAGGGTTGTGTAATTTTCAGGTGCCTTCTTCCTCTGGGGCTCTTAAGATCTGAGCCACAGTGGATTCACGTAAGGGAAGGGAGCACTACCAGTAGGGAGAGGTCTGGTAGTTTGGGGTGTCAGTTTAGGGGGAGGTTTTTTGTTTGCCTTTTTTTTTTTCTTTTTATGTCTTAGACACTATGTTGAACTTTGTTGTAATTGTGAAGTCAAAGGATGATAATATTGTAAGCAAATATTCTCTTTTCAGAAAGGATTAGGAGCAGGTAAAACTTTAGTTAGCTAATATTTTGCTTTATAGTAAAACCTCTCCAGCAGAATTATTTTATAATCTTTTTTTAACACCTTTTTTTTTTTCTGACAGGAGATATTAAGTAAGGTATCTACTTTTTATGTGTTGTTCTGGTTTTTTATGAATAAAGTATTGTCTTTAAGTACCTCTGATAGGAATTTAGATAATAAGCCAGTGAAAGATCTTTTTCCTCCATAAATTCCTTTGTCCTTAATGGTGAACCTGTGATGAAAAGATTAGAAATACTGACTCTGAATTTGATTCAGATACATTTGCTTGGTTATATAAATTCTGTACTTTTGGCCCTGAAATAGAAAAAACCCACTTGATGCTTTGGGGACCTTCTTACTACTTCCAGGTCATCCTCGAAGGTCTTAAAATGTTTTTAAACATGGCCAGTTCTTTTCTACTGTATTGGTCTAAACTCTATGTTGCCCCTTCCTGAGAGAAGATAGTTTCCTCAGGTTTTGTCTGGACTACAAGTGGTTTCAGAGAAACAGGCTTCTAGGTATAGCATGGAAAGGGGAAGGTCTGGTGGATGAGGAAGGTTTTAGAGGGCACAAGTAATATTGGGGACAACTGTGGAACAAAGAGTGAGAAAGGTGTGAAGAGGAGGGTACAAAGAAGGCAGAAACAGGGAAGAGCAGGCTGGAAGAGAAAGAAGGGAAGAAGGCAGAATGGTGAAAATGGGGAATAAGGGACAATCTTGAGAGGACAGAGAGGGTGTTGGGTAAGAGTAGAGTGGGATAAGTGGGTAAAGAGAGACTGCATTAGACTGGTGAGTGAGGAGGCAGTGCCTGAGGTATGTATTTGTGGCTGTGAGACTTTCAAGGGAATTTGAACATTTGAGGTGGCTAGGGTAGTATTGCAGACCTGGCTGCTCGAGGGAGCTGTTGGGTATTTGTATGTAGTGAGATCACCTGAACTTCTGTGCTTTGGAGTGGGAGGAAGTCGTAGAAGGAAGCTTTGCCTATCCTTTTATGTTAATTTTCTCGTGATCTTGTGCGGAGGCCTGTCCTTGTTGGATCGTTTAGTTCTACCCTCCTTTTTCTAAGTTGTCTCAACTCATGCATAAGTCTTACCACTTCTCTCTATAACTAACTCTTTGCAACATGTTTCGCTTTAAGTATTTTTTTTTAAGCTTTTTAAGGGAAGAAGGAAAAACTATATTAGACCTTCTCAAACTCTGCTGCCCTTTCTTCCTATTTTCTCTCTCTGCCACCAAGGGTCATTGTACTCCTTCTCAACCAGTCATTACCAAAAGGTTGTTAATTAATTGATTAGAATGCAAAAAATAATCTTGGGCTTTCGGTTCCTTTATTGCTTTTCATTCCATAGAGAGTTTTTTCTTTTTGTTTAACATGTATAAATGTCTAAGCCTATTTATTTTAGACATTTTATAGTAGTTTTTCTAAAATGTATTATACTGCTTTCTTAAACTAAGTCTGGAACTTACTTTATCATCATGAACCATCAATATTTTCCAAATCAACTGGTTTTCAGAAGACTGAGGTAGTTAGGATTGTGAGTACATTTACTCACATTCATTTGAGTGTGTTTTATGTGATGGGCACCTGGGGAAATAGGGGCAAGCAAGACAGACACTGTCTCTGCATGTTGGAATTTAGTCTGTAAAGTCCAAATGGTGGTGATCTGGACCAGCACAGTGTGGAAGGTGCCAGTCTGTGTTCTGGATGATTTAGGTTACCAAGCCATCTCCAGATAAATGGAGTATTGCTGTTTAGGGCCCTGACTTATACACTTGGTCATTTCCACCTCTGGTCTACAATTGCCTACCCCGCAATCCATATGCAATTCTGGGTTTTATTTTTTAGGAGATGGAGGGAGGAAAAGAGGTGAGGATTTGCGTGAAGACAAGCTAGTGTTGGTCCAGGTTTTTTCTGCTTTCTCAATTATCCTATAATCTTTGAAAACACTTTGTTTTTTTTTTTTTTCTCTTGACATTTTCCCCCCCTTTCCTCTCTGAGGACTTCAAAGCAATTCCCAGGCTTCAGATATTTCACCTCTGAATATTTCAGTGTGTACAGAAGAACACAGACATAGGCTTACCTGACCAGGGTCATTATCACACCTAACCATATTTTGTTGTATCACCTAATGCCCACAGTATAATTTTAAAAATTTCTCCCTTATACAAAATAAATGTTCTTTATGGTTTTGTTAGACTCAGGATTCACATGTGGCATTTGGATATTATGTCTCTTAATCAAGGGCTGTCCATCCGCCCCCCCCGCACCCCCACCCGCCTTTTTCCATGCCAATTGACTTGTTGCAGAAACTGGTCAGTGCCTCCTGCAGAATGTCCCACATTCTGGATATATCTGTTTTCTTGTGGTGTCATTATCTGGTTCCTCTATCACCTGAATTTCCTGAAACTGGAAATTAACTCTAGAGGCTTGATTAGACTCAGGTTCAGCCTTCTTAGTTGGGTAGTGCTGTGTGTTTCACATTGTATCACACCAGGGAAAGCCTCCTTAATTTAAGTAAAAATAAAAAATATTAGTGAGCACTGAGTTTGTTTTAGATACGGTGCTAGGTGCTATGGGGACTACAGAGATTAGCAAAGTGTAGTCCCAGCTGCCTTAAATTTGTTGTTGGAAGCAGACCATGACCAACAGCATGACAGAGGATAAGTAAGGTGTAACTGGGGAACAGGAGAGGTCAACAGCCAGTTTCTCCATATCTGAGAGACTGCCCACGAAGCCTGTGGCATTTTAGCAGTCTGAAAAAATTAATACAAAAATATAATACTTTACCATATAATAGCAACTATGCTCTTTTCTAAAACTAGTTTTATCTCACATAATTCTTGAGTAATTTCTGTCTCTCCCCTAACCCACTGTGCATTGCATTATTTGAGGCACCATAATATGGCTGCAGCTGCCTTTTTGTGCACCTGGGTCAGGATGGGACCTGCGGAAATCCCTCCCCCTTCCCATATTTAGACAGTGAGACATACCAAAGACAAGTGAAGCACATGGTAATAGAGAAGGCTGGCACTCCGTTTGAACTAGTGATCTGCCGGTGTCAACCGGCGGGGTTTTTTCAGGTCATCCTGCCTGACCCTTGTAAATGTAGAGAAGCTGGGTACAGTGAAGAAAACGTCAACTTCCTGGTGGACACCTAAGTATTTTTTCCCTTTCTTTTGGAGGGGTATATGGAGAGATTGCCACTTTACCAAGAATGAAGCTGGACCTTTAAATGGTTTATGTGTGCTCTGTAAAACTTTTTAAAATCTTGCGAAATCGTATGTTAGTATATTACAGTTTTTACTTGTGTCTTGTCTACCCAGTTGCCACCACTTGTAAATTTTTTTTTTCCATGAGCAAGTAAAAGTTCAGCTGGAAGATATCTTCTTAATTGAGGGTTCAAAAGCCAGGAATTTAAGCAAAAGAGGAAATTCTTCTCAATACTCAAAATACACAAAACTGAGGAGCATCTTGTCGACTGGTATATTTTAGCATTAAGCATAGTGCTGGATACTCAGTGCTCCATAAATACTGATTGGATAAATAAAATGAGACATTGAGGCAGTAGTGTTTATTCTCATTTATAAATTACAAGTAAACAGTGTGATCACAGTGAAAAATCCTTAGCCTCCTTTGGATAAGAAATTTCACTCGTGCACTAGAGAGAGAGGGAATGTGGGTATGAGTGTGTCTGTGTGTGTGTGTGTGTGTTGTGTGTTTGTGACATTGGCAAATAGAAGAGAAGGATTTGTCTTATCTGCTGATTTAAAAAAAAAAGCAAAAAGATTTTATGTTTATTATCAAGAACGTAGCACTTAAGATATATGCAACTTAAAAAACCGCTGAGTAAAATTCTGAGTTTTGTCCTTGAAAGAAAAATGGCATTTCCTGCATAAAAAACAGTTTCTACTATAAATGACAAAAAATTGTTAGGGAGCCAAGCTTTGATGCATTTGCTACATGAAGGTCAAATACTTAGGTCATTATAATTCTGCTCCCTTTTGTGCATGCAGTACAATGAAGCTCTTTGACATGGCGCTACCACATTCTCAAGATGAAGGTCACGTGTTTTCAGGCATTAAGAGCATGATCTACTCTTTTTTGGTTCCCTGTTGTAAGTGGCTGTTGAGGGTAAAGTTGAGGGGAGAAACTGGACTAATGAATGGCTTTTGTCTACCTTCGTACTATTTTTTACTTTTCTTGCAAAGAAGTCAATTAAAAAAAAAAAGGTAAAAAGCTGAGAACCAATTGCACAGAACAATCCACAGACAACCTTCAGTCTGGCTCAGTTACCCAGATTTATATCACATACTTGCTGGCAGAATTTTGATTGCCTCCAAACCACCTCAAATGAGTGTGTGGCTTCTTTATATTCCATGGAACTGGTCCTTTTGTTAAGGAGGCCTTGTGAGTTATTACATGGGCCTTGGAGCCAGTTCATCTGGGTCTAATATGTGGTTTCATTTATTGGCTATTGGCCTTGGAGGAATTATTTAACTCTACTGTGCCACAGTTTCCTCATCTGTAAAATGAGTTAATTTGCAACAGGAGGCATGAAAAAAAAATGTTTGGCATAAAGAAAGCACTTGGTAAACATTAGCAACTGCTGACCTGTGTGTGTGAATTTATCAAGAGATGCAGTTCAGGTATTGAGTATATAAAGGAGGGTGAAGATGGGGTTTCTATGTGATGAGGATATTATCTTGGGTGGTGCAAGGATTCAGAGATAAAAAATCTGACCTGGGGTTGAAGGTAGTGGGCGATGGAAAGGGTCAGGGATGATGACCCCCTTCCCTGCCACAGATTCAATGGGAAAGGAGCAGCTCACACTCAGACTACTGGGCCAGACTACAGCTGGCATTCCTCTTTGCCTGTTTGATCCATCTGTTTATGATTTGAGCCATAATGTCTAGGGTGCTTGAGGTTGTGTACTTGGGTCCTTCCTTCCCCCTTCTGCCTTGGCTTCTTTTTAGAAAGCCAACTCTCAACAGGCACGAGACCTTTAAACTTTTTGCATGTATGAGATTTGTTTCAGAGTAATTGGAGGGTCAGGAGGGGGATAAGTGGGTAGGGGATAGATATGAATCTAAATACAGATAAAATGGATCATGAGGCTGGATGATGAGTACATGGGGGTGGGTTAATTATAACAATCTTTCTACTTCTGCATATATTTGAAATTTAAGAATAAGTGTTTTTTTAAAGTAAGCAAAAAATGCAAGTACATAACAATACGGATGGTATACCTTTTATATATAATTTTAAAATGCAAGCAGTATTATGTATTTTATATATAATGTATTGATATGCATTGTGTATGTATTTTATATATAATGTTTATGTATATAATGTATTGATATATACATTGTGTGTGTGTATATATTCATATAAGAATTTAAAATGTTATAAAATAATAAATATGGCGGGCATGGTAGCTCACACCTGCCCCAACACTTTGGGAAGCAGATCACTTGAGGCCAGGAGTTCAAGACCAGTCTGGCCAACACGGCACAACCTTATCTCTACTAAAAATACAAAAATTAGCCAGGTGTGGTGGCAGGTGCTTGTAATCCCAGGTACTTGGGAGCCTGAGACATGAGAATTTCTTGAACCTGGGAGGTTGCAGTGAGCCGAGATCACGCCACTGTACTCTGGTCTGGGCAACAGAGCAGGACTCCATCTCTAATAATAATAATAATAATAATAATAATAGTAAGTACTAGCTTTAGGATAGTGGTAGTGGTTGCCTCTGAGAAAGGTAGAAAAAAGATGGAATGAGGAGGGGGAATACAAAGGTATTTCACCTGTATGTGGAATATTTTGTTTCTTTACAAAAAAAATTTTGAAGCAAATACGGCACAATACTAAGATTTGCTAAAGTTGAGCAGTGGGTACACAGGTATTTGTTACATTCTGTGTAATTTTGTTCGTTTAAAATATAGCACAATAAAAAGAATAAAATGTCATGATTCTATAGCAAGAAGTGTCTTTAGACATGTCAGGAGCTGAGCTGCAGGAGGTGCTGGGAGGTGCCTTGCCTTTCTGCTAGAGAGGCACATCCTGTCAGCACTGCACGGGGGTGGCGAAACGATTGGCCACTCATGCAGTTGCATAATGGGGGAAGCCCTTGTGGTTAGTAGAGGTGGATGGTGGTAAGTAAGGCTGTGTGAATTACAAGCAGTTAGATACAGCAGAATTCATGTTTTCTGGACCATGCTGACCTACTGCCTCTGTCAGAGGGATTGGGCTGGGTGGGTCATGGATGATGAGTTGGTTACGATGACTAGAGGAAGATTTTTAGAAAGCAAAGCTTTTTGTGTATAAGAACTGGTTTCCTTGATAAGACTTCTCAGAAAAAAAGAAAGCTGTTTCTACTCTGGATTGGTTGTCTGTGTGGTAATCTTGTCATCTTCCCGCACAAAGCGGGATTAAGCTTGTCACTCCCCAGCTAGGGAAGCAAGCCCTCCATCTGGGGAGTGAGAAGACAGATTGTTCTGAGGGCTGGGTTCATGGGCTGCTTCTGAAATGTGACTAGCACCTCTGTGTCTCCCGCTGCTTCTGGGGAGGAAGACCTGGAGATTGAAGTGATCCTTGTACCCAGGTCCCAGTCTGTGTGTTACCTAGTGTATAGATGTTGTTCATAGATGTTGGGGGTAGTGAGCTTGTGCCGTATGCACACATCAAGTGTTAGTTTGATCTCTCAGAGAATACAGATGTCAGATGTCCACTTCATTGGTATTTATTCACTAGATCTCTAAACAGGAGATCACTGTTTTGTATGCTCTAGAGAGCTCATTTAGCTGAGGGGAAGGTTAAACCTAGCATCCTTACAGGTTAAACGTTCTGGAATAGAACAAACCCTGTGTTGAGCCCAGTGGAACCGGGTAGGGGTAGGGGGTGCATGAGGCAAGAGATCAAGCATCTCAGAGACTGTTTTTTCAGCACTCATGTGCTAGCATCCTAGATTCTCAGGAAGGCAGTGACTAGACCAGACCAGCCCTTCACCACTTCACCACTGTGCATCCTGGGAAGTGGCCTCCTCCTTTATATAGGGATGGAGGTCTCCAGGGTGTGCTCTGGAAGTTTGTGAGGATGAGGATTGGAGAATAAGGGATCTTCTTCCTTTGACATATGCCAGATGAGAAACCACAGGAAGCAGAGACCACCCAGCCTGGCAGCCACTCACAAGAGCTGTGTTCTGGAGCGGGACTCACTTCATGTTATGTGTCCATCCAGCCTGATTTGCATTCCCTGGAAGAATTTGAGAGGTTACAGGACCTTGGCACCTGGGCAGCTCTGCAGCATCTTCCCAGGTGGTCCCACTGAAGCACCTGTGTTTAAATCCCCTTGTTCTGAATAAGGAGGCTGTGTAAATGGACCTGCAGATGTTTTTGACATGTACGAATGGACTGGGAGAGATGCAGACTTCTGCAGAGGGAGGGAGTTTCTGAGCATTGGGCAGCCACATTGCCTCTGTCCTTTATTTTAGTTTACAACTTGATATCTTCCCTTAATGAGGTTTTCCTCAAAGCTGTGAAAGAAATAAAATAAATTGAGGTATTGAGAGAATACATAGAAAATGGAGAGGCTATTTTCTGTTACCTGTTTTGTCTTCCTTAATTGTCTAGTTTAGCACCACTTGAAAAAAATTGCATTACGTTTAAGTTTAATGAGCTCTTTGTGAACATGTGAATCAGTAGTTTCTCAAGGTGCTGCTGGGTTCAGTGACACAATACAGAACACAAAGCCAGAAACTAGCCTAGAAACCAGACAGAGGGCTTTGTCCCAGAGTCCTGCTTAACCTTATTACAGCTAAGTGTCAAAATTTAGCCTGTGGTTCTCCCCAGGAATACTGGGGGGCAAAACTGATTCAGTAATAGAAAGGTGTGGTTAGCCTCTGAGTGTGTTATATGGGTGTGTATATAAAAGCAATATTAGATGAGTTAAGCCTATACAGGTTTATTATACATATCAGACTTCTGATAATGATAGAAAGAGTTCACTTTCTAGAGTCATGATTCTGGAAGACTTTATTTCCACCAAGAATTTCCTTGGTGTCTATCTTTCTCCCTGGTGTTTTCTCCCTGCCTCTGAGTCAGCAGCATATCCTCTTCTCATGGCCTGGCTTTGCCTCTTCCCCCATTCTGTCTCCTCTCTATTAGTAGCTTTTTGGTTTTCTTCCCCTGTGGTTAATACTATCCTCATTAAAAAAATTTTTTCCCTTCAGTTGATAAAATGTTGAAATGTTGTGACATATTTTAGAAGGTAGCCATTTATCAAAAAGAACATCTTGAAATCCTCAGGAGTATTAAAAAAGTTTAATGTGTTAAAAATACATATATTCAATGTTAACTCAGTAGAACAGGAAAGAAAATTGTGTTTCCAAATTTGTGAAATAAATATACTTAGAAGAAAAAAATGAAAACAAAATATAAAATGTCAAAATGGTTAAGTTAGGGTAATTACAATACGAGTAACTTTTACCCTGTTTTTCTCATTTTCAGTATTGTCATTATATGCTTGCGTGTTTCTACTGCATACATCCCTATGGCATTTTGAGATGAATGGGACAGGAGAGTATAAAGAATAAGTGCATGTGGAGGAGTCATTTTCAGATGCAGTTCTAAGAAACCCCACAGACTCTTGGTAGGGGGGAGCCCTCAGGGCCCTGGACCTTGAGTCGCCCTTTAGCCAGAGCATTTCCACTTCTCATTTGCTGTGCCTATAAGGTTTGTCCAAGATTTCTTTTGGGAAAAGGATTCTGCTACTAAATACAAGGTTTGAAAACCGTGCAGAGAAAAGAAAACACATTGGGATCAGAGGTAGGAAGTGTGGGTCCTGACCCAGCCTTTAACTAGCAGTGTGTCTCTATGTCCAAGGCACTTTATCTCTCTGGACACCAGTGTTTTCATTTCTAAAATGATGGGCTTGAGCTAGTGGATAAGCTGAAGGTCCCCTACAGCTTTGACATTTTAGGATTCCATTCAAGTGGTGTCAAAAAATAAGTAACTCCAGGAAAAGAGGTTTGTGATTCCCAGCCTTCTCCCACTGCCCCAGTGGTTTTCAAGGCACCTGGAGGACAACAGACGACTTGGGCAAGCATCGCATTGTGGAAGTTTTGCTTTTTTACCTTGCGGTTTGTTTTCTGTTTGTATCGTGTAATTAGGACAAGGAACAATAGGACCTAACACAACAAGGTGTAGAGCTGTTTTAAGACGATTTACTGTTTTTAGGTTAGAGGTCCAGATTCTTTGAAAAAGTGAATGGTGATTTCTCTCATCCTGAAGTTATTCCCGAGGTTCTGTTAATAAAATCTACAGTCAGAAAAGTGGCACCATGTCCTGCCTAATGGTGTTCGGGGTGTTCATTTCCACAGGCCATCCAGAGTCCTTTTCTGCTGCAGTGTCAGCACTGTCTATCTAGATGGCCTTCCTTGGGAGGCTGGGCTCCCTCTGGACAAACAGGCCTATAACAGGATACTTTTCAGGTTAATGGACCCAGAGGAAAGATAACCTCAGGATCTGTCCTTTTTCACTGGAGACACCTGGAGACCTGGCACCAGTTTGCTTCTCTGACCTGAAAATAGAGCATTCTCGTTTCTGGCCCTGCCTCCCACTGGGTGAGAGAAGAGCACTGGGTGGGTGAGGCTAAATCCTGCTTCCTTTCATATGCAAAGCATAATCTCTTTCCTGGACCTTTTTGGGCACTTAAACAAGAACTCCACTAGCTGCCACAGTGTCCAAGCATTTAGCTTTTTGACTTTTGGGGAAAGCTTTTATTTCCAGGTACCTAAAGTGTGTGGCATTGTAAATAAAGTCAGAGGCCCAGTTTGTTGGTCACAAATACTTTGGACAGAAATGAGAGAAAGCCAGTGAGACCATCTTCTTTCTGTACTTTGCCCTCAGAACGTATTGCCTAGGATGAAAATCCCTGCTTAAGCCTGGGTACAGTGACCCAAGGTGACAGCAATGACAGTGGCCCTTCAGAAAGGAGCAAGTGGAGGTGGACCCTGCCCCAAACAGATTTGGTGTGCTCCTGGTTCAGCTTAGCCCAAACTTCCCCCTGCCAAAAATAAATAAATAAAATCCAGATACTGCAGCTACTTACTCATCTTCCTTTTCCATTTAATTTCAGTAAATTGTGGACTAATTCTCCCTAAAAGTACATATCAATTAAGAAGACAAAACTTGAATGATCAATACATTGTGGTTTTGACTGGTCCTATAGCATAACATTGTAGATTTTACTTTCTAAATATTTATTGAACACCATACTCTGTGCATCAAACTGAATCAATTACGGTGAGGTTCAGAAAGAGCATAGAACTCACTCGTTGGTCTTTGATTTTACAGTCTCCTTGGAGGGTCAGAATCTAACAGAAAACCATATACCTGTGAGACAGAGACTAGTTCAAGACAGTAAAACATCGCATAAAAGACAGCTCTGTTTTTAAATATGGAGCACCTGCTCCCAGATGCAGAGGACCACAGCAGTCATCCAAACAGGGTGGAGCCAGTCTTGCTGCAGGTAGTGAGTTTCAAGTCAGAATTTGGAGGAAGTGATGGGTGTGAGAAGGAGGAAGGAGGGGCAGTACTCCCAGAGAAACTGCTTTCATTAGAGAAGAAAGGTAGGGATGATATTGTGTGATAAGAGGACTGTGGCACAGTAAGCCTTAGGGACAGTCTTGGACAGTGGAATTTTTCAGTTGTCATAATTGAGGCAACAGTACATATAGGCAACAGTACATATAGGCTGAATTGAAATGGGGATCCCACACCCACTTGTTAGCCATGTGATCCCCCATGTAGTTTACTAACGTCAGGTCCCTGAATACTTGAACAGCAGTATACAGTTTGGATCAGAGTTGATGAACTAAACTTTTACTAAGCACATACTTGTATTAGATAAATTCACAAAGATCTACATCATCATTAACAAAAATGTGAGCATTTCATGTAAATACATGTGCATTATCTTGATGTTTAAAGTGTTTTTTAATGCATAGTTTTCATTTGTGTGAACATTTTAGCATTTGTTATATAGCTTGTTTAGGACATTTAGTCAATTTGAGGTTTTTGATACTTCACAATTTCCTATGTACAATTAGTAGATAGAAAATTTGGGTCATTAATCATACAGCTTATTATAGTAATGCCTTCTGGGTGTCTTGACTTTGTACTGCTTTGATCTTGCCCTTTTATGTTGGGTTTTCTTAAAAGTTAATGCATCCTATTCATTCATAGTTCATTCAACAAATACATATTTTGCCCTACTGTGTGCTGGGCACAATTCTAGGAATTCAGCTCCCAGTTACTGATTTGGAAACTCAGTGTTTCTTTCTTTTTTGTCTTTTTGAGACAGAGTCGCACTCTGTCGCCCAGGCTAGAGTGCAATGGCGCAGTCTTGGCTCACTGCATCCTGTGCCTCCTAGGTTTGAGTCTCATGCCTCAGCCTCCTGAATAGCTGGGGTTACAGGTGCACACCACTACGCCCGGCTAATTTTTATATTTTTAGTAGAGATGGGGTTTCACCCTGTTGGCCAGGCTGGTCTCAAACTCCTGACCTTAAGCGATCTGCCCACCTTGGCCTCCCAAGGTGCTGGGATTATAAGCATTAGGCACCTTGACTGGCCGGAAACTCAATTATTTCAATATTAAGGGATTGTTGTAACTAATTTTGATTTTCTTTCTTACTATGCCTTTAAACTTAAGTTACTAATTTTATTTAAAATATTTCATCATCAGTACAGAACCCAAACATTCTTACTAGTGCTTTTGAAAGAAATCAGTGTAGTAAATTTGGCACGTTGAATTTTGACAGTTTGGTCTGCTTCCCCAGCTCAGAGCCCTAAAGAACCTCTAGGGCTCCATAAACAGTTTGAAAACCACTGGGTCAGATAAGCTCTAAAGCCTCTTACCATTCTAACGCTTTGTCTCAACTTCTCTGTGCCATTTTTCTTTTGCATATTTAACTTAGGGAATAATAAGGCAACTTATCCAGACAGAGTCGTGATGACTACTTGATACATATTTAGAGTATAATTCACCTTACTCCATTTTTAATGTGTCCTTGCGTTCCCCTGGTGGTTTGGTTGCCCCCATAGCAAGCAGGATAGTACGTGAGGACTGCAGAATACGTAAACACCCCTTAAAATATGAGTATTTGAGAGACGTCCTCAAGCCTGTGGTGTATGTGGAGGGCTAGAATTGCCACCAAAAAACATACAGAAAAAGTACATTGTACAGTAAAAATCTCTTGTATTTTGCTTGTAAGGAAGAGCTCTTTAGCTAAAATAGACTTTGTACTTTGATTACAAATGCCACTCATTGTATTAAGACCTGTCCATATAGGCCGGGCGCGGTGGCTCAAGCCTGTAATCCCGGCACTTTGGGAGGCTGAGACGGGCGGATCACGAGGTCAGGAGTTTGAGACCATCCTGGCTAACACGGTGAAACCCCGTCTCTACTGAAAATACAAAAAAGCTAGCCGGGCGAGGTGGCTGGCGCCTGTAGTCCCAGCTACTCGGGAGGCTGAGGCAGGAGAATGGCGTAAACGCGGGAGGCGGAGCTTGCAGTGAGCTGAGATCAGGCCACTGCACTCCAGCCCGGGTGACCGAGCAAGACTCCGTCTCAAAAAAAAAAAAAAAAAAGACCTGTCCATATAAATGGGTTAACTGGAAGAGCATTCTGTATATTCTGTGTTGTGCATGGAATTTAGAAGAATGCATGAATGCATGAGACTTGAAGCAAAAGCTTTAATTCAAATTTTGGAGGCACGCCCCGGTTTTTTAATTTTTTTTTTTTTTTTTTTTTTTGGAGACAGGGTTTCACTGTGTGGCCCAGGCTAGAGTACAGTGGCACTCTCTCAACTCATTGCAATCCTCCAGCTCCCAGGCTCAAGCAATCCTCCCACCTCAGCCCTCCAAATAGCTGGGACTATAGGCACGCATTACCATGCTTGGCTAATTTTTAAAATTTTTTGTAGAGATGAGATCTTACTATATTGCCAAGGCTAATATCAAACCCCTGGGCTCAAGTGATCCTCCAGCCTCGGCCTCTCATAGTGCTGGTGTTACAGGTATAAGCCACATGCCCATCCTGAAGTTATAAGAAATATACTTAAGAGGGTTTTTGGCAAGGGGTACTGCTGATAGTATAACATTAATTTGGGAGAGTGGCGTGGATCAGGATAATATGCAGGATGTTCTCATCCACATAAACAAGAAACTACAGAAAATGAGTAGCAAAATCTACAAAGGTTGTAGATTAGAGGGTCAATTACGTAATGTTTTTTCTACTTCTCCACACTTATCTTGCCAGATTTTTAGAATAAGCATGTAATACTTTGATACTCAAGGAAAAGGTAAAGACTGAAAATAAAAAAAGTTCAGCAGCTCTCATCCAATTCAAGGCCAACAAACAACAGGGGGTTTCGAAAAATTAGAAAGATGTGTGTATGGCAGTAGGTGCCCTCTAAATTACTTTAATACTATCACTGAGACTGTCATTTTAACTCGTAACTTGTATTGTTTGGGACAGTTGCTGGGAGAGTCACAGGTAGGACAGTCTGATCCCTGTCTAGTTAGTGGTTCCATAAAGTCCAATTAGTGGTTCTGTAAACCTAATTCGTTGTCAATTAATGTAACTTCAGCTTCTGTTGTTGCAGCTTGTTTGTTTCTGGTGTTTGCATACAGATTGAGCACATTTGCAAGAATCCAGAACATAATGTGTATTTCACATGATCAGATAAGTACATTTAAGCTTCTTAGCTAAAGAATTTCTATGGGCTACTCTTTACTTCCAAATCCAAAGAGACTAAATCATAAAATGTAAATAGACTTCTAAACTCTCATTTCCCTACCTTTTGGTAATCTATATGGAAGGCTTTACTGTAGTAGGAATTTTATTTCACCCCAATTTTTGAATAGTGCTGTTCTACAGAGGGTGACTTTATTTTTAGTTCATTCTTGTTATTTTACTGTGTAAACAGTCAGTTCTTTGCCCATGCCCAGCTTGACCTTTTCAGACTTTAGTGCAAATTAAAACTGGCTGGAGGTAGAAGGGACAGGAAGGGACCCGGGGAATGAGGATGAGGGGACTAGTCAAGTACCTTATGTTACTTATGTTGCTTGTTTTGAACCTTGAAGTCACGTCAGAGAGGAGTGCTCACTCCTTCAAGTGCCTGAAAAGTATTCCAAAGTGGATATGAAGTTAATGAGATTGCTAGGTTTTGAAAACAAGATGAGCAAAACTCAGAAATCAACAACTGCTCTTCTATTTTGTTTTTGATTTGTGTTTGTTTGTTGGTATTCCTGGTTATGGAATGAGAGGGTTGTTCAGCTGCAACCCAACAATTTCTTCTCTTTGGTCAGCTTTTCCTTTTTGACCAGACTGAGAGGAGAGGACAGATAGCAAAAATGATTCTGTGTGTTTTGCTTCACCCTGCCCTTGCCCCAGCTGTGGTAGTGGTGCCCACTAATTAACATTGGTATCGTCCAGAGCTGAATGGCAGAAAGTTTAAGAGGACTGAAGATCTGACCTTCAGTGCAGAGTTCAGCTGTGTTTGCTCCTCAGGTCATCTTTAGGATGGAATGATTTCCATCGGTCATTAATGAATAGTGGAGAAACAAGTGGGAACTTATCAAAATCTATGTGCTAGAATGTACCAGCCCCAAGATAGTAAGTATTTTTGCAAGATGGAAGGACTGTTCCTGTGGCCGTTGTTACCCAGTATACTCCTAGAGACTGTAGGATTCTTTTGCCCCATTTTATGTCCCTCACTGAGAAAGGCCATTGTGTGGCTTGAGGGTCAGGACAATGCCAGTTCCTGGCTATAGGCTCTAGATCCTGTTCCCTCTCCCTCTCTGAGGTCTTCACTGCATCATGCTTAGGCCCTGGTGCAGACTTTTGAGTTCTCATCCATGTGGTCTTGGGCAGGTTTCTGCAAGCTTCAGTTTTCTCATCTGTAAAATGGGGACCATTATTGTCCCCATTGTTGTGAGGACTTACGGAGATAGTACTAAACTCTGTAAGTTAGAAGAGTGTTTAGTACATCATATGCACTTAATAAATGTTAGCTTTTTTTATTATGAGTACTGATCCCTTGCTGGCATCTTTCCTGGCTTCTGTCCCTACCACTCCTTTGATACTGCTGTTGCCAAGGCAACTAGTGATAACCTCTGTTGCCAAAGCTCATGGACACTCTGTGATCCTCTCTTTCTGGATCTTTCGGTGGTGATTCCTTTCTCCTTGAAGGACTAAGCTCTCCTGGGCATGATCACTCCCCTCCTCTCTGGTGGCTTCTGTTCTTTCTTTTGTCTGATCCCTGTTCTCTACCCGCCCTCATGTTGCATGACTCCCATGAGAAACTCTCAGGTTTTCTCTTCTCCATGTCCTTTCTAGGTACACCCATCTGCTCCATCCTCTCTAGGTAAACCCATCCCAATGACTTTCATTACTTAGTTGCTCCTCCTCCAGGTCTTAAGTCTTTCCTGACTTTCCAGTCTATCTTAGGTACACCCAGCTGACCTTGTTATTTTCTCTTATGGTACCCTGTTGTTTTCCTTCAGAGCACTTTTCACAATTTGTAATTATGTATGTATTTGTTTGCTTTAATGTCTGTCCCTTACCTCCCTCTCACTGCACAAAATTATAAAAATCTATGAATGAGACCAGGGACCATGTCTGTCTGTTCACTCACATTTGTATACCTGGTGCATGGAAGGACCTCAGCAAATACCGATTTGAATGACTGAACCTGTGGCCCCTCCAGTTCTTCTACCACCACTCCAGCCCTGATGTTATATGATATTAAATGTTAATGAAAATAAATTTTTATTTTTTAGATTTGATGCTCTGGGCTTGAGTGGAGACTGCCTTACTTTCTGTTCATTTCATGTTACTCCAAAGTTAGAAAAGCATAAACTTAACCAAATTACAGTATCCTGGTATGTTGTTGATAATCTGTGCTCACTGGCTGTTGATGTGATTTTCTGATAGTTATGTGAAAATTGTTACTAAGGCATTGGCCCAGACAAAATTCCCATGATTGGTAGAAATAACCCTATATGTTCTGTTACCATTAAATTAATTCCCAGTAAATGGTAAGACCATACGTCTCTTCAAGCCTTCTTTCCCATAATTCATTTTTTTATCTTGAATCCCCAAAATTGCTTTTTTTTCTTTTCTTGAAATCCAGGTTGACCCAAAACAAGTGTCAATAGCCTCATCATAATACAGCCTCTTAGCTTACAAATGTATTAAGTCCCTATCCTTAATGGCCTCCACATGAGAACTTGGCCCTGCCAGTCTGCAACATTAGAGGATGACAGAACCCAGCACACACACAGTCATTCACTGAAAAGCACTTTGAAAGTGCCTGATGACACATACATCAGGTTAGGTATAGAATGTAGGCGCATAAAGGTCTTTCTTGTTAGGTGTTTCTATTGCATTATCTTAATATGAACAGAAACCTCTAATTACCATTATTAATGCTTGGAATTGTATAACTTGAAAAAATCTAATATGTGCAAAAGTTGAGAGTATGTATATATACACACAGAGATAACATGCAGGGGGGCATGTCAGTAAAATTAATTCCTAAAAATAGAACCATTGGGCCTATCAGGTAGGATTAGATTTGGCTAATGGAAAACAAATTTAATAGTGAATTATTCTCATGTAAAAGAAGTCTAGGGCTTGTGTGGCCACTGTAAGAAGTGATTGATACTCAGTCTCCTCTTATTCTCTGCCCTCTCATCTCAGCAAGTGGCTTTCATCCTCAGGGTCTCCTCATGGTCCATCCAAATGGAGGCCAAAAGGAGGAAGAACAGCACAAGTGAAGAGACTCATCTCTCACCTGAGTCAGCTGCCTTTAAATAGTCTTCCATGGAACTCTTCCACTTCCGTGCCATTCGATTTTCAAAGCTAAGTGACGTGGCCACATCTAACTTCGAAGAAGGCTGAGGAATGTAGTCTTTTTGTCTGGGCCCAGCTAAAAATTGGCATTGTGTGAATAATGAATAAGAGAAGAATGGAGTAGTCTGTTCTACTAAGTCCAAGGTTGTGTACAGTATCAATAGATAGTGATAAACACTCCTTCAAAACTTTGCACCCCTTTAACACTTTCACCAACCAATACAAGTTTTCCCAAATCTTAATTAAAAACAAAATGTCCTCTATTGCTGTATTTGAGTTGTGTAGTCTTCTTGAAACATGAGTATAACTTCTAATAGAACTTAATTTTCTATTCAGATTTTAAACTTATAAATGCTTCTGAAGTTTCAGGCAGATAACCTAATTTATTTAAGTCTGATAGTTTATTACTGTCACTTCCAGTGCTAAAGGTAGGTTTTCTTGGAGATGGGAACCCTGGGAAAGAGAATGTGTACTTCTTTAGTGGTGGAAGAACGTCTGCTTCTTTTCTCCTGTCTTTTATTGCAGGTGCTAACCTTACTCAGCATGGTTTAGTTCAAAAGAGAAAATAAAGGGAGAATTCATTTATGCTTTCGAGAAAATGTGTTGAGTCTTCCACATGCCAGGCATCTCCAACGTAAAAGAAAGAGATGTATCTATTTTGCTATCTAACTCTTCCCACTTTCCTTTTTATGATCTGATGTGACTTCTCCATGTCTTATGCACCTTCCCCCCCAATAAAAATTTTAATAGTCATCACTAAGCGTAGTACTGCACCAAAGAGATCTATCAGGTAAAAGGACAGAAAAACCACAGGAGCTATAAAATGTCCAAGTAGTATCTAAATTTTAAACCTTTTTTCTGTTTTAAACCTCAAATATATGGATTTTAAAATATATGGATTTTAAAATATATGGATTTTAAACCTAAAATATATGGATTTAGACAGACAAACTAAAAACCTGTTTACTATAGCAAGAATACCTCATTGTAGCTTAAATTGGTGTTTTTAAAATGATGGCTTTGGCCAAATTCTTTGGCAGCTACCCTAGACTGGAAGCATTAAAAATTGATTACTTGTAAGTTGTTGCTAATAGTTCCTTACTTCTGCAGGCCTTTCCACTCAGCGCAAACTGGGGTCCCTGTATAATGTTTGTTGTAGCTGGAGTGCTGTGCTGGTGTCCTGCTGCCTGAGTGGAGTGAGTTGACCCTAATTTACTCCGGGATGCCTGCATTCTTTTTCATGCATGTCCACAAATAGCATCACAGCAAATTAACAGAATTTTCTGATTGATGTAGGGAGAAACCAAAGAAGGCTTGTGTTTGGTGGCCAAAACACCACACAGTGTGAGCAGTGTGGAACTACTGGCCCATTTTATAGCATTCTAATTGATAATTATCAAAGAGCACATTATGTGGCCATGTGGCAACAATCCAGTATCATTTCAAAGGTACTAGACGTGTAGATGCACGTGAACACCATAGTAAATATATCCCTCCTTTTGCCAAAATTGAAATAGGTTATCCAAGAGGAAAGGGGAGGGAAAAGAAAATATCAATTTCTTCTGTACAAAACTATGGCAAATGAAATGTCATAAAGTTTCTGTTTCATGATAAAGCCTCCTGGCTCATCATTAATAAGCTAGAAAATTAACTCTTTTTTTGGAAACTTGGAGAGAGTCTATAAATGTCCATTGTATATGTTTGCTATTGGTTCACAGGCAATGCCTAGTCCATTTTCCTTCATAGAGATGTAAAGCTGCGAAATACTGTCAGAAGAAAGAAGAAGATTTATGTGGGAGAGCTAAGTGGAAAGAGGAGGGAATCCTGGGTATCTACATGCATGACACTTTACAACAGCAAAGTCACTGTGGCGAAGGGGAGACCTGGAAGCACCTCTGCCAAGGTTAAATTGAGGGCAGTCCATAGACAAGGAACTGAGGAGAAATGTTTCCCGGCCCAGGGCTCCATAATGGACTCTGTCTGGACCCTGCAGAAACTCAGTACTGTTAGGATTGCCTTGAGATGAGGCAGCCCAGTTGTCAGGGAGTTGGGGATAGGAATGGACATAAGGTGTCTGTTCTTGTATTGGTGGAAGAGGAAGGTAAAAAGAAATAAACCTAAACCTGCTGTGCACTTAGCTCTATTCCCCGGAAGCAAACCACAACGTTGAGTAACAGCTGAAAAAGATGGTGACTGATGCAAATGAAACACTGAAAATGACTCTCTGGGGATCTTCTCACCCCTGTTCCCTTTGATTAATGGTTTATTGTCATAAAGCCCTAAGGGTCGTTGGCAGAGCCAGGTCAGAGCATTCAAAGTGCTGGAGCCATGTGCGTCTGTCTGCCTCTCTTGCTTTTCCTTTCTCATCCTATTATCTTGTATTCCTTCTTATTTTATATAGGAGAAGAGAAGAAAGATGGCTAGAGATGATCATTGCCCAATTTTATCTTTCGTGGTTAAGGAAATAATCAGTTCACAAGCTAAAGCAGTGGACTGTGAAGAATGGCAAAGTGGCCAGGCATGGTGGCTCACATCTGTAGTCCCAGCATTTTGCAAGGCTTAGGTGGGAGGTTCGCTTGAGGCTAGAAGTTTGAGACCAGCTTGGACAACATAGTGAGACTCCATCTCTACAAAAAAATTAAAAAATTAGTCAAGTGTGGTGGTGCACACCTCTGGTTCCAGCTTCTCAGGAAGCTGAGGTAGGAGGATCACTTGAGTCCAGAAGCTCAAGGCTGCAATGGACTATGGTTATACCACTGCACTCCAGTGCATTCCAGCCTGGGTAATAGAGTGGGAACCTATCTATCCCTTAAAAAAAAAAAAAAAGGACTACAAGTGTCTCAGATTTGCCCCTACCAGACGCCAAACTCTTGGGTCAGAGGCAAAGGGATCTGTTATTCTCTCATGACGTAGCAGCCAGCATGAGCAATAGCTTATTTTGCATTGGTTCTTCCTTGCCCCCAAATCCCATAGAGTTGACATAGATCGGCCCAGGTTGATGGCTGCACATGTAGTGGGTTGTGCAGGAACCTTGAGTTTAGGGATCCTAAATCATTTGTAATAGGCAATAAGTATGTCTGCGCTTTGCTCTGGAGGGAGACACTATGACTACCTTTCAAGGCTGCTCACTGTGCAGATGAAAGATAGCCCTACCTTGAAAGATAGTCTGGAACAAAGACCCATTAGTACTTTGCTTGACAAAGCAAAGACATTCAGTAACACAAGAAACGCCTGGCAATTTGTTCTCCAAATATGGATTTGTTAACCTTACAAGTAGCTGATACCCCTACTTCACCATCACCCTCCAGCTTTTTTTTTTTTTTTTTTTTTTTTTTGAAGATGGTGGTCTCAGTGGCCGGCGTGGCGGTGGGCTCAAGCCCTGTAAATCCCAGCACTTTGGGAGGCCGAGAACGGGCCCGGATCCAAACGCCGGTCCAGGGAGATCGAGACCATCCTGGCTAAACACGGGTGAAACGCCGTCTCTAGGCTCCCAGCTAAGAAACCGCTACGTAAACTGACCTACGAAAAAAACTAGCCGGGCGACAGTGGGGCGCCTGTAGTCCCAAAGCTACTTGGGAGGGCCTGAGGGCCAGGAAGAATTGGCGTGAACCCGGGAGGCGAGCCCCTGCAGTGGAGCTGAGATCCCGCGAAACACTGCACTCCCCCAGCCTGGGTGACAGAGCGAGACTCCCCGTCTCAAACGTCTCAAAAAAAAAAAAAAAAAAAGAGATGGGGGTCTCACTGTGTTGCCCAAGCTGGAATGCAGTGACGTGATCTTGGCTCATGGCAACCTCCACTTCCCAGGCTCAAGTCATTTGCCTGCCTCTGCCTCCTAAAGTGCTGGGATTACAGGTGTGAGCCACTGTGCTCGGCCCCTACTTCCCTTTCCATCCACAAATTAATACAAGGACTCAGCTGCCTTTCTTCAGAAAACTCCTTAGGTTATAGCTGTTTGAAAGGATCCGATGAACTTGTGTCTAGAGAAACAGCTAATATAGGGTACTGTCATTCCACATAATGCCTCAGAGAGTTGTGTTACTTGACATTTGTTGTGTGTTACTTTGAACCTGAAAATGACTCAAGAAACATCTGTTTCTTCATATTTTTCCTCCCTTGTCTTGATGTAAAGGGATTACTCTCAATGGCCCCCATATATTTAATGATTTGTTAATCCTTAGGGAAAGACCTAGTACCTGTTTGTATTATGAGCCCACACACTGTTCCCATTAGCAAATGAAAAACCTGACTAAAGGGAAAGGGCTGGAAATTTCAGGAGGACCAAGTTAAAAGGTTCCAGAATGTTTGGGGAGATAATCCAAGGGCTGACCCTGCCAACTCAGTCTTAACCAAGGAGGTAGTTATAAGGTCAGGGGTCCTGCATCCTCAGGAATGCCCTTAGAGTCACTGATGGCTAGTATGGGGGCGACCAGTGAGCCCTGGAGCACAGGGACACGTGCTGGTTGAGGAGTGGGCTCACCCTCCAACTCTCCGTCATATTCTGACCCCTCCCTCTTAGGCTTTTCTGTCTCCTCCAGCCACCTCTGCCACAAGCAGGGTCTAAAAGAACTGTTTCCTACATTCTTTTAGCCCCTGAGGCACCACCCAGTTATAGGAATTTTCTATTTCTACTGTGTGTTCAGCTTTTATAGTCTCTTGTATGACTATCCTTGCCAGTTAATACTATTTCTCCTGCCGTTTGGGTGATAGATATTACACTACTGATGCTTGTATTTCCAGTTTCTTAAGTGCTTTCAAGTTTATCTAGCATGTACATGAAGTAGATTAGAGCCTAGTACATAAAATACTGCATTTCTGTTACGGCCTTTAGAAAAACTACGATTTTATCTCGTGTGCGTTCAATCTGCTTCATTCATCATAGTTTGGGGGTAGTACTAATAATTAACTTACACACTTGGGAACACCCCAGATTTAAAGTTAGAATACATGGGTATCTGAGTGGCTCAGTGGATGCTTTTTCAGAAAAATACAATCAGTGCCTGGTTCTTTAGTTACTGGAAATGTCCTTTCTTTATTTGATCTTTTTTTGTGAACTTTTGAGCTTTCTGATACTCATCTGTGTGTGTAATTAGCACCCAGGAGTGTCGTGGAATAAATGGTTGACTTGGTCAGCATTTCACAATATCATTATATTGGTCATCAGCCACTTTTGCATCCTGTGGTTTTGAACAAGAAAAAAAATCTTGCAAAACCAGTACGGTGAAATACTGCATATGCAAATGAGGTTATAGGTTAGAGAAGGCAATTCCTCAGGAGGCTCCTCATTAGAGCTGAACTTTAGTGAGGTGTGGAGGGCTAATAGGTACTATTAGCCATTAGCCCAAGTTATTTTATAGAATTGACTGCATTGTGCTCTTTATTTCCTTACAGAAAAAAATACATCAATTGTTTTGTTTGCAGTAGCCAAACAAAACAATTGTTGTGTAGCATTTACTTACTTTCTCTGCTTCTTTCACTGGTAACACCTTGATTTACAGTGACTATTAGGATAATTAACATTGACACTTGGAAGATAGCCTGCTTCCAAATGCATGCACACTTGTCTGTTTTATAAATACTAGCCGAAACTTTTTCCTTTCCTAGCTGAAAAATGTGTCTCCACTCCTTCCAATCTTTCCAGGGTGTGGGCCTGTGCGTAGCTGTGTGACTGTGCCCACACACTGGCATATATTTCAGAGCTACCAAAAAGAAATCAGTTGCTCTTGAAATAACAAGACAAAAAGGAACGGTTTTTCTGAACCATAACATCTGAAGAGCTAGAAACAGTTGTGTTTGTATGTGTGACGCTAAAGCCAGTAAATTTCATGTGAAGGAAGGGATTGTAAACTAAGAACAGAAAAGCAGTTTTCCTGGATTTCAGATGTCAAACTCTCAAGCTGTTTAACTCACCCACTCAGCACCTCCACATGCATCCCTGTAATGTGCCTGCATTGTCAGTGATTTGTTTCTGCAGGTTTTGATGCCAGAAGACAAATAATAAAATAGTAGGCATATGTAACCTTAAAGCAGTTTTCTACCAGAGTTTTTGATTGAGGTTAAACAGAAGTATCCTGATCATGTTGTCAGTTGGCAGGCAAAAGACATCATATTTTAAGATTCACATAGTTTTAGAGCAAGCTCATCTTTTCTGGCTCAATAATAAACTAATTACATGTTTTAAATAGTATAGAGCTGAGTCCTTGTTTCAGATTAAGCCTCATAATAGCAAGGGTCGGGCACTAGCAGACATTTGCTTAATATTTCTGGCTTGAGGATCCATAACATAGTGCCAGCTATTTTAGGGCCTGAATAGGCCTGCCAGGGACAGCCAGGTAATACTGGCTTGACGTAGTCAAAGGCTAATTCTCCCAGAACACAGAAGCCTCCAGATGTGCCACCGAGGACAGCCTGAATATGTAGAAGTTCAGTTTATGGCTATAGTAATATTTGGGCGTTCCCCAAAATAGTGATCCCAGTTTAGGTTAGGACATGATAGTAGTGTCCCTTGGAGGTCTGTCTGAGAAAAAGTGTCATTTCTAAAAAATTAGTTTTAGCAGATGGGCAGATCTGGCTCCAACAAGGCTTGCTTCACGTCTTACCATTTTTCCGCATTTCCCATCCCTTTCATAAACCTAGGGACCACATGCTGAACATTTAATTGAATCACACAGATTTTGCAGTCATTAAAGCTTCTTATTCCTTGGTCACTTGTTAGTGGTGCCTCCCTCCTTGGTCAGTTTGGTAACTTCAGAAGGAAACACACAGTGCAGTGGTGAGAGCTTCACTTTCCAAGTTAGCCTCAGGCTTGATTTCTAGCACCACCAACCACTAGACAAATTGCTTAACCTTTCTGCACCTCAGTTTACACCTGACAGGCTTGTTGTGAAAATAAAATAAGATTAGATTTGTCAAGCACAGAGCATTGGCCCTGGTAGGCACCACATACATGAATTTCCTTCAGACTGTAGGTGAAGTAGACTCGATTTGGGGTTTCTCTTGTTACCTAGGTGCTTGTGTAGAGGAGACTTTAGAACCAGAATGTGTTATCTGTGGTTTTGAGTGTGCCCGGGACTCCGAGCCAACTGAATTACCAAGTAATGGGGGCTCTGTGGCATCCCACGACAGGTGCAGAGCCGGCTCTTCACCGTGGATGGACCTGAAATGCCTGCTAAGGCCTTGCTCCACCGAGTAGCACACACCCTGTCAGTTAGCCCTTCTTTCCATCTCTTATTCTAGAGACCATAAAGCCTACTTGTTGGTATATATTTTCAGGTTTTTGGAAATTGGGCTGTATAATTGAAGTTAACACTTATGATGAGACTTTTCAACCTGAGAACAACCTAGATGCTACTTCACACTTTATCTTCAATGGAAGCTTACTTCCATCTTCACTCGTGTAGGACATTCTTTGGTCTCATGTTTTATCACATCTCATGTTAAAGTATAATTCAGGTCTACTTTGTGGCTCCTGCCGCCTTCCCATTAATTCAGTGGTTAAACAAATACTATTTTTTGAACCCCTGCTGTGTACCAGGCCCTCTGCCGGGTGCTAAAGCTATAATAAGACATGGTATCTGGTTTAAAGAGCCAGACTGCACCCTGTGTTTTGTCTTTGCTATTAGTGTGCTGATCCAGACATTGGTACTAACGTTCTCTTTCTGGGTGGTGTTTTATACCTCAAGGCCAGGTGATGTGAGTCTGTCTCTGCTCTGTTGACACTTAGGAGCTGATTGGATTCAGGTGTGGCCCTGTGCTTCTCTGGTCCTCAGGGTCTGCGACTGTGAAGTTGGGGCTGCCTGTTTCATAGAAAGAAGGTTTCCTGGCCCTCTCCATGTTCCCCAGCTATTGCATTTTTACTGAGCTTCCTGCCCTGATTGCTTGTCGTATGTCATGAAAGTGATGCTAAACTCCTGGATGTGCTCCTGAGTTTTGGATGCATGTTTCCTGTGCCCTTTTTATTCAATTTCCACACACAGTAAGTTTTCAAACTGGAAAAAGGTGCAGCCTTATTTTGTTTAAGCTAAGTGAATATTAATAATAAAAGTATTTCTGTTCCACTTTATGGCTTTTATAACTTCATGACTGTTAACTCTTTGAGGCAACCATTTTGTGTGGCTAATTTGAGCATGGTTTTAAAAGAGAATTACAGTAGCATGTGTTTGCTGAGCACTTTGTGGGAAGGGGAAACAGATTCAATAACATCACAGGAAAAGCTTGGAGAAAGAGAACAGGGGCATCCAAATGCTGCAGCTTTAACCTACTTTCTGGGACTGTCATCTCGCTGACTGCACGCCTTTAGGTGCTTCTTCCTCAGTCTATGGGGAGAGGGACCTGGGGCTGGAAATAGGAGTATTTGTGGGGAGGGGCAGGATGCTGCAGGGAGTGGGTGTGGGCAGAGATTGCAAGACTGCCAGGGTTCTCTGTGTGCCGGAAGTGCAGGTTTGGCTGTGAGGAATGGAATGTTCCCTCTTGCCCTCCAAGAGCAGAAACAGCTGTGGAAGAGCTTGAAAAGAAGATTACTAAAAAAAAAATAATAATAATTAATATGAAAATAAAATCCACCCTAGAAAACCCAGCAGAACTGTGTGCGGAGTATAGTGGTAGTCATCTTTCATGCTATTTAAGAGAACTTTCTTCCTATCTAGGATTTCTTTTCAGTTGGGGCAGGATAAATTGTGTACCCAGCCCTTCCTCCCCTTGGGAAAGCCTCATATGTCTCGTTTTGTTTGGATAGAAAATTGATTCATTATTCTGATCACCAGTTGATTATTTTATTCTTTCTTATGAGGGACCAGAACCTGTCGCTTGCTTGCTGCTTGAAAACTTAAATGTTAGTTTCCAAAGGCCATCTCTGTGGGTAGAGGGTTATCGTCAGCAGTTTAACGGGAAATCTTGTTTCTAACTGGAAATTTAATTATTCAGCCAAGTTCCCAACAATGTTTACTTTAGAGCATCATCTTTTTTTTTTTTTTTTTAAGTTCCTTAATGGTTTAAACTTTTTAAGTTTTAGGCAAGAGTAGAGTGGAGCTAGATATACATATAAGGTTGTTTGTGCAATCTTTCATATGAAAGTTTATGTTTTCTTCTCAATCTGAAAGATTTAGTTTTGGCCATGATAGCTGGTATTATAAATAACTCTATCTGATCTCAGATACATTTTTATGCTGTCATACTTTCTGTACCTGCTTTTGAACAACATCTTAGTCCCAAAGTAGATAAAATCTAGCAGAAGGGAGTAGGCAGCTTAAAACTAGATTCTAGCAGTATCTAAGAAAATTACAAGGATCAGTTAGTGTTCCATTCCTTCCGTCTTCGCTATATCAATTCCTAGTTTTGTGAAAGTCCACATGCCTTCTTTCTCTCCATGCCTATGCATGCTGGGTGGAGAAGCATCACAGAGCAGAATGAGGTGACTGTCCCCAAAGCAGGGTAAGGTCAAGGATCTTTCCCCTCACCTCGTGATTTTCAAAAGAAAAGCAGATCTGGACCTCAGTTACCTAAAATAAAATAAAATAAAATAAAATTGCCCTAGCTTTATTCTGCACATAAAATCACAGCTTTAATCTCTCATCCCAGTTCTCATCCTTATCTTCTCAATGGTGGAAACTTGAACTTAAAGGACATTACTGTGCTATGTTACCAGATCTAAGGAGACTGGGAATCATTAGATTGGAATCAGATCCTCAGTCAGTGGAAATATAAGGGGGAAAGGCCAATGGTTCTTGGCCCTAATTGCACATTAGAATAATCTGGGGAGCTTTAAAAATGTACCTATATCCAGGCCTTACCCCATCTATTGAATCAAAACCTCTGAGACTGGAATGTGAGTGTTTAAAGTCTCCCCAGGTGATTCTAATAGGCAGGGTGAAGAACTGCTACTGAAGGGAAATTGAGGGCCTCTCCCAGAGGACTGCCTTTGAAAGAGCCCGTCGTTATACACTGAAGGCGCCCACCCGGGCCTGCTCCTGGAGCTGTCTGTTTGCAGTGCTCTCCTGTGGCACACAGACCTTCCTGTGACTCGTGGTTCCATTGGGCTGTTCACAAAACCTTTGTCATCTGTGGTTCAGCAGATGCATATGTTAGAATTCAGGCATTTGGCAACCTCATTCTGAATTGTCAGTGCCCACAAGTCAAGCAGTAAGACCCATTTGAAATGCTGGTCCTTTACACAAAGTGGGTGAGCACTGAATTGAAAGACAGTCCTTTCCAGTGCTTTCCCCTGAAATTCCTTGTAAGGACCAGGAGACGCCTGCAATCGGCCTGGGGGGAAGTAGTGGGCCTGGCTTTGGAGATAACCATAACTCATTTTGCTGCTCTAGACAGTCCTCCTCCCACCCCACCTCACCTCAAAAAAAAAGAGAGAGGAGAGGGGGTTGTCTTTAAAAAAAAAAAAAAAAAAAAAAGCAGGGGCTTTTACGAGTTAAATTACACAACTCACTTTTTATTTTTAAAGTGAGCAGATTTCTTGTTGCCATTGCTGAGAAAGATAAATTGATACCACATGTTGCTTCCAGACAAAAACCTCTCTGTGTTCCAGGGGAAGCACTTGCAGCTGGTGTCTGGGTGAGTGGACAGTCTCCACAAGGTAAACATGGTTTGGAAGGGCTGAAGTGGACGTAGGTTACAACATTTAAGAAATTACCAGTTACTTCTGACTGGCACGGCACCTCTGAAATGCTTTTTAAAAATTCAAAATCCTTTCCTGGAAGGGGCTGCCCTGGAACCTTTTGGCTTAAAGTATATGATGCTCGGAAAACAGTAAGTTAACATTTATGATGTCACTGCTTCCGTGTGGGATCTAACAGTTGTTGGGAGCTGCTTTTGTACTTGGCACTTCGCTGAGTAGTTTGCATGCAGAGCTTTATTTAATCTTCCCAAAGATCCAAGAGATAGTCAAAGAATGTTTTTATCCTGCCTGTGGGAATTATCCCCTTTATAAATTATTGGTGGAATACTTTTCATTTCAGGAAGCTTCTCTCTGACACCTAATCTAATCTGTTTGGGGTCCATGTGTGTTCACAACCAGTTAGCATGTATTAGAGATCATGGATACTTTAGTATTAGCAATAATTGTATCTTGCATTAGAAAATGGTCTTCATTATAACAAGAAAAATAATTGCCAGATTCTGCTAGGCGCAGTCATCTTTACGCTGATTTCTTCAAGGTGGACCAAACAAAGGAATCTCTAGGCAGCAGGACTGTGAAATGTGAATTTCATCATGCTGCCTCCTTCACACACCTACTGCACGTGCCTCCTGGAAGGGTTATGCCACTGATTGCCAGTTCTCTAACTGATTACACCTAATGGGTTTCTGCCCCAGTGCAGGGCTTCCTTCAGTGTAAATCGTTTAGTAAAAGAGAAGATGGACATAAAAATGAAATGAAGAGTATTCTTACCACTGCACTTTCTGTAGACATGTTGTGAGAGAGTTGTTTTAAGGGTTCTTTAAACCTTTAGGCCCACGTTGGGGGCAAGCTGGTCCTTTTGTCCCTGAAGCTGAAGTCTTTTCCTAGAGATGTTTCTTTCTTGTAATTTCATCAAAATCTTGATCTCAAAGTACTGGATTTAAATCACATGATTTTGGGTTTGGGGGTCACAGTAGCTTCTTAGCCTCTTTAGGGAGTAACTGTGACAGTGGCCTGAGCTCCAGCAGTAGGTGTCTTGGTTATTATGTACTTTACTATCTTAGCCTTAAGGAAGGCACATCCCTAGTTCTTCAGCAAGTTACCATTGGCCTGCCTCAAAGGGTATAGCAAAATGTGTATTTAGAAGTGATTAGAAAAATGATTCTCGTTCTGTCAGACCACTCCTTTTTTATCTTCGGCTCCCAATCCCAAAAGTAATGTAAAATCTTAGAAATTTAGACTATTTGGTAAGGTGATAATATGAATTAGTGAAAAACCATAGAATATTTGTAATGATAGTTTTCCTGGGATTGAGGTGGCAGGAAGGACATTTGAAATCTTACAGAAATCGCATCACCATTAATTTTTGATATCAGGGAAGAAGTGGGGAAACATTGGAGTTCTGGTATTTTATCTGGCATCTATTTATTTACCTTTCCTGCTTTACCAACATTTAAATAGAGAAGTTAGTACAGTTGAGCCTTGAACAATGCAGGTTTGAATTGCACGGGTCCACTTACACAGAACTCTTTTTCAACCAAACACAGCATTCCCGGCATGTGAAACCCATATGAGGGCCTGGGGGAGTTGTCTGTTTTAAGTGAGTTTCTTCTTGCGGGGCTGACTATAGGGTATGCACAGGTTTAGTTATATGCAGATGGTCCTGGAACCAGTCCCCTGTGTATAACAAAGGATAACTGTAATTGGAATCATGACCTGTGAGGAAAACAGTAGAATGCATTTCTGGCATCTGACTTTGAGGAGTGACTGGGCATTTGAACTAGAAATGGACAGATGAGCCATATTTGTTGGCCTTTGTCAACGCCCTACTTTCAGATTATGGATTTTGTCAATGGAAGAATGGCCACCCTGTATGAATAGAAGGCTGCTGAGATTGGGGACTATGAGACTGATGGTGGCACAGTTTTTGTTTGTGTTGACTTAGTAATGTAACTGGAAAAACCTGTCTGAACTTTCTGTAGGTAATAGGCTCCAGGGAATGCATTCTGTGACTAAGAAACCTCTAAACTGAGAGTCAAGCAAAGATTGGCCATTGAAGCTAATCATCTATTTAATAAGTTGGTCTTTGTTTCAGAATCTGAGAGTAGTTAATATTGGTATTGGTGGGGGGTGGGGGGGGTTGTGTTTTTTTGAGACAGAGTCTCACTCTGTCACCCAGGCTAGAGTGCGGTGGTGCGATCTCAGCTCACTCCAACCTCCGCCTCCCAGGTTCAAGCAATTCTCCTGCTTCAGCCTCCCAAGTAGCTGGGATTACAGCCATGCACCACCACGCCTGGCTAATTTTTGTATTTTTAGTAGAGATAGGGTTTCGCCACCTTGGCCAGTCTGGTCTCAAACTCCTGCCCTCAGGTGATCCACCCCCACTTGGCCTCCCAAAGTGCTAGGATTACACCTAGTGCTAGGCCACCACGCCTGGCCATCATTGGTTTGTATGGTAACCACTGTCCTCTTTAGAATGAATGCTGTCGTGGCCACTTTACTAAAGAAAGACAAGTAAGTCCTATAGAGTAAGGTTATAGTTTGAGGTTTCCTCTTCTGAAAGACTTTTCTTGTTTGTTTTTTGGGTTTTTTTGTTTTTTTAGAAGGGCCTTGCTGTGTCGCCCAGGCTGGAGTGCAGTGGTGCATTCACAGCTCACTGCAGCCTCAGCCTGCCAGGCACAAGTGATCCTCCCATCTCAGCCTCACCAGTAGCTGTGACTACAGGTACATGCCACCACACCTAGCTGATTTTTGTATCTTTTGTAGAGACAGGGTTTTGCCATGTTGCCCAGGCTAATCTTGAACTCCTGAGCTCAAGCAAGCCATCTGCCTCAGCGTCCCAAAGTGCTGGAATTACAGGCATCAAGCACTGTGCCTGGCTCAGACTTTGTTTTTAAAAATCTTTAAAAAAAAAAATTTTTTTTTTAAGGAAAGACCCACCAAATAAATACCCATAACTATTTCATAAACAAATTAAAATAATAAGATTGTGCTTTATATTCCTCTTCTTTCTTCAATGTGAAATGATTCTTTAGATAATCTCTTTAACTGTTAGCCCAAATAGATTAAATGGTGACTTCTGCATAATTTAGTAAGAGGCCTATATGAAGGGTTGTAGAAAAAGCAGTGGATTGGAGTTTAGGAAACCCAGTGTCAGTTTTGCCTCTTGTGAACACTAGCTGTGGGACCTTGCATTAAGTTATTTAATATCTCTCAGCCTGAGTCTTCGTATTTAAAATTAGGGCACTGATACACTAATTCTTGCAGGTTTATTATGAGAATTAGAGACAATGAATCTAAAACACTCTGGCTCAGTAACTGACAGTGCTGTAATCTGGCAGGCTCTCATTTCTTCATCCTTGCAATTAGGGATTTGGGTGGGTGGGCAGTCTCCATGGTCCTTACCCACCCCAACACCCTGTGGTTATGGCCCTGGATGTGGGTGTTCCAGCCCCTTTTTGCCACATGCCCTTATAGAAGTTTTATATCTGTGTCCAGATTTTAACCCTGTGTAGCTTTTAATTTTATAAAACTATACGCATATATTGTTGGAGGTTAGAATTGTAGTGATAGATGGCCATCAGAAAATAAATGTGGGGCATTTTGCAGTTCTGTGAAATGTTTCACACTTTTTCTCAGTTGAGTTGGAATTGGTGAAGCTAAAGTACATTTTAAAATGTTGTTCCCTAAATGCTTTTTAAAGGGGGGATAGCTGAATACTTGATTGGTCATTCTAATTCTGTGTGTTGGTGTGATCTCCTTCCAGAATCTAACGCAGAGGGGGCTGGACAGAGTGGGAGTACTTAGGGTAGGTGTCCACATTTCCACATAGCCTCGGGACCTCCCTGTTTTTTTCACTTCGAAGCTTGAGTTTGTTTTTATTTAATATATCTAGTCACCTGAATTGTAGATCCGCCTGTACTTGGCTGCGTTCTGAACCCTGCAGAGTGCATGTTGAGAGCATGCTTCATACCTATTGCATAGAGAAATTGTTTTACTTTTTAAAGAAGTGTAGTATCTGGACCGTTAGTAGAAATGCCATTATACTTTTTAAAAACCATAAAAGTAAAAGGAATCAGGATATATAGTCTCCTGGGCAACATTTGCTTCATCAGATACTCAGCATGTTGCTTATGTTCTTCTCTCAAATGCAGTTGTAGAAATGCCAACTTATGACCCATGATTGCTAATGCTTATTGCCTATCCTGAACTACAGGCCCTTCCTACATGTGAAACAGTATTTTGGGTTATTTACTTACGGTAAAATCCTGCTGACACTCTGTGTTTTAAAAACATTCTGGGCTGGTCACGGTGGCTCATGCCTGTAATCCCAGCACTTGGGGAGGCTGAGGCAGGTGGATCACTTGAGGTCAGGAGTTTGAGACCAGCCTGGCCAACATAGTGAAACCCTGTCTCCAGTTAAAATACAAAAATTAGGCCGGGTGTGGTGGCTTACGCCTGTAATCCCAGCACTTTGGGAGGCCAAGGCAGGTGGGTCACGAGGTCAGGAGATGGAGACTCATCATGGCGAACACGGTGAAACCTCGTCTCTACTAAAAATACAAAAAATTAGCTGGGCATGGCGGTGTGCGCCTGTAGTCCCAGCTACTCCGGGAGGCTGAGGCAGGAGAATGGCGTGAACCCGGGAGGCGCAGCTTGCAGTGAGCCGAGATCGCACCACTGCACTCCAGCCTGGGCGACAGAGCGAGACTCCATCTCAAAAAAAAAATACAAAAATACAAATATTAGCTGGGTGTGGTGGCACGCACCTGTAATCCCAGCTACTTGAGAGGCTGAGGTGGGAGAATCGCTTGAACCCCGGAGACGGAGGTTGCAGTGAGCCGAGATCAAGCCATTGCACTCCAGCCCGGGCGACAGAGCGAGACTCTGTCTTGGGTGGGTGGAGGGGGGAACATTCTGGCAGAAACATGTATTTGTATCTTCTACATAAATATATTTGGTGATTGCCAATTTAAACAAATATGTATATATAACTTTTAGGATTGTCTGTATTTAATATATGGACAGTTGCATCAGGCAATATATTTTATCTTTAACTTGCAAATAAAAACTCATCTGGCCTGCAGATACTGTTCCGGATGTGGCGCATGCAGATTGATCAACTCCTCCCTTTTACTGCACATGAGGCATTTTACAGATTAGAATGAGCCTGCTGCAGGCCATGAACTCCCTCCACCATGGACTCTGTGTTTTATAATAGCAGTAAGAACACCCTGACTTCATAGCATGACTGGCTTCTGAAGTATATTATCATGTATCATCCTTACGTCATCCCTGTCAGAGATGGTTTGGGTATGATTATAGCCATAATGAAGGTGGGGAACTGCAGTTGTTGCAGACAGATTCGATTTGTTCAGGGTCACATGGTTGGTCAGTGGCAGAGATAGGACTGAATCTGGGTCATCACTGTCAACTGGGTGTATCTGCCAAGCCAGGAGGAGAATTCTTGCAAGATGGGTGCAGTCACTAGAGTTTTGAGGCTATTTTGCCCTACTCTTTAATTAAATATTTTAATTTAGGATACTTTTAAATTTATAAAAAAGTTGCACAGATAGTAGAGAGTTTCCGTACACCTAATATCAAGTTTCCTCTGTGGTTAACATCTTATAGTATGTGACATTTGTCACAACTGATGAATCAGTATGGATATATTATTATTAAGTTCATACTTTCTTCAGATTTCTTTCATTTTTACCTAATGTTCTTTTTTTGTTCCAGGATTCCATCCAGCATACCATATTACCTTTAGCCATCATATCTCCTTAGGCTCCTTAGGCTCTTCTTGGCTATGACCATTCTGAGAAGTACTGAATAGGTATTTTGTAAATGTCCCTTAATTGAAATTTGTCTGATGTCTTTCTCATGCTTAGACTAGGTTATGGGCTTTGGAAGGCAGACCACAGAAGGTGCCATTCTCATCATGTCATATCAAGGGTACACATTATCAGCTCATCTTTTCCTTGTAGATACTGACCCTGATCACCTGACTGAAATAGTGTTTGTCAGTTTCTCCACTCTAAAGTTGTTCTTTTCCCTCCTTTTCATACTGTACTCTTTCTAAGGAAGTTACTGTGCTCAGCCCACACTAACTTGACAGGCAAGTATCTATATAATTGAATTCTTCTGAATGGGAGACTTGCCTACTTCTCTAATCAACCTGGCAAATCCTGCTCTACAGTTCTTGTGTCTGCAAGAGTTACATGCTAAGGTGTGAAATCTGGCAGGATGAGATGGAGTCATAGAAAGGTCCGGTAAAAATTCTCATCTGTTCTTAATTCATAGAAGTAGTTAAGAAAAGGTAGATGTTGTGCCTCTATACTAGTGGAGGAGGGGACCATGAGAAAATAAAGCAACCCTCCAACCAAGTGATTAATTACGCTTAGAGAGCAGGGGAAGTTTGTTGGAAAGTGCAGGGGACAGAGGCGTGTGGTAGTAAATTCCAAGTGTGAACTTCAATATGGGCAATATAATTACAGAAAGGCCAGTAAACCTAGGAATTTGGGGAAAACTACTATCAGTGAGCTTATCTATTCCCAGCATCTCTTGGACGTGAAATCATCTCCCTCCCCCCTAGATATGAAAACTGCCATTTAACATGTCATTTTATTCCCAAAGAGGGTCATGCAGATATTTGTCTTTTTGAATTAGGTTGGATTTTTTTTAACCTTTGAAATTGAGGCAGCTTTAAAAAATGAGGAGTTGGCCAGCACCGTGGTTCATGCCTATAATCCTAGCACTTTGGGAGGCCGAAGTGGGAGGATCTCTTGAGTCTAGGAGTTTGAGACCAGCCTGGGTAACATGGAAAACCCCATCTGTACAAAAAATATAAAAATTAACCAGGTGTGGTGGCATGCGCCTATAGTCCTAGTTACAGGTGCTTCAGGATCTCTTCAGCCCAGGAGATTGAGGCTGCACCACTGCATTCCAGCATGGGCAGCAGAGTGAGACACTTTGTCTCAAAAAAATAAAATAAAAAATAAATGAGGAGTTTGAGTTACTATATCATCTGGGTGCTCTGTTTTGGACCATTCTGGTTCATACTCTGTTTTCTCTTCTGCCTGCAGAACTCCATCCGGCACAACCTGTCGCTGCATAGTCGATTCATGCGGGTCCAGAATGAGGGAACTGGCAAGAGCTCTTGGTGGATCATCAACCCGGATGGGGGGAAGAGCGGAAAAGCCCCCCGACGGCGGGCTGTCTCCATGGACAACAGCAACAAGTATACCAAGAGCCGTGGCCGCGCAGCCAAGAAGAAGGCAGCCCTGCAGACAGCCCCTGAATCAGCTGACGACAGTCCCTCTCAGCTCTCCAAGTGGCCTGGCAGCCCCACGTCACGCAGCAGTGATGAGCTGGATGCGTGGACGGACTTCCGTTCACGCACCAATTCTAACGCCAGCACAGTCAGTGGCCGCCTGTCGCCCATCATGGCAAGCACAGAGTTGGATGAAGTTCAGGATGACGATGCGCCTCTCTCACCCATGCTCTACAGCAGCTCAGCCAGCCTGTCACCTTCAGTGAACAAGCCGTGCACGGTGGAACTGCCACGGCTGACTGACATGGCAGGCACCATGAATCTGAATGATGGGCTGACTGAAAACCTCATGGACGACCTGCTGGATAACATCACGCTCCCGCCATCCCAGCCATCACCCACTGGGGGACTCATGCAGCGGAGCTCTAGCTTCCCATACACCACCAAGGGCTCGGGCCTGGGCTCCCCAACCAGCTCCTTCAACAGCACGGTGTTTGGACCTTCATCTCTGAACTCCCTACGCCAGTCTCCCATGCAGACCATCCAAGAGAACAAGCCAGCTACCTTCTCTTCCATGTCACACTATGGTAACCAGACACTCCAGGACCTGCTCACTTCGGACTCACTTAGCCACAGCGATGTCATGATGACACAGTCGGACCCCTTGATGTCTCAGGCCAGCACCGCTGTGTCTGCCCAGAATTCCCGCCGGAACGTGATGCTTCGCAATGACCCAATGATGTCCTTTGCTGCCCAGCCTAACCAGGGAAGTTTGGTCAATCAGAACTTGCTCCACCACCAGCACCAAACCCAGGGTGCTCTTGGTGGCAGCCGTGCCTTGTCGAATTCTGTCAGCAACATGGGCTTGAGTGAGTCCAGCAGCCTTGGGTCAGCCAAACACCAGCAGCAGTCTCCTGTCAGCCAGTCTATGCAAACCCTCTCGGACTCTCTCTCAGGCTCCTCCTTGTACTCAACTAGTGCAAACCTGCCCGTCATGGGCCATGAGAAGTTCCCCAGCGACTTGGACCTGGACATGTTCAATGGGAGCTTGGAATGTGACATGGAGTCCATTATCCGTAGCGAACTCATGGATGCTGATGGGTTGGATTTTAACTTTGATTCCCTCATCTCCACACAGAATGTTGTTGGTTTGAACGTGGGGAACTTCACTGGTGCTAAGCAGGCCTCATCTCAGAGCTGGGTGCCAGGCTGAAGGATCACTGAGGAAGGGGAAGTGGGCAAAGCAGGTCAGTGCCCAATGCTATGGAATAAAAATAACAATATGGGGATCAGGGGCGATGTCTGGGGGAGGCTGTCTTCTCTTTACTTTGAATTTCATTCCACATTGAGAACCATGGAGCAGTGGCGCACATAATATGGCTCCCAGCCAGTTCCATCTCAGGGTTTTACCTGCAAACCAAATAGGTCTGTCGGGTGCCCTTCCCCACAGTTTGCTGATAGTTCAGAAATTTACTGCTAGTGAAGAGAACACATACACATTCAGAGATCGCATTCTTTTTTGCATCCAGTTGTCCTCACTGGCCTGTGACGCAGGTTGCCCTACTTGATGGATGGATGAGAATAGAAGAGAAGGAGAGGGATGGTCATACTTCAGGGTTAAGGACCCCAGCCAAAGGGCTTTCCTAGAAAGACTTTCTGGTCCATCACTGCTTTTGTCAATCTTCAGTGTTACAGGTTCTTCATCTTTGGTTCCTTGTAAAGTAATGATGGGCAGGTGCTTCTAATTTACCTGCAGAGTATGTATTCTAGACTCTTTCATATATGAATATTTCTAACAAGCAAAATCTGTTAATCTTTATCTAAGTACTAAGCATCTTTATTAGCTAGCATTCAAGAGCTAAGCCTTTAAAAAAGTAAGAGGCCAGGCACAGTATCTCATGCCTGTAATCCCAAAACTATGGGAGACTGAAGCAGGAATTGCTTGAGGCCGGGAGTCATAGAGACCAGCATGGGCAACATAGCAAGACTCCATCTCTACAGAAAACTTAAAAAATTAGCTGGGCATGGTGGCACACACCTGTAGCACCTGCTTCTCAGGAGAATCCCTTGAGCCCAGGAGTTTGAGGCTACAGTGAGCCATGATCATGCCACTGCACTTCATCATGGGCAGTAGAGCAAGAACCTATCTCTTGGAAAAAGGCCAAGAAATTAAGTTGAAAGCACAAGTGTTTGTGTGAGGGAGTACTTACTCGTGTTCTTCTGCTTGTTCCCCAAACTATAAATGATGTCAGCAGTTTCCAAACATAGAGTGACACAGGTTGTGAATGGTGATGGAGATTTTTTTCAATTGTGGCATTTTAATGTTCTTGGAACCACAGAGATCAGGCAGTGTGATGTGGTAAGAAAAGCATTTGATTGAAATCAGGAATTGAGGTTCAGGCCCACTTCTACCACTTTCTTGCTACCACCATGGGTATGTCTTAGGTCTCTTGAGTCTCAAATTCCAGTTTTATAAAATGAGGATAATAGCCCGCATTACTTCACAGGGTTATTACAAGAATCAAATGCACTAAAGCATGTGAAAGTGCTTTGAAAACTGCAGTGGGGTTGAAATATGTACCATGCAACTAGGTATACTGACAAATGGGCAACCAGGTAGCCCAGAGAGGTTAAATAGTTTGCCCACGGTTACAGAGCTAGATTCATTTCTTAAATGACTTGAACCCCCATAGTAGTTCTTCCTTATTCTCTCTAACTGGTTAAAAAAAAATGGGGGACGGGGAGTGCTCTGAACTGGAGTCAAAGTAGCAGATAATAGACAAGCTTTCCCTAAAAACTCTCCTCCTCAAGAAGTAAGATGAACACTGGGATCTTCTACAACAGGTTTGCATCACTGGCCACCCGGTTGTTAACGGGTTCTGTTCTGTGCCCCAGCCCTTTTGCTTTGTTTTGTTTCAGTCTCAGCAAGCTACTTACAGGCTTCTTTAAGTGGTGTAAAAAGCAAGGGAATTCAAAGCCGTAAAAACTTGAGCCTCGTTTAACCCTCCACCGTGATGAAGGACTTACAAGGGTCTCCTGTGGCGAGCTCACTCCAGCTCATGGGTAGTTGCAGAATGGGGAATGTTAAGAGTGTTGTGATGCTAAAGCCTCTCAACTTTCTTAGGCATAAGAGACCCCTAATGGAACTCAGATATCTGATTTCAGTCATTTAATACCCCTTGAGATGGTGAAAAGACTGTAATGGAAGCTAAGTAGGGTGACAGTACTTCCATGCCAGCCAGTTCAGTGCCATACCAGAACTTGGGCTGGTGGAGATTTGACTTTAGAAATGTAGATATTTGGCCTTTAGAAGACTAGTTTGTCTTCCTTTAAGGAGAAGAATATGGAAGATTTGTCTTTAGAAATGTAGATATTTGGCTTTTAAAAGAATAAATGGTTTGTCTTCCTTTAAGAATAGGCTTTTAAAGACACGAATAAGTTTTAATTTGAGTGTGATTGTAAGGAGACCACTTTCTAGTTAATTGGAAAAAATGTGTTCAGAAGAAAAGGCATCAGTTTTGTCTAATTTTCAAGTGTTGGCTTCCCTTTTGGTTAAACAGCAGATCTTTCTCGTATGTGTGTAATTCTAAAGGATTGTACAAAAAACTAAGGGAGATTTAAATACTTAGATTTTTTAAGGTTATCTGGTGAACTATGATTTTGATAATAAATTATTGCATTGAGAATAATGCATTTCATTATTATATCCTAATGGAGCCTTAGTGTCATCTTTGCCTCAGAATATTTTGGGGGAGGTTGTTTTGAGAAGATACTTCTTCAGCTAAAAATGAAAAGTCACCAAATTTTCCTGAAAGTAGACTAGCTCAGTATGATCACAGAGCATTTAAAGAACCATCCAAAGGGCAGTGGGGGCTGTGAGGGGATCTAGTTTCTGGTTTAGAATTTCCATTTTTGCCTTGGAATCCATTGTTCATTTCAGCAGCCAGGAGCACATGCAACCGGAAGTGTATTTTTTACTTTAAAACTTAACTGTGACTGTCACTTCATTGAAGACTCTCCTCAATTCACAGAATGGGGCTGAGGTCAGACTGTGACACCCCACTGCTCTCAAATTAAGTGTCCCAGCTTCCCAAGAGTTGCTCTCTAATAACTTTCTTGGTTGAACTTTTTCTTAGTGTTTCTCCAGACTGACTTCCTGGCTTGCTCGCAGAAGGTCATGTGATGCTGAGTCTGAACCTTCTTGTGTTAATGGAGCGGTCTGCTCAGTTGACAGGCAGTCTTGCTGAGGAGCTGTGGCAAGATGCTTCTCTGGAGGGCTGGGTGTTTCACACAGGTCATTCATTTTAGACCACGGGTGGAATCCTTTGACCCTTAGGTCTATCTGGAAAAGAAAAAATAGTGATTTTTTTTTTGGAGGGCTGGCTGCTGGGTCGTGAAGGGCACTGTGTTCTCTCAGGTGTTCATAAAGCTTGGTGCACATGTTTACAGTTGGTGGCAGAGATGGTCATGAGCTGGTGTGGCGCTGTAAGCTCGAGCTTCCGGTCAGCCCTCTTGAGTTTGACATGTGTCCTCTCTGAGGGAAAGGAGTTTCAATCTCACCTTAATTTGATAACAAAGATGCCTGCATTCACGGACTTGCATTCATCTTCATCTTTTGACATTTGGAGACACCATTAGGGAGCAGCCCAATATTTAAAGTACTTTATGATAAAGACTGGGAAACATCCACCAGCAAAAGCCCAGAGGGAGAGGGGAGGGGTAGTTCTCTTCTTGTCTCTGCCACATCACTCAATCTCATAGAACATTAGGTTTCTCATTTGTCAAAAGAAGACAGCCTCATCAAGTTTTAAAGGTGCATGGTATGTATAATTTTAAACTTGAACCCTAACATTTTGTCTGTGAAATGGACCTGGTGAGGTTTGTGTTATGATATGGAGCTGGAAACAAATAGTGGTGTACTAGCGTGGCATCAGCAGGCTGCAGTATTGGAAGCCGTTTAGAATTTACATGTAGGCTACTTTCCAAAAGGAGTAAATATTTGATGCTTGTTTGACTGATGTTTGAATGCTGTGATTCTAGTATGTCTTTAAAATTTATGTTGGGGATAGAACTAATTCTAACCAAATACAGGTAATATAGACTAGCTATGTCGTGTTTTTGATTGATGTAGATATTTCTATTTTAGGGAATGTAATATCTGATAAATATGAATCTGTTATGAATTACATGGAGAATATACTCTGTTATTTGTACTTGTGACTATAGTCTGGTTATAGTATGCTAGCATGAAGAATTCTGTGTCTTCACGGATCTTTATTCTTACCTTTTAAAAAAAGCCAAAAGTCTGAACTGTCATTCAGGGAGAGAATTTTGGGATCTTTTTAGTGTCAATGAGCGCAAGAGAAAATTGATATGGCCATAAAAAGGGGTTTTCTTTGCAGAGGCTGGTATACTCGCTACATACGCTGTTTTTTCCTGGAAAGCAGTGACGTTTAGCATGAAGGCTGCTCTTCCTGGGCTTGTTGGTTTTATAAAATGCACCTCTTTTCACCTCTGGCCAGCCTGCTCAGCATGGAGACAGAGCCTGAGTGGCTCCTCCTTCAAGCAGTTGTGTTTATAAACAGCTTTCTGGAAGGTCTCTTCTGTCCAGAGAGCTCATGTAGAACATAAACAAACAGGGTGAAAATCACCAGAATTACTCTTATAACTTAGAGTGTTCATAATGCTTAGCAGCATCTTGTAAACAATATTTTCTATCAGTAGTCTTCCCCCAGGGGCCACCTGTGCTTCTCACAGGCTTACCTTTCTATTTGGAGATGGGAGAAGGGGGCTTTCTGGGACCTGCTTCTTTGGCGTTGCTGGAGAGATTGCCTCCTGGAGGTCCTCCTTGACCTTGGGCCCAGTGGGAGGATGTTTGCGGACTGCTTTCTCTTCCCTCACTTGGAGACACATATTTACTGGACTTGCATCCCAAGATGGAGATTCTCCACCTTGCAAGAGACACCATCTGCTTCACCCTGGTTTTGCTGATGTGTCCATTGAATTTCAAAGTATTGCTTTCCCCAGTCCTCCAAATTGTTTTGAATTTTAAAGTTTCAGAAACTAAAATGAATTTAAAATGTGTTTTGCGAATTAGTATTTAGAGGTCCTATAAGTCAATGTTTCTCAAAATGTTTCTTGGAATACTAGATCCTCAAGATAGTCATAGGTGTGAAATAGAAAATGGATTCTGTGGTCAAATAAGTTTAAGAAATACCGTGTTAAAGAGAAATTGGATTATTTCCAAGAGAACTTCTCAGAGCGTTAAAGGTTAATACACATTATGAACCTTCTAGGGTTGGATGTGTTATGCAGTGTTTCCTGAAGTGTTTGATATCTTGAATCAAATCCTTTTTCTTCAAGAAACCATAGCACCAGTGTTCTAAGGAACCCCCTTAAGAAATCCTGTCCTGGAGTTTTGCTGAAAGGAGTCAGCACCCCCTTGGAGACTAGGGCTTCTTTGTCCTTTTTCTCCCTTTCTTGCTGAGTTTTTTGTATGACCTTATCATATATCTAGTGTTTCTCAGCCATATCCATGCATGAGCTAGCTGCCCGGCAAAGTGGTAGACCTGTGTTGATAGAAGTGCCCAAGAAAGGCCTGAAATCGTTAAGCACAGTTCATCTTTTGGGTACTTGCTGGGCACGGGGGGAAGAAATGGATAAAAAGGGTCCCTCCCTTAAAGAATGCGTGGCCTACTGGGGAAAGTGGTGGCAGTGGTGATGACAGTTTGTTGTAGAGCCAAAGACTGCCTTGCTCACAAGTTTGGAGCAGAGGCGCATGTGGTGTGGCAGACTGATGTGCCTGGTTTTCTGGGACAACCCTGCATTCGGGGGTTCTGGTCACAAGGTCTGTTCCACAAAAACACAGACCCTAAGACTTGAGGAGTTCCATACTAACAGGTCAGAGTTCAGGCTGAATCCAGATGCTGATTTCTTTTAAAAGCTCTGCAGAGCACTTTATGTTTGATTTCTAGAGCTGGTGAGTTCATCACGGTTGGACATGAGCCACCCACTGCAGCACACTGTCCCTGGGGCTCTGCTCTGAGGGAGCTATGGATTAAAAAAGCCTCCCCTGCAGCCCACTCCTAGTTAAGTGAGATCCTGTGGGATGGCAGAGGAGCTGTGGGACTTGCAGCAGAAGGCTGCCTTTTTCATGGCTGTGTGTCCTGGAGTCAAGTCGCTCATCTCTCAGTTTCAGTTTGCTTATTTATAAAATGAGGTTAAAATTAAAACTGGCCTCACAGAGCTCCTAGAAGGGCTACCTCTGATATGGGCTAATGTCTTTTGGCACCTTTTTAAAAACGTTGTTTAATGTTTATTGTGATTTAAAACAGCTCCAGAGGTTAATAGTGGAAGCAGGAAGCAGCCACGCCAGTCTTAAACTATGGGCAGAAAGAGTGACTCTTTTCCTCAGTGAACTAGACTCAACTGGGTTTTTCATTAAAAAGGGATCTACAATTACCTGTTGGTATGCAAACTTTTATTTCCAGAGTCGACATCCCTTAAAAGTTCTGCCTACCAGTTTGGGGGTACTCATTAGAGGGGCTGTTAAACGGAACTAATGCTACAGATGTTGTAAGGAGAGCTGTAGGTGGTATCCAAAGTGCTCTATTAGCATCTTTAAAGGATCGCCTGGGAAGTCCCAGCTGTCTGGCTTCAGTTCTGCTTAGCATGGGTACCCATCGGTGTTCACAGGGGCTAGCAGCAAGCCCTGCTGAAGGAGATGCCCTACCCTGCTCTTTTCAGCTGCCTCAGAGCCTCAAGCCTGAACCTCTCCTGCTGTTGGGAGGAATCTGGCAATGCCATCTTTGTCTTCCCAATGCCAGTCATCCCAAGCCACTCAGAGAGACTAAGAGCCATTGCAGTCCCTCCTAGGGCTGTCTTGGAGCAGAAGGACTGCCACGTAATAGCATGGTGGTGGCAGTAGTCTGGCCTTGGGTCTCCCCAAAGCTGGTGGTTTATCTCTTATTAATTACTGTGATACAACTTGGGGTTCAGAAAAGACAGTCACTGTACCCTTAACATCTCTTCCAATTCTAAATTGAGTGAAAACCCAGAAAAAAAAAATAGGCTGTTCTTCTCTAGGCGCTTCTAAATAAGCAGCAGCCAGAACTGGGACTAAAATACACCGCCCTGTAGAGCCACTGGACACTGGGATGCAAGTCTTTTGTGTCTTTCCTGCTCAGTAATAGATGTGCACCTTAGTTTTAATTTTAGGTCGACTTTGTTTTAATAGCCTATTTTTTGCTAAAATCCATGGCATTCATTTATTAAAGAATAGGATCCCTTAGTCACGAAGTCTCAGAGGGTAATTCCAGTGTTTCTGAAGGCTAAAACTGTAATTGACAGTCTTGGTTTGATTGAAGGTTTGGATGTCAGTATGTCTCCTCTCTCTCCCTCCCTCTCCTTCTCCCTGTCTCTTCCTCTCTCATCCTCTTTCTTCTTTCTCTCCGTCTCCCTTCCCTCTTCTTTTCCTGCTTTGTCTCTGATGAAAGAAGTCTGAGCCATAAGGTTGTGGGGGGGTTTTGTTTTATTATTTTTTTTTAATGTGTTTATGTTTGTGTGGAGTATTTGACTTGATTCCTTAGGGGAAATCAGTAACTAAGAAGAGAAGACCAGAGGTAGGAGTCCAAGAGTTCTGAGGTCGAAATTTTCGGTAAATTTCCACTAGGCCTTCATTTCTGTATTCGCCACTGTAATTAATTGGAGCTTTCATTGGTCATTTGTATGTTCAAAAAAGATCAGACAGCAGTACCGCCCAACCTAGTTATAAGTAATCAGAAAGTGTCTTGTCTGATAGACCTGTTAGAAGGTGGCCCTAATGTTTGTTTACCTGAAAATGCTGCCTGCCCACCGAGTAACAGAAACCAAAGCACTGCCTGCCCTACCTGTCACGTTCTACTCAGACTGCCCTGCTGGCTGAGATGGGGTGCCCCATGGGAGGCAGCCCCGGCCGGCGCTTACACCGCGGTGCAAGTGCAGGCCAAGCTGTAAGAAGAGGGGCACTGGGGCCACACATGCAGATTCCCTTCACTACTGGAATATGTATGCCTGGCCAGACTGCTGGCCTCAGGGCGCTCCTTTGTCTCTGTCAGTCCTGGAGCCACCTGGAGTCCCTCTCAGTTCCTCTGTTGCACTGGTGTGATGGTTGTTACATGACCACCATCTGTGTCACCTGTCTGTCCTGGTCATACCTTACAGGTGGTTTGGACTATTTGTAGAACTTAACTAGCTGATTCTATGTTTTCAGTTTCAGAATCACTTGGAAAAATTACATTGTCTCTCAAAATCCTGTGTATGTAAAGCAGGAAAAGAGGACTTTAGAGACCCTCCCTTCACTGTTTGGTAGCTAAACCCTGAGATGGGCTGGCAGTTACACCTGCACTTCCACCCACCCTCCAGGGATCTAGGGCATCCCAGCCTGCACACTCCTGTCATTCATCCCTGCCCCGCCCCCCACATACACACACCCCAGTAAATGCAGTGAAGAGTCATACAGGATAGGGTCACACCCAGCGAACATAAACATCGTGATATGCAGGTCATGGTTGATGACTCTGAACATTTCCTCCTGTACTACATTTCCCTGTTTTTAAACGGTGAATCACTTTATTGACAGCAACTTGAGACTTAGAGTAGGAAGTCTCTTACTTTGGGGGCTGGTGATAAGGATATATATGGTGGGATATACAGAAAGGATGGGAGAAGATAAACTTTTTATTAAATACTTGAGAATTAGTTGAATGTTAAAATTGTGCCTTGTATTGATTTCATCTGTAAGAAATAGGAGTTTTAGAAATTTAATTATTGGAAACCATCCTTTTCACAAAAAGTGCCGCAAATCCTAGGTCATATCCCACCAGGCAGTAGGTTCTGCCTGGACTCAAACTAACTCTTGGCAAATAGGAGTAGGTCATGGAAGCAGTTGCAATGAAAGGATGCTGAGTGTTGGAGTTGTCAAAGGGGAAGAGGGTTCTTCCAGGAGGATGGTTCTTTCATTGACTCAGCCAACATTTATTGTGCATCCATTTAGTACTTTCAACTTACCAGGTTACTTGGGACATCAAGAGAATTGTGTTTCTTCCACTGGAATATGTGCTGCACGGGGGCAGATACCAGACAGTACTCTTAAAGTAGTAGGTGCTCCATAAGTGTTTGATTTGATTTGAAGACTTTGCTCAGCTTTCAAGGAGTTCAACATATTGGGAGCCCCTGAAAAAGTTGCCATTTCAGGCATATTATGATTAGGTACTAGGTGAGTGGCATAAGAACTGAGTCAAGGATAGCATAGGGAAGGTGGGGCTAGAGGAGCCATCTGAATGTGTAGGTGATTCGCATGGGTGGTAAGAAGAGCAGTCCAGGTAAAGTGTCTTTGAACCTGACCCATCAGACAAGCGGAGGGTTTGTTCCCAGAAGCAGTAGTGGGCCTTAAAGCGTGGATGAGGACAGTGGAACTTGATCCCACAGGCCTTTACCAGCTAAGTGTTTTGGATATTATTATAAAGTTAAATAACCATAAATTCAGAGAGGATCGAGACACCCTTTAAAGGCTTTTTGCCTAAAAACTGGGCCTTTAGAAAGAACATAATCTAAAACTTTACATACTATTATATGTGGTTTGCCAATCTAAGAATCTTAAGAAAATACTAAATCTCTGCAACTTTGCTGTTGACAGTAAATCAATACCTATCATATTTCTGCCATATTAGTATTCATAGTTGACTCTGGATATGTGAAGAATATTGGTTAACATAATCCCTGCCTCAACATAAAGTCAGAGATAGGGCATTCTTAAACTTACTTTAGCCATCAATAATCGCTAAATTTAAGCAACAGAAAAGCTGGTGCCTCCCAGCAGGTGACCCCCAGCTCTTTGTCCCTCAGCTGTGAAGTATGAGGATGACTGCCGCCCTCCCTGTGTGTCTCCCTTGGGTTTTATCAGCACAGCACAAAGGCTGGCTGGAAGGGCAGTCTACTCCAGGTCTAGACTCTGAGGTGTCCTGGAGGCGAAGGCTCTGGAGGGCCCTGTCACCAGCCTTCCCAGACTGGTTCACCTGCTGCCTTGACCAAGCGCAGGAGTTACTGGGAGGCAGTAAAAGGCAGCCTTTACACAAGTCAGGCTTGTGTTTTACACAAATGAAGGGGTTTTGTTAATAATGTGTATAGTTGAGTACCTTTCTAGTATCATCCTGTCTTCTTTGCCATGAAAAGCTCATTCTAAGCTTCCCTGTAACATCCTCACTTTCTCCACAGGTGCTTTACTTGCCTGTTAGAAATTACCAGAGTCAATGAGGTAGATTTCCTGGAAATTTGACTTTCCTTTAGGGAGGCTCCTCAACGGAATACAAACCTGGCTGCCATCCTGGCTTAAACTTCTATACCTGTTGTTTCCCTCATAAACTGTTCAGTGCCTAAAATGGCAACTTGACAGCCTTTGCCAAAAGGGATTTTAACAGAGCTACACCTCCTAAATCTTCCTCTCTGGCAAACATGGAAGATGTCTCTGTTTGGTGTGCATCACAGGCAGAGGACTGGATTCTCATCGACCAGGCCCCTGCCGTCAGTGACCATCAGGCTGGTTCCCGTGAACCTCTCTAACTCTTTCATCAATCACCCATTTCAATCTAGAAGATATTGAAAAATGACCAAATTAAGCCAAAGCGTGGTATGCATTAGCGTGTTTTCCTGAGCTGCATAAGTTTTGCCTGGAAGATGAACTCCAAGGGAACTGTGCCATTTTGGTGCTCCAAAATTAAATGTGGCTGCCTGACCCAAGACCTGCAAAAGCATTGTTTTCCTGGGGTGACACCAGCTACACAAGCCTTAGTGGATGCTGGCAGATGACTGTGGCTCATGTGGATTGTGTGTCCCTGAAGTTCCTCTGGGAATGAAGCAGAGATGGCATCAGGCAGACATTTCTTTGAGTGTTTGAATGGAAATATTCAAACTCTGAAACCCACCCCTGTCGGGAGTCCATGTGAGACTTCCTTGTCAGGTTGCATGAATATCAATTCCTTTTCTATCCTAAGTGTTCCATATTTAGTCCCCAGCTTGCTCCAGGGGTTGAAAGTTTGGCTAAAATTATCTTTCTTTTTAAAGAGTGAGGAAAGTGGTGTTTCACTTTATTTTTACTTGTAGGGCAAACTTACCTCAAATCATCTAGTTCTGTCTAGCTAGGAAAACAGTTGATAACCTTCATGGATTTGTGGATGTGAAGGTTTCAACTTAATGATCTCTTTTTTCTTCCATGTCCTATTTAGTATTGGGTTCCTGTTCTGTTCTTCTCTGCCAAGAAGATAAAAACACTACTGAAAAAATTTTCACAGTGGATTAAGTTGTGGGAGGACAACAGTAGGAACATGTATGTTGTTATGCTGTGTGTAGTTTTTGGAGGCATTTTCCTTTCTTAGAGTATCATGTGATTTATGGTGATAATTAGGCAGAAACTTGTCTTCCCTACAGATGCCAAGATTATAGAGGGACTTGCTCTCAGCAGAGACCAGATGACAGCATCCATAGATATTTTTAGAATGGACCTCATCATTTATTTGGTCTCTGCATTTCATTTTCTTTGTATCAACAATTGATTTCAAACTTGTTTATTGGGCAGGGAGGGGAGGGAGGGCGTCTTCCCCTATTAATGAAAGTCATCCTTGGGACAGAACAACATTTTTGTATTTATTGTTAATTGGCATATTGCCTAGTAGTTGCAAAGTAAACTATAATTCCATCAGCTGTATGCTTTATGTTCTTTTCAGAAGTTTTACTTAATCTGATATGTTTTCTTACAGCATTTTAAAATTTTATTTATTTATTTTGAGACCAGGTTATGAGACTAATTTTTGTATTTTTGGTAGGGGCGGGGTTTTGCCATGTTGCCCAGGGTGGTCTCCAACTCCTGGGCTCAGGGGACTCACTTCAGCCTCCCAAAGTGCTAGGACTTACAGGCGTTAGCCACCATACCTGGCCCCTTAATCTAATGTGTTTTTAAACTAGAAGAGCATCAACACATACACATAAATTTCACAGTTAACTAAATAACCTTATAACTAAAATGTCATACTTTAAACAATTTAAGAATGACATGAGCTTTCTTAAAACCCATGAAACTTGTACCCAAGCTAAGTATCATTGACTTTCCCAGCTCAGTAGCTGGGTTTCATCACTTAAAATACACTCCCTCTACTCTTCTGTCCTTGACTGAATCAGATAAGCATGTACAAACATTGAGCCACAGAAGAGCCATTAAAAATCTAATAAGACAAATGAGCTGCTGCTTTCCTTTTGATTATTTTTATTACCCCAGTTTTCATTGTGAATGGTGATGCTGGTGTTCCTCTGAGAAGGATAATTGTATTTCTGTTCAACATTTATCTTCTATATTTTCAGTGTTTTACAATCTGTTTTCCTTCTGTCACAGAGGAAACCAGTGGCCTTTCTGTTATCTGGAGTGGGAGTTTCTGTATTAAATTTGCCCTCTGTAAGAGTTGCCTCTATACCTGGGCCAAATCCTCTACCAGTTCAGCCTATAAGCACCAAGGTGATTTCCTGAACAGGCCTCCCTGGGAGGGCATTGCCTGGGAGACCTCAGAAGAAGTTGCAGAACATAGCTTCACAGATGACCCCAACCCCATTCTGCAGAAAAGGAAAGTGGTGGTTTGCACATTTCCTTTTTAATAATGGAGTTCTCTGAAGATTTGGAGCCTTTTGATGAAGGAATGGATATTAAGCCTGGGGACTGTGGTTGGTTGGTGCTTTAGACGGTCCCACATAGGCCGCCTGCCCCCGGCTTTGGGGTGATGACCTATTCTGCTCAAAACTGTGCTCTGTTAGGGGCTCATGGGTGTCCTCTGTCCTCTTCCTTCCTGTGTTGGCCCTGCCCACATGGAAGCAAGCCACACTCCCTGTGTCTGTACTTGGGGAATGAAGTGTGTCACTTTCCCATTATGCACTGGCTTTTGTGGCTGCATAATTAATACCCAAGGGAACTGGAGAGGGGTCTGAATTAGATAGTACTTCACAGCTTCTCCCTCGGTGCTTACAGTAAGTCAGGATAGGGACTTGGGGATGGGAGTCCCCAGTGACTGATCGCATAGTGATGTTGGATGGTGGTCTATTAATTGTTATTGTGCAGGAAAAAACCTCTGGAAGAGTCCAGAGGACTATGTCTGTGAAACGCTATCTAATCATTCATACTTTGTGGGACAAGGTGTAAAGTAGTTAGAATAGCACTGACTTCAGCAAGCTACGGTCTTCACAGATGATGAGATCTAGTATTTACTTTAGCTTTTACTCCCTCTAGAACCAACAAGCCATAATTTTATAGTCCAAGATAATATTATCTAGTAGCTTTACAAAGCAAAGAATGCCCCCAAAACACCATCAGCCAGGGAAGCTAAATCGTAGGAATAGGCAGGAAGAAGAAAGGGGCTTCTTTTTCTGCTTTATTGTCCCTGCCTCCAGTAAAACAACCTAAATTCTTCCATTTGGAGCTTTAACAAGGATAAGTAAATATCATAAATACTAAGTCCTGCTGTGTTTGCAAATACTGAGAGAGAAAGGTAAGATTGCCAGCAAGTGCAGAGTCACAGAAGAGATTGAAGCTACAGTACATGCATGAGAATTCCTGATGACCCTATGGTACAGCCTGTAAAGGTGGGAGAAGCAGATGTATATAATGTGATTTTGTGTGTGAGTTTATTGATGCTTTTTTCATTACTTATTTACCTTGTCTAGTGAGAAAAGCACGAGTTCATGTTGTTTCACTACCACTTTTCTATCCATTTCTTGGCCTAGAGCCATTTCTTTACTACCATAACTGCCAACACTGTCTCCGTAAACAAAGAATCTTATGTCTGGAGGTCTGTCATGTCACGTCCTTTTGCTATTAAGACATGTCTATGAATATACTTTTTTTTTTTTTTCATCCTTTAACTTTTCTGGGCCCAGTGGTCACATGACATCTGATAAGACTTGTATAAATTCAAATGCTCTAAGAGCACCTTTTTTGTGCCTTTCCATTGAAGACAAAATAATAATTGGAGGCAGAATAATAATAATGTTGTTGATTATTAATGGGATGTTTTGTGGGGGATTTCTTGGTCATATATGTGTTATATAATTTTTTTCTCTGCAAATTTGTAATAACAAAAATCAGATTCCTAAACCCGGTGCGTTGGCATGCCTATAGTCCCAGCTACTCAGGAGGCTGAGACGGGAGGCTCTCTTGAGCCCAGGAGTTCAAGTCCAACCTGGGCAACACAGCAAGACCCCATTTCTTAAATTCTTAGGATGGCCCACTTAGTAATTACTTACTCTTTTTATGGTGGGGAGTAGGGGATTCAAGATTACCCACACACAGCAGTGCAAGCTTATTAAGGCCTTTATAGAAAGTGGCCATTTCATCTCCCCTGGTATTGGGGTATTCATGGAAAGGGGTGGTAAGCAATTCAGTTAGTCCACATAGCCAGTAAGGAAGAACCAGAAAAGTATAACTCATCTACTTAGGGTGACTGGCTCTCCTTGTTTTAGCATGGAAAGTCCCATGTCCTAGGAAATCCCTCAGTCCAGAAGTCTAGAACAGAATCTTATCTGCACCTTGAATGTCTAAAAAGAACCCCCAAAACACCCCTAATATGGCTTTCTTTGTTAATCTCCCAAAGTGAATGATCCCATTCCCTTTGGGCTTTTTAGCTTCAGAGCATTTTGTAATAACAACATGAGAAGTAAGGTAAGTAGTCTTTGTGCTTTGTCCTTAGGATTTCAGACCTTTGAAACTGGTGTAGCAGAGCAGCTTTGCTGTGCCAGCCCTGGGCTCTGAGGTGGGTGAGGGAGATGGGAGGCCTTGACAGGTGGCCCTCAGGTGTCCACTGTTGCTGTTGCAATGCCCTTAATCTCTGGTTTTCTTTTCTCCTCCTTTAGACCCTCAAACTGACACAAGACCTACAGAGAAAACCCTTTGCCAAATCTGCTCTCAGCAAGTGGACAGTGATACCGTTTACAGCTTAACACCTTTGTGAATCCCACGCCATTTTCCTAACCCAGCAGAGACTGTTAATGGCCCCTTACCCTGGGTGAAGCACTTACCCTTGGAACAGAACTCTAAAAAGTATGCAAAATCTTCCTTGTACGGGGTGGTGAGCCGCCTGCCAGTGGAGGACAGCACCCCTCAGCACCACCCACCCTCGTTCAGAGCACACCGTGAGCCCCCGTCGGCCATTCTGTGGTGTTTTAATATTGCGATGGTTTATGGGATGTTCTAAGTGTTGTTCTTGTGTTTGTTTTCCTTTGACTTTCTGAGTTTTTCACATGCATTAACTTGCGGTATTTTTCTGTTAAAATGTTAACCGTCCATCCCCTAGCAAATGTAAAAACAGAAGGAAAATGTTGTACCAGTTACCATTCCGGGTTCGAGCATCACAAGCTTTTGAGCCTATGGAACTCCATAAACTAACAAATTACATAAACTAAAGGGGGATTTTCTTTCTTCTTTCATTTGGTAGAAAATTATCTTTTCTAAAAACTGAACAATGGCACAATTGTTTGCTATGCGCACCCGTCCAGGACTGAACCATGCATAGGCAAAACGAGTGGAGCACAGCGTCCAGCCCAGTGTGTTTCCAGTTCTGAGTCAGGGTGATCTGTGGACGGGACCCCAGCACCAGGTCTACAGGTGCCAGATCAGTAGGGCCTGTGATCTCCTGTCAGTGTCTTCAGCTAATGTGAACAGTGTTGGTCTGCTGGTTAGAAACTAGGATATTGATATTTTCAGGAAAGAAATCAGCTCAGCTCTCCACTCATTGCCAAATGCCACTAAAGGGTTTAGTTTTAAGGAGAAAGAAAAGGAAAAAAAAAAAAGTCCTGTTTTGTTTTGCAGAACAAATGAACTTACAGGTGAGCATTAAGCTTGCAGTGAGAAATGTGTGAAGAGTAAAAACCCAAGTCAATGCTGAGGCAGTTCTAACTTCACTGTTTTCCTAATACACATCCTTGATTATTTTCAGCCTTGCTGTGTATAATCTGATCTGCTAGAAGTGTATGAGTGAGAGGCAATAGCATACAAACTGATTTTTTAAATATAAGCTTAGGTTGTAATTGTACAAGTGACACAATGGAAGTACAAAATAGGGCAGTTTTAACTTTTTTTTCTGCTTCTATGGATTTCATTTTGTTGTGTTTTCAAAAAGTTATGGTGCTGTATAGGTGCTTTCTGTTTAACCTGAAAAGTGTGATTATATTCGTTACCTTCTTTGGTAGACGGAATAGTTGGGACCACCTTTGGTACATATGAAATTGGTGTAATGATGCTCTGATTAGCACAGCATATGCATACTTCTCCAAAGTGATATATGAAGACTCTTTTCTTTGCATAAGAAGCATTAGGCATATAAATGTATAAATATATTTTATCATGTACAGTACAAAAATGGAACCTTATGCATGGGCCTTAGGAATACAGGCTAGTATTTCAGCACAGACTTCCCTGCTTGAGTTCTTGCTGATGCTTGCACCGTGACAGTGGGCACCAACACAGACGTGCCACCCAACCCCCTGCACACACCACCGGCCACCAGGGGCCCCCTTGTGCGCCTTGGCTTTATAACTCCTCTGGGGGTGATATTGGTGGTGATCACAGCTCCTAGCATAATGAGAGTTCCATTTGGTATTGTCACACGTCTCCTGCCTCGCTTGGGTTGCCATGTTTGAGCGATGGCCCTGTTGATTTCACCCTGCCTTTTACTGAATCTGTAAATTGTTGTGCAATTGTGGTTATAGTAGATCTGTAGCACATTGCCTTTTCTAAACTGCTACACGTTTATAATCTTCATTTTTAAAGTATGTATAATTTTTTAAAGTATGTATTCTATTCATATGTTCTGCTTGTCAGTGAGCCAGACTTGCTTACTATATTCCTTTATAATAATGCTAGCCACTTCTTGGATTCTTTAGTAGTGTGCTGTATGCAAGAACTTTCCAGTAGCAGTGAAGGAGGGTTGCCTCTCCAAGCTTCCTAAGGGATGCTGCCCTGGGTGGGGATGCATTGCAGAGGCAGTAGTAGCATGGGGGCTGCAGTAGGGAGTGAGATGGAAAAGGGTGGGGGGATAGGAGAATTCCAGAGTGCTTCCAGCGTGAGGGTCCTGAGAACTTCTGTCCTGAGTTCAGAGAAATATGCAAAGTAACTAACAAAATAGCTACTTGCCTTTGCAGTTTTACAGACCCTGGGAGCCACTTTGGGAGTAAGAAAGGCAACCCTCCAGTGTGTTTCAACTGTAAAATGTTGAATTCTTTTCAGACATGTGGTATCTCATTTGTTCTCCTTTTCTACTGTTTGTTGGATTTCAGGCAGAATGTCTTACAGAATGTCCTAGAACCAGATTATCATTTAATCTGAAACAGCTGAGGAAGGGACAGAGGAGGTACAAGGGCAAGGCAGCACAAAACAGATCAGGAAAATGAAGACGGAATGCTTTGGTTTTTTGTTTTGTTTTGTTTTTTTCTTCTTCAAGTAACTAAAACAGCATCTACATGTAGAGTGTTGTGGAGAGCTGAGACCAGGGCAAAGTCAAGTGCAGCATAAGTACTGTGAGACCTGCCAGCCCCTGGAGAGGGTCAGCCGAGAATCTGGTAGTGAAGCCTGTCTAGGGTCCCGGCACCCTCACCCTCAGCCTCCTGCAGAAAGGCCAGGCCCTCAGAGATTAGCCCGGTTCGAAAGTGGTCAGGCTGGGCAGGGGTGCTGCCTGAGCCCTCTGCCCCTTATATTGAGACCCTGCTTTCAGGACAGGCCAAATGTTGGCCACCATGTCACATCCTGAGTGAGTGTCACAGGTCCCTAACAATTTTCTGATCTGGAGCATATCAGCAGAATGCTTAGCCTCAAGGGGGCTGGCAGCTGTAATGTTTGATTTATGATGAGAACTATCGGAGGCCACCGTCAGCCTCTAAATAAGCTGCTCTAGGGAGTCGCCTACTTTTTGATGAGAAATTAGAAGAGTACCTAACGTTGAAAACATGACATGCGCTCTTGGGATCTGCTGTTCTCTTCAGGGCTCCGGAACCTGACACCTGTTACCAAAGCTAGGAAAGAGCTTTATCACAAGCCTTCACTGTCCTGGCATGAGAACTGGCTGCCAGGCTCAGTTTACCCCTTTAACTGTGAATGAATCTGAGCTTGGTTTCCTTGATTGCATCCTCTGTGATATAATGATTGCTGAAACACATTTTAAAAATTCAGAAGTTTGTCACTCCTGTTGATGGGAGGATCATTCACACACGTATGGTACAAGGCGGACTTTGTGTTTGTTTTTGGTGTTGATTTTTAGCATTGTGTGTGTTGCTTGCCCACCTTGAGGAGAGGACACCATGGCTTACTACTCAGGACGAGTATGCCCCACTCAGGGTGTGATTTCAGGTGACTTCCAAACTTGTACACAGTTTAAAGATGGTGGAGACAGATTCTGCCTCTACCTAGTGAACCCCACTTAAAGAATAAGGAGCATTTGAATCTCTTGGAAAAGACCATGAAGAATAAAGCAGTCAAAAAGAAGTCCTCCGTGTTGGTGCCAAGGGCTTGCGAGGGGAAATAAAAATGTTATCCAGCCTGACCAACATGGAGAAACCCTATCTCTATTAAAAATACAAAACTAGCCTGGCATAGTGGCGCATGCCTGTAATCCCAGCTACTCTGGAGGCTGAGGCAGGAGAATCGCTTGAACCCAGGAGGCGGAGGTTGCAGTGAGCCAAGATCACACCACTGCACCCCAGCCTGGGGAACAAGAGTGAAACTCCACGTCAAAAAAAAAAAAGAAAAAAAATGTTATTCATCCTCTCTCAAAGCAAAAAGGAAACCCTGAAAGCTCTGAACTCTAGTTTTATTTTTCTTGCTGTATTTGGGTGAACATTGTATGATTAGGCATAATGTTTTTTTTAAAAAAAAAAAAATTTTTTTTGGTAGAAATGCAATCACCAGTAAAGAGGTACGAAAAAGCCAGCCTGTCTTGGGAGACCGGAGAGGCAGAGTACTACTACGGGAGGTGGAGTTCTGATGGAGTCATGCCTGTCAAATGAGATCTTAAAGCAGATGCCCAAATAAAAGAGTATATTATATTTTATCTAAATCTTAAGTGGGTAACATTTTATGCAATTGAAATGAATGGAATATTTTCCTCTTGTTTAGTTGTATCAGTTTATATTTTTCTTTGATGAATGATTGGTCATGAGGCCTCTTGCCACACTCCAGAAATATGTGTGCGGCTGCTTTTAAGAACTATGTGTCTGGTCACTTATTTCTCTAAAATTATCTCATTGCCTGGCAATCAGTCTTCTCTTGTATACTTGTCCTAGCACATTATGTACATGGGAAATGTAAACAAATGTGAAGGAGGACCAGAAAAATTAGTTAATATTTAAAAAAATGTATTGTGCATTTTGGCTTCACATGTTTAACTTTTTTTAAGAAAAAAGTTGCATGAATGGAAAAAAAATCTGTATACAGTATCTGTAAAAACTGTCTTACCTGTTTCAATTCCTTGCTCATACCCCATGTAATCTAGAACTAAATATGGTGCGTGGCCATATTTAAACACCCGAGAGTCAAGCAGTTCAGACTTTGATTTGAAGCACCTCATCCTTCTTTCAATGCGAACACTATCATATGGCATTCTTACTGAGGATTTTGTCTAACCATATGTTGCCATGAATTAACTCTGCCGCCTTTCTTAAGGATCAAAACCAGTTTGATTTGGGAATCTTCCCCTTTCCAAATGAAATAGAGATGCAGTACTTACTTTCCTCGGTGTTTGTAGATATTGCCTTGTGTATTCCACTTAAAACCGTAAACTAGTTTGTAAAAGAGATGGTGACGCATGTAAATAAAGCATCAGTGACACTCTATCTTACTCCAAGAAGTCTCTTTGTTCTCCCTCCCCCTTTCTTGAACCCTAGGAATAAAATGGCAGTTTATCTCAAGGTCACCCTGTGGAATTCCCCACAGGCTGGGAGAGGCACAGAGCTGAGAGACTATCGCAAAATCTTTAAATGAACCTAGTACACTTTTTGTCTGGCCCGCTTCTGACCTCCACAGACAACAGACAACTTAATAAAGGCAGATTTATGGCGTAGTTCATGGTGGCTGATAGCCACTTTTGGTATGCTCTGAGTCATGTTTCCCAGGAAGTTTTGAATAAGTAGGGAGTTGGGACTTAGAGACGGCCCTCACTGAGCGTCTGAGGTTTTAACTTGTCAGTTACTTGACCTGGATGAGGTCCTCCTCATGTGAGTCTAACACACGAACGTTGGTCGGCCACAGTGCCCTCCTGCCCGGCCTGCATACTGAAAGTGAGACACGACACTTCAGGTTTCTGGTGGCAACAGCGTAAACATTTCCTCTGTGTGTACCTTTAGGGCCTCCTGAGTTAAGTGAGAGGGAACTCCACCTATTGTAAAACTATTCTTAGTAGTCTGGATTGTGTTTTTCATTTTAATAGCCATATAAAAGTTATTCAGATGATATAGAATAAGCAGGATCTACTTTAAGGTCCCACATAATAGGTTCTTACTTCAGATCGAGGAGGTGAAAGATTTTAAAGTTGGGAATCTGGGATAAATTCTCTATTGGTGGAGACTCATGCTTTCGTAAGTTTTTCCTCAACATTGTTTTAATTACTTACAAAGGTAAAACTTCACCATCTCCTAATGCCAAAGCCTACTAGGGATGGGTATTTCACTAGAGATTACTTCCCAATTTTTATTCTGTCTTCCAGAGGATTAAAGATGGAACTCTAATACCAGTTATGACAAGATTCTTAGTAGAGAGTTCTCCAAAACCAGGTAAAATGCAACCAAAACCAGTAAGTTAATTTAACGACCAGCAGTTACGAAGCCCATCTCCAGTGTGGCAATGGGCCAGCCTTTGTGATGGGCACCAAGAGAGCGAGGATCTGCGCCTGTCCCTCAAGAGTGTGTGGTCTAGGAGGGATCTGTGTGCTCCACCTGGAGGCATAAAGGGCCAGCTGCTTACTCTCCTGCTTCGGCTTCCTGTTTAAAAGAGGAAGAGTTTGGACTAGTTAATCTCAGACACATTCGGGATTTGATTTTGCAGTTTATTCAATAATGAGGGCAAAGCTTTAGGCCAGCAGACGTTACTTTGATGTGTATCAGCCAAGTCACCCACACCACAGCTAGGATACAGGGGTTCCAGGCAGAGAATTCATAGCCACCATCTGCCAGACACAGGCACACACACATATACATACAGTCATCCCCCGACACACCCACAGTCACCCACAACCCCAACCCTGAGACATGGGAAGTAGAGGGACAGCTGTGGGTTGGTGGTGGGGTGCAGTCTGCGGTGCCCTGAGCTGCTTGCAGCCCTGTGGTGGGAGCCAGCAGGGGAAAGTATTTGAGGGATGGAAGTGAGAGAGAAGCACTCAGAAAAGGGGCCCACTCCAGCTCTGCTTTCCTCTCCATCGAAGAAAAGCAATCGTGCTGGGCCCAGAGGAACAGACACACTTGGAGCAGGAGGAAGAGTCCTTTCCCCCGGATTTTCCTAGTTTAAAAGCTGAAAGAGGAAGACCGTCAGCAATATTTAAGACTGGAAGAAAATTAGATTATGTGTGCACGCGCGTGTGTGTGTGTAGTTCTGCCTGCCAACCATCACATAGTAATGGCTCAGAACTGTTGAGGTTTGCCTACCTTCTCTGAGGACTTGCTAGAAACACATGACAAACATCTCCACTCACACTTTGGGAGGAGAAATCCCAATGCCCTGCTAGTATTGGCACAGGATCTCCTCTGCATCCTATGATCGTTCCTCCACCAGCACCCGCTTGTGCCAGGCGCTGTGCCTGTGTTGGTGAGATGAGTTGAAGGGGCTGAGCTGCAGTGCGTAGGCCTGCTGGCGTGTACTTGAGCACCTGAGTCCCATGAATGCTGCTAAGGATAGGATGGAGGGACAGAGGAAGTTAACATTTGAGCTAAAAAGCAGAAATGAATCAGGCTTTCTGGCTGAAGTGATGAATTGCAAAGACAGGAAGGATTGGAACATGCTCAGGAAACTGAGAGGTGAGCTTGTTTGGGATTTAAAGAGTTTAAAGAAGGTGAGAAGTCAGACAAGAAAAGAAGGCTGCTAGAAAACTGGAGACCAAGGAGCTTGGAGTTTGTGATTGAGCATGGGAAACCAGCAGGGTGGTGGCCTAGTCAGAGCTGGCCTTTGGGAAGGGCCCCAGGGCACACTGTAGGGATGGATTCTAGAAGGAAGATGAGGAAATGAGAAAGCATGGTAATTCTAGAACTGTTCTCACAACCTGGCACCCACAGAGAGTGATGTTTATGCGCCCCACTGGAAAGGTGGAGAAAACTGCTTCGGGTTTCAGGTGACCAACTCAGCTCTCCCAGCCACAGGCCCTGGAGATCGCCCTAGGGGCTAAGGGAGCCATAGCTCACACCCCTGCAACCAAGTTGGGAAGCTCTGATCTGGAAGAAACCACGAGAAATTTGGTAATGGGTTAAGTCTAGAGGAAGGAGGCAACGGGGTTTGGATTTCAACTCTTCACCTGGTATACCATTTTATCAAAGTGGAGTGTATTATACTTACATAAATATAGCTTCTAAAAACCAATTGGGAGAGGCTGGCTTTGACTGAGACTGGAGGGAGTAAGGAGTAAGATGAGGGAAGGATACTGGGGAGTAGAAGTAGAGGTGATGCGGTGACTATATTGTTGAAGGAATCTCACTGACAAATGAATAGTATTGTTACAAATTTGTATCTTCATCACCTTGGATTTCCTTAACTTCCTCCTATTAACATCTTGGATATCATAGTATAGGAAGTACCTAATCAGAAGAAAGGAGTATTATGCATCTATCAAAACAATAATTATGAAAACTATGCATCTATGTAAAAAGCACTCATTTTGGATACATGCTTAGAAGGGTAATTATTGCTCTTATATTGTAACTTTATATGTTGATACAAGAAAAAAAGCAGAATACAAGTAATACCTAGTAGTGTAAAATAGGTTGGGAGCAGTGCTAAAAGATAAAATGTAAAAATAATTCTTGTGTCCCAGACTCAGGCCCTTGGTATTGCCACCAGAAGTGTAAGCTGCACCTGAGCCCCAGCAGGCAGGAGGAGTAGGGATCAGGAAGGCATGGCCCCCTCTGTAAGGGACGGGGGAGGGACTCTTCCTCCCACTAAGGTGCACCTAGTGGGTAACTCCAAGTAGGAAGGGAATTCTCATGCTGGGACATGCCCTCAAAATGACGCATGTCCATTGTAGGAGGGCAGTTGAGTCATGGCATTTTTTCGCAGAATTATCTTCATTGTGTTGTACTTTGTTTTAAAATTAATATCTTGAAAGGTAGTGCGTTCACATGGTTCAAAAGCCAGAAAGCATGAAAAGACACACACTGGGAATGTTTTCCTCCCATCTTTGTCCTCTATCTGCTTAGTTCCTCCCACCCCAGAATTCCTTACATTTCCTTCCAGAATGTCTTATGTACCTCCAAGTAATAAAAACACAGATTCCTATTTTCCCCTTATTACACAAAATGTACATCATACATGCTGTATATACATGGGCATCTAGCTTTTTAAATTATTTTCCCCAAGATGGAGAAGATTTTAATACATAGAAACCTTCCTCATTCTCATTCTTTTTATAGTTATATAGTATTCCATTGTATTAATGTGTCATAATTGATTTAACCAGTAGTCCCCGTTGATAGATAACTGGACATTGGATTATTCGTGGATGTTTATTACCAGCCACACTACAACTAGTAACCTTACACATCTGTTATTTCATACATGTGCAAGAATCTTTGTAGAATTAGTGCCCAAACATGGAATTGCTGGGTCAAAGGGTATATACATTTTTTTTCAGTCATTTTTGGGGAACAGGTGGTTTTTGGTTACATGAAGTTCTTTAGCGGTAATTTCTGAGATTTTGGTGCACCCGTCACAAAGGGTGTATACATTTGATCAAGGTTGACCAAATTGTCCTCCAGTGTGCCAGTTCACACCACTTACACCAATCATGTAGGAAAATCTCATATTTTTGACATTTTAAAAATGCAGTTGTGGCGCAGTGGCTTACCTTTGTGATCCCAGCTCTTTGGGAGGCCCAGGTGGGAGGATAGCTTGAGGCCAGGACTTACAGTGAGCTACGATCACGCCACTGCACTCCAGCCTAGACAACAGAGCAAGACCCTGTGTCTAAAAACAATTTTTTTTTTTATAAAGAACCCAGGCTTAGGAATCAGATAGCCCAGGCTTTTCCTTGCAAATGAAATAAAATTGCAAATCTGTTTTTCCCCTCCCCCTCCAAACTTTTTTGTTTTAAGCCTGTTCCTAAGGTAAGGAGGGCTTGGACTGCTGAGAAGGAGGGGTGAAGGATGGGAGGGAGGCTCAGGAGGTTTGGGGAGGCAGAAGTCCTCAGGTGATTTCCACATGCACATAATCATGCCGACAACTTGTCCATCCAGTCTGGCCACAGACTCCACCCCTCACACCACCAGCTTGGACCGCCCGTTCTCCGGGTCAGAAGCCTGACCTCACAGCTGCGCTCCCTCACCTCCCACAATTCCAGAGGGGAGCTGTCACTCTGAAGGAGACAAGTCTGGTCTTCTTGGCCCCAAACCACACACCCAGACCTATTCATAGCGAGATTGCACAACCTGCTGGAGGACAGCCCAGCCGGGCATGGGAGAGCAACCCTACTCCTGTGCCAGGCCTTGGCCCTCGGGTGCCCCTGGGTGAGCCTATGCCAGCTTTCAGAGCAGAGCTGTCCCCATAGCAGGGGGCCTCAAGAGTCTGATTGGCTCCTCCTCCCAAGTGGGAGAACTTGCTCCTCCAAAGGAGAAGCTCTTACGCCACCTGCCCACCACCCCACTGTGCAGGTTGGCACCTGGGTGGAGGGCTCGCTCCCATTAGTGCACACAGAAGCCAGGAGGCAGGCTCCTACAGAAGAGGAAGCTGAGTCACAGAAGACACTCTTTACATCTCTGTGTGGAGCAGTGCCATGGAGCGGGGAAAGGAAACTCAACTTGGGAATAGGACAGACCTCAATTTGAACCCAGCCCTGCAGTGCATTAGTCGAACGGTGACATGTGAGTCAGTTACCTTCTCTGGGGCTCTGTCTTCTCATTTATGAAATGGAAACAGGGCTGCCTGTCTTGCAGGGTTGGGAGGCTCCCATGAGAGCATGCCCCAGAAGTATCTATAGCACACGTCAAGCAGGTCAGGAGCAAGCCGTTCATCAACGTCCTCTTCTCTTTAAACACATCTCATTGGCCCACACTCCATGGGTTGTTGTGTTTTTTTAATCTTATAAAATCTTGTAAAACATGCAAAATTAATCTGACATTAATGAACCTCATCAGTATAATTAGATTGCAAAGTAATTAAAAAATGAAAGGTAACCAACTTGTAGGGTTTTTCTGCTCTTACTTTCTTTGATGTTCTTCAGGCCCTGTTGAGAGCAGCCGTGCTCATGGTCAGCTTCTTCCATGCTATGTCCCGTAGAATCACTGTCATGAACACCAAGAATTCAAATGGCAAGAGAGGGTGGGAAGACTTGTTTCTGATCCTGACTCTGCCACTGAAAGCTGTGTGTCCTTGAGTGAGTCATTTCCCTCTCCCTGGTTCACTTCACGAATATTCCATACTTTTTAAGGGGTCATGATGCGTGAGCCCAGAAAGGGAGCACATACTTTATGAACTACACAGCAAGAAACAGAACCACAGACACTGTTTTGAGACAGTAAGTTGGCAAATGTGAATATACCCATTTTCCAGAAGGGAAACTCAGATCCAAAGTGGACTCAAAGGTTCACTGTTACTTGCTGCAGCCTGCCGTTCTGCCTGCCCCAGGCCTCCAAAGCTGACACTTAAATGGCCACAGAACCCTGGTGGGAGAGTTAGGGTAGAGGATGCATCTGATAGGATAGGGAAAGAAATGGAGAAAAGGGAAAGGATGGAAGAGAGGAAGGGGACTTTGAGATGGAGGAGGAGTGGGGAGGACGGATGTGGCAGGGGAGTGGAGAGAGAACAGCGTTTCAGAGGAGGTGGTGCACCCTACACAGATGTTCGCGCTAGAACCTGCTGGTGTTACATTGAGTCTCTCCAGTTTCTGTCCTAAAGAAGTGAAATGATACAGGGGCCCGTGGTGGCCCAGCTAGAAGGTCTTTCTGATGAAGACAGGAGGCCAGGGTGATTTGCTGCTAGTTCGAAGGGGGCAGAAAGTGGTAACAGCCTGGAATCCACCTGTGTGATGCAGGGAAACTGTCCCCTGGTTGTGTGTGTGTGTGTGTGTGTGTGTGTGTGTGTGTGTGTGTGTGTGTGTGTGAAGAGGAGGCCTCTGATGTTGCCGTCTCTTCATCAGTGCAGATGGCATTTCCACAGCAAACCCCTCCTGCCCAGTGCACTGTTGCGGCTCTCCCAGGTGTTTGGAGAAGCGTTTAATTAAAAAGAACCTACCAGGGTGGTCTGAAGCTTTAATTGCTATGCTTGTGCCTCCCTGAGTGTAAAGGTTCAGGCCACCCCTCCTCAGCTTGGCCATGCCCAGGGCTTGCTCCACCTCTAGAGGAGTAAAAACATCCCTGAGTGGTGGAGCCACCACTTGGTCTGATTTAGTACAATTAGGTTCTTTTTGATAGAAGCCAGTTGTTAACTGAAGAACTCAAAGCAATTGATGTTTTTTGTATAGTATAAATGCACAGTGAAAAAACAATCTTTTGAGAAGGCATGTGGATTGTGGCTTGTAGCCTCCCTGATCTGGTAAGAAGCATATGGACTTTAGACATATGCTAAGACATAGTTACAGGGTTTTATCTCCCTGAGTTTCAGGGTCCTTGATGTTTCATAGAGGATAATGATAATATCTCCCTTGAGGATTGGAGTTAACGCATGCAAAACCCCTATCTGTTTACTCACCCTGTAATTCAGCATGTATTTATTGAGGGTCTACTACTGTGCTAGAGTTAATGGTTAAACTCAAGCTTTAGAAAAAGACAAGGAAGGTGGATAGGCTTCTTTCTGGCTTTGCCTGTGCAGCCACAGGTAAGTTACCTAACCCCTTGAGTTTTTGTTTTCTTATCTGCAAAATAGGGATAATAACCCTACCTTGTTGTGTTATTTTGAGGATTAAGTGAGATGATGCATGGACAGCCCTTGAAGCAGAATCTGGCACATAGCAAGTGCTTGATAAACTTAGCTATATTTATTAGTACACTGGAATTGCTCAATAAATTAGAGACCATAGATTTTGTAAATAGGTTTCTAAAATGTAGCCACTATGCCCTATCCGAAGCCAAAGGAAAGCAGATTTTTCTAAATGTGGTCTTTAGATCATGTGTATCAGGACAGCCTGAGGGAGCTTGTTAAAAATTCAGATTCTTAAAAAAAAAAAAAAAAAATTCAAATTCTTTGGGCCCATCCTAGAAGTACTAAATCAGAATCTGACAGGGCCTAAAATTCTGCATTTGCAAACACTGTCTCCCATGATTCTGAAGTACACTCGAGTTCTGGAATCCCTGAGGGTCAAAGGTAAAAATGCCCATCCATTTGGGAATATCCCCTGTGTAGGCAGAATAATGCCCTCACCCTGCAAGGATGTCCATATCCTAACCCCAGAGCCCGTGAATGTGTTGGGTTGCATAGCAAGGAGGAGTTAAAATTGCTAATCAACAGACGCTTGTTAAAAATAAGGAGATGATCTAGGTGAGCCCAGTGTAATCACAAAGGTCCTTAAATGGGGAAGAGGGAGGCAGAAGAGTCAGAACCAGAGAGATGGCATGGTCACAGAAGCTCAAACAGCCACTGCCAGCCTTGAAGATGGAGGGAGTGCCACAAGTCACGGAAGGGGGGCAGCCTCTAGAAGAAGGAAAGTGCAAGGAAACGGCCGCTTACCTAGAGGATCACACGGGCACGTGCCTCGGAAGTATCTGTGGCACAGACACTAGTAGATACTTCCAGGGCATGCTCCTGTGTGATCCTCTAGGTGAACCTCCAGAAGGAACACAGCCCACCAACATCAGATACCTGATTTTAGCCCAGCAAGACCCATTCTGGGCTTCTGACCTCTAGAGTTGTAAGATTATAAATGTGTGCTGGTTTTAAGCCTCTAAGCTTGTGGTGATGTGTTACAGCTTTTTGGTTTTTTTTTTGAGACGAAGTGTCGCTCTTGACCCCCAGGCTGGAGTACAGTGGCGCAGTCTCAGCTCACTGCAACCTCCACCTCCCAGCTTCAAGCGATTCTCCTGCCTCAGTCTCCCGAGTAGCTGGGACTATAGGTGCCTGCCACCATGCCTGGCTAATTTTTGTATTTTTAGGAGAGACGGGGTTTCACCATGTTGGTCAGGCTGATCTCGAACTCCTGACCTCAGGTGATCTGCCCACCTTGGCCTCCCAAAGTGCTGGGATTACAGGTGTGAGCCACTGTGCCCGGCCTACTCTGTCATTTCAAACCAGGTTGGATTCATGCACTGGATGTGGAAGACACCCTGAGATCCAGGCCTGGGCTTGGGTGGGAGCCTTGGCTGAGGGGCACTATCAGAGTTGGGGGAGGGTTGGGGCAGGTGCACAGCTCATGGGTAGTCCTCACAGCTTTGCTGACCCCCCTCTGCCATTTGTTCCTTGTTCATTTACACTCCGGTGCTTAGACAGCTGTTGAGCAAAACTCATGTGTCGGGGGCTCAGAGTGTCTGTAAATTGTAAACAGTCCCAGGCCCAAAGGATCTCTGTCATCTCTATCATGGTCTCACATCAACCAAGAGGGCCTGGAACACATGAAGATGGGCTGATTGCTCCTCCCAGAATCCTGAGGAAAAGGAAAGAACCATACCAAGAGCCTCCTAACCGGAGTGGGGCTCTCCCTCACCCCTGGATTCCCTTGAGATGGGAACAGGAAGGGCAGATCTCACACCCACACTCTCCCAAGGGTGGGCATTGCTGGGGCTCCTGGGTCCCTTCCTTCCTTGTCTCCTCAGTGCTCCTCCAGCTCTGGGCCAGCCTGCAGCTCTTCCTCCTCCTCCTCTCCTCTCTGCCCCCTTCCACTCCCTGCCCTGCCATCCTCACCTCCCCCAGTCCCCAGCTAACTGAGACCTATCAAGTGACAGGCACTGGGCTGATAGCCTTATATTCATCATCTCCTTATTCTGATTTTATTATGAAAGATTTCAAACATATAGGAAAGTTGAAAGAATGAATAGTCATACACCCATCACCTAGATTCAACAACTCTTTTTTTTTTTTTTTTTTTTTTTGAGACGGAGTCTTCCTCTGTTTGCTCAGGCTGGAGTTCAGTGTTGTGATCTTAGCTCACTGCAACCTCTGCCCCCCAGGCTCAAGTGATTCTCCTGCCTCAGCCTCCCAAGTAGCTGGGATTACAGGCACCTGCCACCGCGCCTGGCTAATTTTTGTACTTTTAGTAGAGACAGGGTTTCACCATCTTGGCCAGGCTGATCTTGAACTCCTGACCTTGTGATCCACCTGCCTCAGCCTCCCAAAGTTCTGGGATTACAGGCATGAGCCACTGCACCTGGCCAGATTCAACAGCTCTTAACATGTTACCATATTTACTTTATAGATTGATGTATATATGTATATGTACATATGTTTTTGTTTTCCTGAACCTTTAGAAAGTTCAGCCATTGTAACAAGTCACCTCCCAAGACCTCAGCATGCATCTCTCAAGCCCCATTGGATCCCTGCAAAATAAGTGTAGATATTAGTCCAATTTTACCCGTTAAAAATTTGAATGTAAGAATTTGAGTGTAAATATTTGAGATTCTAAGAAATGACATTACTCGCCCAGTATCACACAAGTGGTAAGTGATGGAACTGAGATTTGAACCCAGGTTGGTATCCTGCCTTCTCTAAAGTGGTTCTAGAGCTCAGAATTAGGGGTATCCCAGAGTGGCATTGCTTCTAGCTTGGGATTTTGTTGTTGTTGTTGTTGTTTGTTTGAGAAAACTGAAAGCATTTCAGAGAAACAAAATTTCGTTTCAGCAATATCCCCTGAGGCCCAAGCTGCCACTTCCCAAGCAGCTGGGTAAATTCCAAGATTACAGGTTAGTGGAGAAAGATGTTCAGGGTGCGGGCCCAGAGGAACAGATGGTTAAAGCTGCTAAGCCTATTGCTGCTAGAATGCAGGCAACCCCTCAGAGCTCCCAGCATGTACCTGAATGTCTCCCACCTGGGATCACTATGAAGCGTGAGAGTCTAAGGGGCCCACAGAGAAACACCAAGGAATAAAAGAAGCCTGCTCATGAAGCATAAATCCCAAAATGATGAAGAAAGGCCTCACGGTGGGCCTCAAAATGTGGGCCTTTAACCACCTGCATCAAAATAACCTGGAGAACTTGTTTAAAATGCAGACTCCTGGATTTACCCCAGATCCAGTGAACCAGATCACTGGGGCATGGGGCCCTGAACTCTTAAGACCTTCCCCAGGTAATGGTTGCCAACTCTAGGTAGAGGACTAGTAGCCAAATTCCTATACTAATACACATGACACGACTGTGCACTACACTACACACTGCATTACTGTATATACTACACTGCACATAACACCGTACACGACACCACAGCTCACTGCTCCATGTGTCATGCTGTCCTCTACCACACCACGCGCTACCACTGGACTCACCGCTCCACGTGTCATGCTGTCCTCTACCACACCATGCGCTGCCACTGGACTCACCGCTCCACGTGTCATGCTGTCCTCTACCACACCATGCGCTGCCACTGGACTCACCGCTCCACGTGTCATGCTGTCCTCTACCACACCATGCG
>NW_016806932.1:775998-807271 GCF_001698545.2 Rhinopithecus bieti | reverse complement strand
TTAATTCATTTTTTAAATTTTTCTAAAAGTAGTTTATTTTAAAAGTGTTTTAATTTACATACAGTAAACTTCACTCCTTTTGGTATCCAGTTCCATGAGTTTTTTTTTTTTTTTTTTTTTGAGACAGAGTCTCGCTCTATCGCCCAGGCTGGAGTGCAGTGGCCGGGATCTCAGCTCACTGTAAGCTCCGCCTCCCGGGTTTATGCCATTCTCCTGCCTCAGCCTCCCGAGTAGCTGGGACTACAGGCGCCCGCCACCTCGCCCGGCTAGTTTTTTGTATTTTTTAGTAGAGACGGGGTTTCACGGTGTTAGCCAGGATGGTCTCGATCTCCTGACCTCGTGATCCACCTGTCTCGGCCTCCCAAAGTGCTGGGATTACAGGCTTGAGCCACCGCACCCGGCCCAGTTCCATGAGTTTTAACAAATGCATAGAGTTGTGTAACTGCCACCACAGCCAAGAGACAGAATAGTTCCATCCCATCTTCCAGATTCCTTTGTGCTCCCCTGTTCTGGTCACTCCCTTCCTGCACACTTACTGCTGGCAACCACTGATCTGTTCTCCATCCCTGGAGTTCTGAGGCTTCCAGAATGTCATATAAATGCAATTACACAGTCCATAGCCTTTTGAATCTGACTCCTTTCACTTAGCATGAGGCATTCGAGATTCATCCATGTTACTGCATGTAGGAGTATTTAATTCCTTTTTATTGTTGCTATTCTATTGTATAAATGTACCTGGGTTGTTTATCCATTCCCCAACCGAGGGACATTTGTGTTGTTTCTGGGTTTCGGTGATAAACTCAATGATCCAAATTTAATGAACTGTTTCCTTTCTATGGCAGAGGAAGAATCTCATATATTAGCCTTGTGATAAAAGGAGTAGGTGGTGTGTCAAAGAAAATGGCCCACACATAGTTCCTGCCATGGGCCACCTGTTTAACAGTCCGTGGTCAGCCATGGAGGACCCATATTTGTCATTATGACCAACTTGCTGGTCTTCCAAAATCATAAAACAACCAGGTCTTCACAATGCTTCAGCGCCTGTCTTTTACAAATAAAACAAAGGGCTCTTGGAGCATCAGGCCCCAAACTCACTGGGAAGCCATCTGAGTGAGCACCTCAGTCTTCCATTGTGGTGTCCCCACGCCTTCCATTGTGACGTCCCCCAAAGGAGTCATCCAGTGGCATCATCCTTCTTCACAGCTCTCTTCAGCTTACAATGTTTTTGCCCGACTCGATCTATTTGATCTTCCAACAAGCCCAAGAAGGAAGAAAGGCAGATATTTTTATTTTTACTTGCACTATTTTGAAATCAGGTTGCCAAAGCTCAAAAGCTCAAGGCAGCTGGTACTTATTCAAAGTCAACAAGTCCCTTTGGCTGGGGAGACCCCCTGACTCCTCCCATTCTCAACCCAGTGTTTTCTGGTTTTAAAGATGTAAAACTTCTGGCCGGGCACGGTGGCTCATGCCTGTAATCCCAGCACTTTGCGAGGCCAAGGTGGGTGGATCACCTGAGGTCAAGAGTTTGAGACCAACCTGGCCAACATGGTGAAATCCTGTCTCTACTAAAAATACAAAAATCAACTGGACATGGTGGCAGGCACCTGTAATCCCAGCTACTCGGGAAGCTGAAGCAGGAGAATCACTTGAACGGAGGAGGTGGAGGTTGCAGTGAGCCGAGATCATGCCTCTGCACTCTAGCCTGGAAGACAGAGCAAGACTCTGCCTCAAAAAAAAAAAAAAGAAAAAGATGTAGAACTGCTGCAGATGGACGATGCAAGAGTAGTGGTCAGCTCTTTAACCTGCACATTTTAGAATCCAGTTTTGCTCAAAGTAAGTAACAAGGTGGGCGAAAAAGAGAACAGAGCTGAGTTTAAACCACACATCTGCTTGCCGGCTACACAGCCTCCATGCCCTGATTTATAGGATAAGCGAAGGAATTCCTACCTTCTAGTGTTGCAAACATGAGAGGCTGCAGAAGAGTTCATAATGCAAGTGGGTAAAGCATAAGAAGCACTCCATAAATGGCAGCAATTATTATTAATTTGGTTTATTAAGAGAAACCATAGAATATACACACCATTAACTATCTGTGGTAGGTGCTCTCTGCCTCTCAGCACTGCTCAGGATTTCTGAGGCCAAAATTTTTTTTTTGGCAGCAGTAAGGGAAACCAAGGAGTTAACAAGGAGGCCTGGAGGCTGGCATGGCTGGGACTGTTAGTTCCTAATGAGGGGCCAGCCCGGGAAGGAGGCCTAGCAGCTGTGAGGAGGGGTGCTGAGGGTGTCTCCCGTGGAGGAGACTTGGGCTGGAAACTTTGTTTTTCATATTTCTGAACTCAGTTTTACACTCCTGAGGGGAGTTCCTAGTGTCTGAACTTGGTCTTTGAGCCCTGGCACTGGTGGTTCCTTGAGGAAATGCCTCGCGGCTTCTTGTGGGGCAATGTTGTTATTGATGTTGGGCCAAGGTGGTTAGAAAATGGGATCCTCCAAATGGGGGCCTTGTGGTTTGGCCACATGGAGATGTCTCCACAAGCACAGCCGGGGTGGGGACAGCTGCCCACAGGGTAGGGCTTGAGGGTAACGTGGTGCTTCTCCTCAGCCGCCCCATCCTCTCCCGTCCTTGGCATTATTCTTACATGCCACCTGTATTCTGGTTTCAGACTCTGCTGAGAGAAACAGGCTGTGTTAGGGCCAGCTGGGCCCTGAACAGGCTCCTGAGAGCCAAAAAGCAGGGAGACCAGGGTGCTAAGGGCGCTCTGGAGAGTGAGAGGTGTTCTCCGACAGCACCCATGGCGGGTGGAGATGCCAGACAAAGAAGAGGGAGAGGGAGAGGCAGCTCCACCTGGAGCAGGCCCCAGTAACCTCTGCCCCCTCTAGAGGCAGAGCCTTCCGTGACCCCCAGGCAGCCCTGTCCCCCTCAGCCCTTGGTGGTCTCCCTTTCAGCACCCCAGGTGGTTGGCTGTGCCCACATTGTGCCTACCAGACAGCTGTGGCAGGTGCTTTAAATATGTCAATGGAGTGGTTGAAGAAATGTGAAGAAAAGAGGGAAGTCTGATGGTATCTCCAAGATGACTTGGAGGGGCTTTCGGAAAGGATCTGCCCACTCTCCAGCTTTGCCATGATGGATAGGCTCTCACAGGAGTGTGGCAGGCAACCACCCTCACTCCTGGCCTTTGAGTTGCATTTCCGGTGAGTTTCTCCTTCCTTTTTATTCCAACTCTTCCCAGAAGCAGTGAGTGCTGGTTTAGTTTTAGGTACACATAACATTTGTCTTCATAGCCCCCACAGATGCGAGGGGCCTCATGCCTGTTCTGTGTCCCCTCTGGGTAGGCTCATGTGTGCAGAAGGCGGCCTGGGGAAGCCCGTTCATGGAGCTCACTTTGCTTGTTCTTTATCGTGGCTTCACGCCCTCCCATTTGATGCTGCAGGTATAAAGCAAATTCGGTGCCGGCTGTTACAAAGGGGAAGCTGCAAAGAAACAAAAGCATTTCAGCCAAATGCATGCCCAGGATGTGCTGGGAAGGGAGGGGAAAACATAGAGCCCCTGTCCCAAGGATACAGCTTACGCCCCCTGGTCTAATGTGGGAGGGGGACGGTAATGACAATATAGTGTGAGAAGAGCTAGGACAGGGTTAGTGACCGACAAGTGATCCAACGGGCAAAGTCGATGGCCCCCTCCACGTTCCACCCCCTGGGCATGCGCACCCTCTCCCTGTCTTGCCAGTTGATTTGCTGTGTCCTTGCCTGTCGCCTTCGGCAGGCTGACTTCTCTCCTTCCGCACGGGGAGGTGGGCAGGAGGACGCCCAGGAGCCCATGTGACATCCAGCTGGGCCAGTGAGCCATTCGGTGGGTTCGCAGCAGTTTTGATGATCACCTGTCCATTTGTCAATGCTTTTCCTCACCCTCCTTGCCCCAGAGGTTGCTGGAGCATGGAACTGTGATGCGTATTCTGTTATCTTCCCAGGGGGTTACCTTAGCGTTGGCCAGAGCTTAGCATTCTTAGCCACACGGGGCTCTGGAGGTATTTTTGGCGAAACTCGGAACTCCTGAGTGTCCATGCACTCTGGAGTCGGGCTAGGATGCGAAGTAGGGGTAAAGTAGACGTGGCGGGTGTGGCATGTCCCATCGACCCAGGCTTGGCCTTGTGTCCTCTTCTCCCTGAAGCCTGTTTCTCCCACTTGCTTCCTGGCGCCTTGGCCTCCCGCTGTCGTCACTCTCTGAATCCTTTCTTTTCCTCCCCACCGAGCAGGCAGAGGGAGACAACTCTCGTTACAGCTCAGGCCAGAGAGAGGAATCCTAGGCCCTTGCTATTTTCAGAGCTAAAATTAAAGCCCATGGTTTGCTTCCTCAGCACTTAATTAGACTCCAGCGCCTCACAGGGCAGCCTCCTTTCCGCCCACCAGTGAAGGCCTGACCAGTGGGTTTGGAAGCTGACGCCATGTTCCAGGCAGGAGGGCTGGGGCCTGGAGTATTTTTACATATGGGAGGCTGTGGAGAGCAAAATGCTTGGCACTGAGCCAGTTACACCAAGTCAGCTGGGAGAGGGAGGGAGCAGGAAAGCTGTTATGTCGCCCTTCCTTCTTTGAACTGCACCGTAAATCTGCTAGACAGGAAATGGGATTGGGAGGGTAGAGGAGGGGGCTGTATAGTGAGGCTGGACTGGGGCCTGGGATACCACCATCCTTGCAGCCTGGCTCAAGGCCCTGCCCTGAAGGTGGGGTGAGGGGGCCTCACCTGGGGCTGAGGGTGAGGCACACTGGGTGGGTGTTCACAGTTGTCTGGGTCAGGTGGGGTATGGGCTGACTGTATCTGCCCTCGTGCTATTTCTGGGCCCCCTTCAGATCCTCCAACTAAAACCACTATCAGTAGAACAGTTTTTAGGGCTGGAAGGGACTTCAGAGACCCTGTAATTAGGGTTTTGAGGACAAGAGAGGGAAAATAAATTACCCAAAGCCACATACCTTATGAGAACTGGAAGTGGGGATGAGACTTTTGACCTAGGACACGATGGCTCTGCACTAGGTCTCTCCCCTTCTTATTGCTGTCTTTTGATTTTCTTGGGGGCACAAACTTTTCATTCCAGAGTGAAGGTAAGATATAAAATGCAGATGTATGTAAGTAAAATGACATACAGTCAATTCACACTAAGAGCTAAATAATTGCCGGGCGCGGTGGCTCAAGCCTGTAATCCCAGCACTTTGAGAGGCCGAGACGGGCGGATCATGAGGTCAGGAGATCGAGACCATCCTGGCTAACACAGTGAAACCCCGTCTCTACTAAAAAATACAAAAAACTAGCCGGGCGAGGTGGTGGGCGCCTGTAGTCCCAGCTACTCGGGAAGCTGAGGCAGGAGAATGGCGTAAACCCAGGAGGCGGAGCTTGCAGTGAGCTGAGATTGGGCCACTGCACTCCAGCCTGGATGACAGAGCAAGACTCCATCTCAAAAAAAAAAAGAGCTAAATAATTGATATTTAGCACTGTTACTGAGTAGAGATTTTGATGAGCAGAAGGCCCCTGTGCTCCGTGGAGGAGTCCTTCTGACCATAAGGGTGGTGAGGCATCATTGACTTCATAATCAACCTAAGGCCATCTGGCCTCAGGGTTTCTGGAGGGGGCAGGTGGGGGAGGTTGAGACCTGTGTTGTACCTGAAACAGAACCTGCTCCCTCCCAGGGAAGAGTGAAAACAGGATACTTGACTAATGACATCTCATATTCATCGATTATAGCATTTCTCCAGAAAGGTCTAGATACCAGCCTTAGGGGAGCCTCATTATTGTTGGATTAAACTTATGCCTACCCATGCATCTATAAGCCAAGGAACCTCTCCTGTTTTTTATCCCTCCTTTTCCCTCCAATAACACTCGTGAGGCTGCCTCTCAAATGTGGGAACCAATAGGTGAGAACCGTGTAAGATCTTCACATATACTGCTGAACCCTGAATTAAGTTAAATAGTAGCCATAGCCTGTATTTGTTTTGCTTTTATATTTTTTAAGCACTTTACTAGCATTATCTCATGTCATCTTGAAAACTATTATTATCATCATCCCAATTTTTTTTTTTTTTTTTTTTTTTTGAGACGGAGTCTCGCTCTGTCACCCAGGCTGGAGTGCAGTGGCCGGATCTCAGCTCACTACAAGCTCCGCCTCCCGGGTTCACGCCATTCTCCTGCCTCAGCCTCCCGAGTAGCTGGGACTACAGGCGCCCGCCATCTCGCCCGGCTAATTTTTTGTATTTTTTAGTAGAGACGGGGTTTCACCGTGTTAGCCAGGATGGTCTCGATCTCCTGACCTCGTGATCCGCCCGTCTCGGCCTCCCAAAGTGCTGGGATTACAGGCTTGAGCCACCGCGCCCGGCCCATCATCCCAATTTCACAATGAGGAGACTGAAGCTCAGAAAGGTTAAATGATTTGCCAAGGTCACCCAGGTGTCAGGGCCAAGATTTGAACCAAAGTAGACTTATTCTAGAGACTATGCTTCACATACCTCATACTGCTTCCACTGGCAGAAATGAAGTTTTGGAGAGCATAGAGGGAACTAATAGAATTTTGTCCAGTAGCAAGAATGAGAAACACACTGTTTATTGTCTGGGCTAGAGGAGTCAGTGTGAAGAGTGTCAGGCCTTGGAGAGTGTTTGGCTGAGAGCTGAAGTTGGGGTGGGATTTCCATGTTCCATGGCTGGTGTTTGGCATGTATTTCTGCTTTTCTGGGCAAATAGCCTAAATCTCCTCTTTACTTCTCTTGGATAGGGTCTTAGGCCAAAAATGCCATATCACCCCCATTCCATTCTTGTCTCAAATCTGTCACTTAGCTCATTTCAGTGGCTTAAACCTGCAATTATTTGATGTCTACTGAATGCAAATAAAGCTGATTCTTGACACCCAGGAACAGTTGACACAAGCTCTTTGTTGTTGTTGTTGTTGTTGATTTCAAATCCTCCTCCTCTTCACCCTCCTGTTACTTCTCTGTTATTTACTTTAGACATTTCATCACCACCACTAGGAAGCACACAGTGGAAGGAAACCATGTGTATTGTTAGCCTTATGCTGGTAACTAACTAATTTTGCTAGTAGTGTCACTGGAAAAAGACTAGTGGGGAAGTAGTTTGAGGCTTGGAGATTTTTTGCCTCTGCATTCCCTATAATCTGAGATCCCAGATAATGTCTAAGGAGCTAGAGAAAAGGGAAACAGAGAGGTGAATGGTTTGACAACTGCAACTACTTTCCCATGAGGCATTTTCTGATTTTGAAGCACTAAGAGTTGCTGAGTAGCTGAGCAGAACTCTTGGCAGCCTTACAGGCCTGAGGGGACAAAAGTTGGAATTCAAGAATTGTCAGGGGGAAGGGATCCTAATAAACATCCCAGTCTTTCAGATGGGAGCCTTGAAAGGCTATACACTGGTAATAAAGCTAGTATGGTGATAGACTAGCACTAACAAAGACTGAAACCCAGATCTGAATCATTTTGATTTCAGATTAAAGAGATATTCTCCTAGCAAACTGCCTGCTAGAAACAAAAGTAAATTCACTCTAGAGGAAGATATCAGCTAAAACCTTAAATTATCACTACAGTTTTTCATGCATAGTTTCTGGCATGAACTTTTCAAAAACTACCAGGCATACCAGGAGATAGGACCAAATGACTGAATACTGAGAGAAAAAAAAAGTTATGATTTTAAAAGATATGTAGAATCTGCCTTAAGAAGAACCAAATTCTAGGAAAACTGTAGGACTGAAATTAAGAACTTGGTAGAAGGGCTTAAAAGCAGATTAGACACAAGTGAAGAGAATATTCATGAACTTGAATATAGGTCAGAAGAAAATATTTATTCAGACGACTATAATTATAACAAGATAAAAAATTGATGAAATACAGAAAAGAGTCCAAGAGATATACAGGATTCAATGTAAACATTTGTGTAATTAAAGATTTGGAAGGAGAGAAACAATGTAGCATAAACAATATTTGAAAAGAAAATGACCGAGGATTTAAAAACTGACAAAAACATAAAGCCACAGATTTAAGAAGTGCTATAAACTCTAAGCAGGGAAATAACCCCAGAAACAAACAAAACTACAATACACATCATAGTAGAACAGCCTAAAAACAAAGAAAAAAATTGCAAAAGTAGCTAGTGTAAAAGAAAATAAAACAAAAAATACATTATACGCAGACACAATACACAGCTGTTTTTTCAACAGAAACAATGGAAGCCAAAGGACAATGACATTATGTCTTCAAAAGGCAAAAAAGGAAACAAAAACCCAAACAAAAGACAGCTAACGTGAAATTCTATACCTAGAAAAAATATCACTCAAAATGAAAGTGAAATAAAGAGATTTCCAGACAGACAAAACTGAGATGGTTTATAAGTGGCTGACAGACACTAAAGGAAAAACTAAATAGTTTTTCAGGTAAAGGGAAAAGAATTTCAGATGGAAGCAAGGAGTTGCAGAAAGGAATGAAGAGCATTGTAAAGAGTAAACATATGGGAAAATCAAAATTAATACTGACTGTATAAAATAATATCTTGAGAGAGTTAGAATATATGTAGAATTAAAATAACCATGCACAAAAAATAAGAACGAGGAAAATGGAGTTGACACATTCCAATGTCCTTAACATAGTCCAGGAATTGAAAAAAATACTAATTTATATTGAACTTTAATAAGTCAAGGATGCATATTGTCATCTTTAAGTCTAGAAGCATATAATTAATTCCACAGAAAGAGAAGTATTGTGCTCATGTTAGAAGGTAGTCTTGGCCGGGCGCGGTGGCTCAAGCCTGTAATCCCAGCACTTTGGGAGGCCGAGACGGGCGGATCACGAGGTCACGAGATTGAAACCATCCTGGCTAACACAGTGAAACCCCGTCTCTACTAAAATACAAAAAACTCGCCGGGCGAGGTGGCGGGCGCCTGTAGTCCCAGCTACTCGGGAGGCTGAGGCAGGAGAATGGCGTAAACCCGGGAGGCGGAGCTTGTAGTGAGCTGAGATCCGGCCACTGCACTCCAGCCTGGGGCAGAGCCAGACTCTGTCTCAAAAAAAAAAAAAAAAAAAAAAAAGGTAGTCTTGATTTGTCTACCTTCCTCTTTGAGAAATTTCTTTCTTTCAACAGCCTAATTGTCAATGTTAAAAAAAGATTAATGAAAGATTTTGTAGCAGAAAGAATTAACCCATAATCTCATTATCCCAAGTAATGATACAAGGTTAAAATAATAAATAGAGCTTTTTTTTTTTTTAAGTTTTGGATAAATTCCTGGATGTGAGATCCATAATTGACTCTGAAAGAGAAACTGGATGCTGCTTGGGTATAGCTCCAACCTTTAAAGTTGTCTTCCCTGAGGAAAACCATGTGCTTCCACTGTGGATGGACTTTGGGTTTGACCCACTGCAGGCATCTTATTAAGAATAAGCAGCCAGGGCCAGGTGCAGTGGCTCACGCCTGTAATCCCAGCACTGTGGGAGGCCAAGGTGGGCGGATCACAAGGTCAGAAGATCAAGACTATCCTGGCTAACACGGTGAAAACCCATCTCTACTAAAATACAAAAATTAGCTGGGCATGGTGGTGCGTGCTTGTAGTCCCAGCTACTCAGAAGGCTGAGGCAGGAGAATCACTTGAACCTGGGGGTCAGAGGTTCCAGTGAGCCGAGTTCACGCCACTGCACTCCAGCCTGGGTGACACAGTGAGACTCTGTCTCCAAAAGAAAAAGAAAAAAGAAAAGAAGAATAAGCAGGCCAGCAGCTTGGTTCAGAAACATAGGTGTTTTAGCTACCAGGATGAAGACTCTGAGGATCCAAGCATTGGCCTCACTACTAGTAAACTCTTAATATTGAATGTGGCTCATGCCTATAATCCCAGCATTCTGGGAGCCTGAGGTGGGAGAATCACTGGAGCCCAGGATTTTGAGACCAACCTGGGAACGTGGCAAAACCCCATCTCTACAAAAAATACAAAAATTAGCCAAGTTTGGTGGCACACGCCTATATTCCCAGCTACTTGGGAAGCTGAGGTGCGAGGATCATTGGAGCTCAGGAGGTCAAGGCTGCAGTGAGCCATCGTTGTGCCACTGTGCTCTAGCCTGGGTGACAGAGAGAGACCCTGTCTCTAATAATAATAATAATAATAATAATAATAATAATAACAACAACGTTAACAACTGTGTATTTGCATATGGAAGCAGTCAAGATCATACAACTTAATATGATTTTGGAGTTGGTGACCTGATTGTCCCTGGCTTTAGCTCAAGGTCTGTGCCTAATCAGCTGGAAGACATTGGGCATTAGGCATGCCACTCAGTGTATCTGGGTCTCATTCGTGAATACGGATGCGAAGTCTACTTCTGCAAGGTTGTTCTGGGAGTTGAATGAGAAGTGGCATTAAAGCACCTGGTTAAATATGATGCACTGTTTGAATGTGAGGTATTGCTATTTTACCCTCAAAGGAAAAAAAAAATAGTGCTCTGGTTACCATATTTTATAGTCAGAAATATTTGTTTAGTGCAGTAAGATGCCCTGTGATAGAAGGATTTCATGGTCAAAGAAGCCTAGGAATCCCCAAATGCCTTTCTGCCTTCGGAGATCCCCAGCGCTCACAACCCCCTTTTCTCCTCCAGAAATACGAACACTCATTAGACTTTGAAAGGCCCTGAGAAGTCCTGCAGCAAAGAAATCAGTTGAAGTATGTTTTATCCGGTGTTTTCCAACATAATTTGACCAATGAAGCTTCTTTGTATAACATTTCACCACATCTCTATATACATTCATACTTTCATTCTCTCCCTCTGTGGCCTCATCCATACCCACACTCATACACCGGTGTCTGCCCAGCTGATATTTCTAGTCTGGACTGCTCCTGTGAAGTTCAGGCCAATTCACCCAATTGCTTCCACTTGGCTGTCTCAGGACAACTCAAATTCAATCTATCCAAAATGTCTAAAATTAAAATCAGTACCCTCCATCCCAAACCTCGATCTTTTCCAAGATTCCGCAGCTTAATGAATGGCCCCAGCATCCTTCCAACTCCACAAACCCCAAAACCTTGCCACATCTCTTCCCCTCATCCCTCACATCCCACACATATATTCTATCACAATTTCCTTGCCAACTTATGTTCTACATGTGTTTCCTACCTATCCTGTTCTCTCCAGACCCATTGCCACCAGCCTGGTCCAGTCTACCCAGAGCTGTCCCCAGGACCAGCATCAGGGCCAGAGCTTTCCAACTAGTTTCCCTACTATCTCATCCCCCTAAACTATCTTCCAAGGAGGAGTAGGATAAGGCTTCAAAATCCCTGTCTAATCCGTCTTAAACCTTCTAACAGTTTCTTCTTGCTCTTAGGTTCTCTGCATCCCAGTCACCAGGGTTTTTCTATTTCTTCAGATGTCCCCAAGACAGGGCCTTTGCTTATGCCCTTCCTGATGCTAGGACACTCTCAGTGCCCCAGCCCAGTCCCTTTCCTAATTAACTTCCTCCCTCCTGTAGCTCTCAACCCAAATACAACTTCCTCAGGGAAGCTGCCCCCCCCAGACTTAGTCAGGACCCTCGTCCCCCATCCCACCATGGGCCTCTGCTTCATCTGTAAGTTGCCTCTCAACTTACAACTGCACATTTGCTTTTGCTTTTGTTTTGTTTTGTTTTTTGTTTTTTTGAGACAGAATACTCACTCTGTTACTTAGGCTGGAGTGCAGTGCTGCAATCTCTGCACATTGCAACTTCTGCCTCCCGGGTTCAAGCAATTCTCCTGCCTCAGCCTCCCAAGTAGCTGGGATTACAAGTGCTCACCACCACACTAGGCATTAGTAAAATTTTGTGTTTTTAGTAGTGACAGGGTTTTACCATGTTGGCCAGGCTGGTCTCGAGCTCTTGAGGTGCCCACCACCATGCTGGGCATTAATAAAATTTTATGTTTTTAGTAGAGATGGGGTTTCACCATGTTGGCCAGGCTGGTCTCGAACTCCTGACCTCATGTGATCTGCCTCCCTTGGCCTCCCAAAGTGCTGGGATTACAGGCCTGAGCCACCGCAATGGGCCACATTTGCTTTTGTATTATTCAAATTAATGTCTTTTCTCCCAGACTAGATTGTAATGCACCTCATCAGGGTAGGACCTTGCCTATTTAATTCAATATTTGCTATCAGAAAGCCCCACAAATAATTTTTGCTGTAGAAAAAAAATCTCCTCTTCTTCACCACACATTCCACATCTCCACTTCTGCTTTCTTGCCTCTCTGGTCTCCAGCTTTTTCAGAAAACAAAAACTCAACTGTTAGGCTAAGCTCCTCTTTTCTCTCCAAAGATTAAGCCATCTTACTGACTTCTCCAAAGATCCTCTTTCCTGCTTGTCTGTTTCAAGTTCACATTCCGGCTGCCACCCAGGCTGTCCACTGCCTGCTGCAGGGCTCCATCCACATCCATCACAGTGTGCACGGCACCCCTGCACTGTGCGGAGCTACAGCCTGAGGCCACTCTGCCTTATCTTTCATCAAAAGGGCAATTTCTGTCTGATTTGAGTATCTGACCCAGAGCAGTTTTGGAGGCTAATTCGTACCACTATTCCAGGTCTCTGTTCCCCTGCTGAAACCCCAAGCCCCCGGCCCACATACAGAAACATGCTGATGCTTTTGCTTGGATCCCTGGGACGAAATGAGTGCCTTAGTTTGCTTTTGCTTGTTCTGGTTTCATTTGGGTTCCAAGTCAGCCCCTACCTTTCACAATTCTAGGGCTTAAGACGAGCTGTTCTCTCTGCCCAGGAAGGCTACTCCACATCCCACCTCCTTCCCCTCCTTGGTTTAATCCTACTCATCCTTCAGGCCTCAGCTTAGGTGCCACTTCTGCAAAGGAATCTCCTGACAAATCAACTTTAGGTTACCCTGCTATTCTCTCTCATTCCATGCTTGTCCTTCTAGACATCCACTGCAATTTGTATTTCTATATTTATGTGTGTACTTATTTGCTTAATGATTATCTCCCTGCTAAACCATGAACTGTGTAAGGGTAGGGCTGGTGTCTGTTTTGTCACCAATCTCGCGTGCAGCACCGTGCCTGTTTACTCAGCAGGCACTCCGTCAATGTGTGCTGCAAGGAAGAAGCAATGAATGGACCAATGAATGTGCTTGCGCTTGAAACACCATTTGACCCTTGGAAATCTGCCCGGCTTGAAAACAACTCCAAGCCCAAGCAAAACTTAAGGAAGTGTAATTTGAAGAAATAATTTGTGTCTTAAACTTGTCAATGCCAATTATCTGTGTATTTTGATTTGTTTTTTCACCCCTTGGGTTCAGAGTGACCTTGCCAGGCCTTAGTCTTCTGGGGCACATACTTCCTTCTGCCCTGTAATAATAGGCTGCCTGGGCTCACTGGGCTATGGTTTAAAAAGTCTGCAGGTGGCTTCTCCTCTCTCCAGCTAGGCTGGATGGAAAGGGATGGTAGGGTTGTGTGTCCCTCCTTTTCTGCACCCTCTCCCCTCACCCCGCCAGTCCTCAGAGGGAAGGCTGGGCTTTCGATGCCCAAGCTGGGGTACATGCGGTCTTCTGGTTCTGCTGAAACAGACTCCCTGTGCCTTCTTGGTTCCATGTTTTTTACCTGAATTCATTCTCACTTGGAGCAATGCAATGCCAAAGCCATTTTTGCAGTAAAGCTTACAGCAGAAAATGTTAGCGGCCCACCCATATTCTCCCCAGTTTACCATTTTCTGTGTATCCTGGGTTTTGGTGTGCATTCTCTTCCAAAGCCAGCACTGTGGCTTTTTCGGCAGACAGCCCTCAGGGGCTCTGGAGCCACTTTGTGTGCATGGATGAAGAGCCTGGAACCTGACTTACCCCCCAGTTCCCTGGATTAGGCTCTGAGAATGCTGGCCTGAGGTCCTGCTCTGCTCTGCCCCCTCCACTCCTCTACTAGTGTCCTTACATCACATCCACACAAAGCCTCAGCTAGGGGCCTGTTTAGCGGGATCCCAGCCTGAGACACTAGACATCAGGAGTAGGGCTGGGAAGCGAAAGCACACTGAAGCCAGGACGAACAAGAACCACAAGAAGGGGTCCAAGAGCACCTGGGCGGAGCATGGACACTGTCCACTTACATCTCACGTTCAAGTTCACACCTTCCTATCACGGGGCCTTCATCTTGGTGATGGGCCACAATTTATGGGGGGAGCCTTACAACAGGAGAGTTAGTTGGATGATCCACCATTCTCACCTTTTATAGCTTGTCTGGAGGCAAAACGGATATTCATCACAACCCTCCTGGACCCCCCATCCTCAGCAAGTTGGCACTTCTGCTGGTTGTTTCCTAATGGGGTGACCCAGCCCTTCATCCTTGAGGAGTCTAAGCTCCTGGCCACCATGGCTATGGCTGCTCTAATGACCTGGTCACAGTTAACACTGGGCATGGGAGTGACCTAGAGGTGCCCTGCATTCCACACATCCTCCCCCCAGCTCCACTGAAACAGGGACAGAGCCTCCTCTTACTGACAGGGGCTAATCATCACTGCCAGTATGGTAACTCCTTTCTTTGCCTGATGGTCTGCCAGGATGAGGGGACCATCCTCAAATGACAAGGTGGTTGCCATCGATATCGGTTTCATGGGACTCTGTCCCTAGTAGAAGTGTCTCCCTTCCCTTCTGGGAATTAGGACTTCTAGACCCACAGAACCTGAAGTTGTGGCAGCAGGAAGCACAACTTCCTCCAAGTAGGTCCCTGGGAATGGTGGGGAGGAGGGCCTCATCCCATTGCTTCCTCCCCTCTTGTGGGGCGACTCAGGTGTGTCCGCTCGGGGTCCTTTGCAGGATCAGCCTAAAACTACACTCAGAGCCTCTGCTGTGACTTTGCCCTTGCTTGGCTTTGTCCCCTTCCCTGTGCTGCTTCCCCCACTCCCTTACTGGTTGCCCCTGGGATCCCTCCCTTAATCGGTTACTTGTACCCAAAGTCTGCTTTCTGGAGAAGTCAACCTAAGACAGAGCTGGAAGCCATGAGGAGTGGGGCAAGCCAAGCACTCCAGCTTTGAACATAAGACATTGGCAGGGGACGGGGTTGAAGGGAGGAAGTCAGAGCTACTGACTAGACCTTGAACTGGAAACCCAGCGTCCTGCTCCTATTTCTACCTCACTGAGAACCAAAAAAATGGGCCTCTGCCTTCCCAGGTGTCTGATAAGGATAATGCTTTTTTTTTTTTTTTTTTGAGACGGAGTCTCACTCTGTCCACCAGGCTGGAGTACAGTGGCACGATCTCGGCTCACTGCAAGCTCCGCCTCCTGGGTTCATGCCATTCTCCTGCCTCAGCCTCCCTAGTAGATGGGACTACAGGTGCCCGCCACCGCGCCCGGCTAATTTTTTGTATTTTAGTAGAGACGGGGTTTCACCGTGGTCTCGATCTCCTGACCTTGTGATCCGCCCGTCTCGGCCTCCCAAAGTGCTGGGATTACAGGCGTGAGCCACCGCGCCCGGCCAAGGATAATGCTTTAAACTCTGACAATGTAGGAGAAATATTGTCCCAAAGTGCTTCTCACACATTTATTTAAATGTGATGAATTTTAAAACCAATGAAGTTATTTGCAAATAGTGTGTTGTATAATAGTATAACACCACTGCCTATGACAATAGCTAACATACCCCGTGCATCCCTCTGGCCATGACCTCTACGAAGTACCCTACATGGTTCTCTCCTTTCCTCCTTACAACTACCTTATGCAGAAGGTATGACTATTAGTCCATCGTCCCGTTTTACAAATGTAGAAACTGAAGGATGGAAAGTGATCCACCTGTGTGAGGGGCAGAGCCAGGATGAAATGAAGGCCTGTGCTCTCAGCTGCCCGCCGCACCTCCAGTGGGGAGACAGAAGCGGTCCATCTCTTTCTCCAGCTGAGGAAGTGGGATGTCTGTGGCAGGCAGGGCATTTGCCATTCAGATTTTTAAGCTTGCACACACAGAGCCCGTGATGTATTTAAGCTGACGAGAAACTGCTACTTGGCTAGGCTCCTCAGAGGCCAGGGGCAAGACCCAAAGCTCCTTTGATCCTCCTCCAATACAGGAATTCAGCTGATATTAATATTCGATATTACGATGGTTTCATTTGACATTTTCATGAGGAAATCTTGGCTTTACTTGGTTCTCGGGCTGGCAGGTGGGGCCAGTGCCAGGAAGCACGCTGTATACTGTATACAGAGTCAACAGCCGCACAGCAGGTTGGTGTTCCAAACCTTCTCCCGAGGCCAGAGCCACCATTAAAACACACCTTCACTTAGAGCTGTTTTTCTCAAGTAAGAAGATTACATCTGGGCTCCGAGAAGTGGTTTGTCAGGACTGTCTTTATCATGAGGTGAAGTCGAATTAGGCTTGGCAATTTGTGGGTCTAGGCTCCCCCTTTCCCTGGGCTGCCCTCACAGACAAGATGCGTCCCCTCGTGGAATTAACGTCCCAGACTGCAAGTTCTGGGCGGGTGAGGACTGTGTTTTGTTTACTGCTGGCAGCGGGGCCTGCCATGCAGTGGCCTCTCTGTGTGTGGTTGTCACCAATTAATAAACGATTTGGTAAATGAGTAAAGACAGTCAGCATCATTTGCTATTAAGAGCCCAGCCTCTGGAACCAGACACTAGGATTCAAACCCCAGTTAGACATGTGACCACAAGCAGGTGACTTAACTTCTCAGTAGCTTGGTTTTCCCCTCCCTACAATGGGTGTGACGCTACCTCCCTCGAGACTGAGGGGAGGATGAACTGAGTTAGTATGTACAAAACACTCAGAGCTTGGGCACACAGCACAGCACATGGGCAGCGTCTAAGCTGCCTCCCTGAGTCTTTATTGACTGGGACATCTAAGTGTGGCATTGGGCTAACACGCCCTCTCCCCAAAGTTGCTTCCTTCTGCTCATTCAACACTGGAAGAAATGAGCTTTGTTGTATCTGTATTTGTGTGAGATCCCCTCATTCTCATTCCTACCGAGAAGGGCTTTTTACCTGGAGGTGTGGTTTGCAGACTGCTGGATCTCACTGTTTGCACACAAAAAAGTGCTGATATTCTTAAAAATCTCCCTTGTGAGATTTTTTTTCTTTTTTCTTTTTTTTCTTTTTCCTGGAAGCAAGGTCGACAATTTATCACCACCTGCCAAAACCTTCCTCTAAGGCATCACTTCTCAAACTTTTAAAGCACTCTCCCTGTCTGCCCAGTCAGAATGACAAAATCCAGAGTCATTCTGAAGAGAGAGGGGTGACAGGAATGGAGGGGTGGCTGAGAGCGTTAGCAGGGAGGGAGGGATGTCTAGGGCTCTTGTGGAAAAGCCTGCTCACCACCAAATCTAGGACCCTGAAGTCTGCAAATGGCTACAGTTACAGATCAGTTTACCTGGAGGGGCTGCTTTCCACAGGCTTAGCAAGCTGTTCAGTTCTTTATTTGTTATTGCAACACATTTTTATTGAGCACTTACTGTGTGCCAAGTGTTGGGGAAAAGGTGACCAAGACAAAAGTCTCTGCCCACAGGACGCTTACATTCTGCCATCACTAACGTCTCCACTCACCACCCACTGAAAACACGGTTCACCCAGGAAGGGTTTCTCTGAATGCATCGAAGTTCCTCGGGGATTCTCTAAGACTCATCTCTAACATGCCCATGCGTTTTCAGCATGTCAGTAGGAATCACTTGGCTTCTCCGGCCGTGGGAAAACCTACCAGGAACTCTTGTCGGCACGTGCAGGTTTCAGTGCTGGTCCCAGTGCACTGGGAGGCCTGAAGCTCCAGTCAGTCAGTGCCATGCTCAAGGGTTAAGGCTCCACCATGCGTGTCCATTAGGATGGGCACCATCAAGAAAAATAGAAAATAACAGGAGTTGGTGAGGATGTGGCCAAATTGAAACCCTTGTGTACTCTTAGTGGGAGGTAAAAGGGTGCGACTGCTATGGAAAACAGTAGAGAGGTTCCTCAAAACATTAGAAATAGACCTACCGTAGGGCCCAGCACTTCTGAGGATGTATCTAAAAGAATTGAAAGCAGGGTCTTGAAGAGATATTTGCACATTTATGCTCATAACATAATTGTTTAAAATAACCAAGAGCTAGAAGCAACCCAAATGTCTATGGATCGATGAATAGATGAACAATGGAATATTATCCCCTCTTAAAAAAGGAAGGAAATCCTGTCACACGCTGCAACATGAATGAACCTTGAGGACATTATGCTAGGTAAAATACGTCAGTCACAAAAGGACAAATACAGCATCATTTCACTTATATGAGGGGCTGCTTTCCACGGGCTTAGCAAGCCGTTCAATTCTTCATTTGATGAGGCAACACATTTTTATTGAGCATTTACTGTGTGCCAAATGTTGGGGAAAAGGTGACCAGGACAAAAGTCTCTGCCCACAGGATGCTTACATTCTGCCATCACTAACGTCTCCACTCACCACCCACTGAAAACACGACTCACGCAGGAAGGGTTTCTCTGAATGAAACCCTTAAACCCAGGTTCAAATCAAATTTAAGCCACAGAAAGTAAAATAGTGTTTGCCAAGGGCAGTGGGGAGGGAGAATGGGGAGTTGTTCAGTGGGTGCTGAGTTTCAGTTTTGCAAGATGAGAAAGTTCTAGATATTGGATGCACAATAAACCCTATGGAACTGTACACTTTAAAATGGTTAAGATTATAAATTTTATGCTACTCACATTTTTTACCACAATAAAAAAAACTGGAAAAAAAAAAAAAAAAAAAAACCTTGGTTAAGGATGCATAGTTAAGGCTGTGGCTGCTGCCCAGACCCAAAGGGAGGAATGGGAGGTGTGTGTGTCTGGGTGTCTGTGCGTGTATGGGGCAGGGTGGGGTTGAGGGAAGCTCTGCTCCGCCTCCCCTCCGTTTCAGAGGTCCTAGAAGCCCAGATTAAACAGTCACAAGAGACTCTGCAGTTATTTTTTCTTGGAGAATAATAGGCCCCACCACTGGGCCTCCAGAGAAAGTCAATTGAGGTTCAGAGGTTAGTAGTTGTCTCTGCCAGGTCTCCAAGCCCCTGACTTTCTATTACAAGAGAGGAAATAGAACATAGTGCAGAGCAAGCGTCCAAGAGTTCAAATCCCGTCTGTGCCACTGACTTAGCTATGTGATCTCGGGCGAGGTACCTGATTTCTCAAGTGTCTCAGCTTCCTCATCTGTAAAATGGGGGTTAAGTAATAGTACTCACACCATAGGCACAGAACCATCCTATGAAAACCCTTAGCATTTTGCCCCATGCTATGTTTATGTTTAGGGAGTTCAGAAATTCTTGATAGGATTGAAGCGTGTATGTGTGGGAGAATTCATGTCACAATTTAAGAAGTGGGAATCAGGCCAGGCACGGTGGCTCATGCGTGTAATCTCAGCACTTTGGGAGGCTGAGGCAGGCAGATCACCTGAGGTCAGGAGTTCAAGACCAGCCTGGTCAACACGGTGAAACTCCGTCTCTACTAAAAATGCAAAAAGCAGCTGGGTGTGGTAGGGCGTGCCTGTAATCCCAGTTACTCAGGAGGCTGCGGCAGGAGAATCACTGGGAGGCGGAGGTTGCAGTGAGCCAAGATCATACCACTGTGCTCCAGCCTGGGCGACAAAGTGAGACTCCATCTGAAAAAAAAAAAAAAGAAAGAAGAAGAAGAAGAGGAAGAAGAGGAGGAGGAGGAAGAAGAAGAAGAAGAGGAAGAAGGAGAAGGAGAAGGAGGGGAGGGGAGGGGAAAAGAAGAAGGAGGTGGTAGAGGAGGAGGAGGAGGGGAAGGAGAAGAAATGGGAATCAAAAAATTAGCTGGGTGTGGTGGTAAACATCTGTAGTCCTAGCTACTTGAGCTGAGGTGAGAGGATCACTTGAGTTCAGGAGATGGGGGCTGCAGTCAGCCATGGTTGCACCACTGCACTCTAGCCTGGACAACAGAGCGAGACCCTGTCTCAATTTAAAAAAAAAAAAAGAGCATCTGGGTGGCAATGTGTTCAGTGACAACATGGCTTCTTCTGGCCAGGAGAAGCTGACAGCCTGAGCTGGCCTTTCTCTGGGCAGAGGACATTTTGCTCAGCCATGGAAGGCCAATCTAAGAGCAGGTGGGATGACAGTAGGATGGTGGGATGGCCAGTGCCTCCCTAACCATGCTCCCCTAGGCATGCTGCATTTTCCTTCTCTACACGCCCCCAGCTGGATGGGAGGAGGCGCTCAGGTGTGTAGGAGGTGACCAGCCACATCTGCAGGAAGTTACAGGTGCCCTGGGCTGGGGCCCTGGGACACATTCCATTTCTGGGGCTGGTGCCTCCCATCCAGGCTCCAGACCAACTCCTGAGGGTGCATTTTAAAACTGGTTCTTCCAGCTATTAACCCTGCAACTCCTGAGAGAACACACACCCAGGTGGAGCTAATTAGCGTGGGATGAGCGATTGAGAGATCGGGACTCTAGGAATTCAGTGCCAGCCTCCCCTGCAGTCACTCAGGGGTGGGGCTTTGGTGGGCCTGCTGCAGACAGCTGAGAGCCCACATCTATCTCATCAGGGCCCCACTCTCTTCAGGCTGCTTCAGGAATAAGTCCCTAGTCTAGGGGTGCTGGGGAATCCTGCACAGTGATTGCTGTGTAATCGTAACACCTAGAGATGAAGAATTTGGACAAAGGAGCATTTATTGAGCACTTTGTCTGTGGTACTAGGCCCTTTACATTCATTGTTTCCAGTCTCACAACCACCATGTCATACAATTATTATTCCCATTTTTTTGACGTGGAAACTGAGGCTCAGAGGCGGTAAGGTGCTTGTTTAAGCTCCCCTGCCTTTGAGCAACTGAACTGGCATCTAAAACTAGGTCTCTCAGACTCCAAATCCTACACATAGCTGCTTCCCCTTTCAGGGTGATTAAATGATCAACCTGAGCTAGTCTATCTTGCACTGATTCTCTAGTCTATCTTGCACTGCTTCTCCTGCTTATAGGTAATTGCGTGTGTTAGATGTTGATAAACAGCAATGTAGTAATGATGTGAACCAGTCAAAACCTTAATCCTCTCCACCTAAAATACAATCACATCACTTCCTTTTTCAAAAAATCTTCATTGATTCTCTGCTCACCAGATCAAGTTCAAACTCTTTAGCATACAAGACAAAACACTAAAAAGACTATGACCAAATGCCAAACTCATGTTTCCCTTTTCTCTTTCAAGAATGACGTCCAGTCTGGGAAGGGAAAAATAACCCTACTGAGTTGGAATTGGGGCCCAAGATTGGTGAGAAAGCACCCAAGAAGCATGACAGGGTTTGAAGGGAGTCCAGGTCTCCTCACCCTGAGCAGTGACTGCCCAGCCTCAGCTGGGGCATGTAGAGATTGCTCAACAGCTGTTGTTAATGTTTCACAAATCATAGCAAATGTGAGACAGTCCCCAAGGATGGGGTGGGCAAAAGTCCCAGTTTTTAAAAGGGAGAACACTTTAGATACTGCAAACTACAAACCAGTAAGTGGGAAGGGGAGCCCCGATAAAACTGTAGTTATATCTAGATATAACTGCATGCTATTAAACGGTTTGTGCCTCTTACAAATAGGAGCACAGATCTTTGAAGAGCTTCACGGGGCTGCTGGAAACAAGTCATGCCAGTGTCACCTCATTTCTTCTTCTAATGGCATGGCAGGGCTGGTAGATCAGGGAGACATCGAGGATGTGGTACATCTGGATTTCAGCAAGACAGTTGATAATGTCTCTTGTGACTTCCTTGTAGACAAAATTGGAAAATTGTGAGCTAGAGGTGCTTTTAAGTAGAACTCACAACCCATTGAATGCATAAACCTGAGACATGCAGATAGGGAGTAACTCAGAGGAAGTCTCTAGTGGTAACAAGGCTCAGTTCCGAGCCCTGTGTTTTGGACATTTTTAATCAATAACTTAAAGGGCAGATGACACAGCATTGCGGGGCCGAGGGAGGGGGATAATGAACAGCTTTGATGCCAGAAATAGCATCCAGAAATTTAAGTGGAATAAATGGAAAGTTCTGGACTTTGGTTTAACAAACCTGTGACACAGCTTAAGGATTTTAGCTGACTAAATGCTCAATATGAGTTCATAAGAATCAAGCCACGTTAAGCAGCTCACGGTTCTCCTCTGCCTTCAGGATGCCAGATCCCTCCTTAGCGTCCAGCGGGGGGGTCCTCCAGATGCAAGCTGGCTCCCAATCCTGTGTCAGGTTGCGGACTTGCCATGTCCCTGAACACCTTCACACCACCTCTGCACATGGTCCCACCTCTTTGTCCTATAGCTCGCCAGCTGATTCCTATTCACACTTTCTTTCTGAGTCAGTCTCTGTCCCCCAGGCTGGGGTGCAATGCCATGATCATGGTTCACTGTAGCCTCAAACTTCCAGACTCAAGTGACCCTCTCACCACTTCAGCCTCCAGAGTAGTCGAAACCAGAGGCTTGTGCCGCCACACTCAGATAATTTTTTTATTTTTTGAAGAGACAGGGTTTTGCCATGTTGCCCAGGCTGGTCTTGAACTCCTGGTCTCAAGCGGTCTGCCTGCCTCAGGATTCCTATTCACTCTTTACAATCCAGCTCTGCAGCACCCCTGAGCTTCTGGAGATGCCAGAGAACACTCTGTGCTCCCTTGTGGCACTCACCACATTTTGTTAAAATGACCAATCCCCCTCCTTGACAGCACTGTGTGCTGCTTGAGAACAGGGACTGTCTCATTCACGATGGAGGTTCAACACATGTCTGTGGAATGGGTTTTGCTGCCCCAACGCTGATTCTATCTTTTGCTGTGTTCACATTGGAACAATGGGCAGAAATGATTTCCTAATTCTGCTCGCATGGGGCAGGTCAGACAACTTGAATGTGGGTTTTAGTTCTGGGTCTTATACTTCACATGATGCAGGGCAGAGTGATCCCACGCCAGGGCAAGCTGGGTGCTGAAGGATTTAGGCGCTCTGTCACAAGAGGAACAGGAAAAAAGGAGGCTTAGGTGAGGATACGAGAGCTGTCTTCAAACATCTGGAGAATGTCCTGTGTTCCCTCACTGTCTGAGGCTCAGGGACTTCTTCGAGAACAGGATGGAGCCCTGGACACACAACTACACACACACACACGATTGTCACAGAGTGGGAGGCAGGATTAAGTGGTGAGTAACAACCTGGCTTGAGATTCGGGCACGCATCTGACTCCGGCTGAGCCGCGTACTAGCTGAGTGGCCTTGGGCACGTTTTGTAACCTTCTTGACTGTTCCCTTATCTGTGAAATTGAGATAAATGCACTACCCACTTCATAAAAAGATCAAATGTGATAATACATGAAATATGTTTAGAACAAAGTTGGCCATATTCAATAAATGTTAGCTTAAAAAAAATCAGAGAGTGTGTCATACCTCAAAGCCTAAAGGAGTTCCCTTCAGAGGCTGCAGACACCCGGGACTCAGCTTCTCGGTGCTTTTCCAGATTCCCACACATCCCTGATCCCTGAGCATCTGTGGTTCTCAGCCGTCTGTCTTCCCTCTCTGCCTGAGCCTCATCCTCTCAGGGCCCAACTCTACTTTATAAAACTTTTATTTATTTTTAATTTTACAAATAATAATTGTATATATTTACAGGTACAATGTGATGTTTTGATATATGTGTACATCGTAGAAAGATTAAATCAAGCTAATTAATGTATCCATCGCTTTACCAACTTAGTTTTCTGTGTGTGGCGAGAATGTTTAAAATCTATTATTTTAGCAGTTTTGAAATATACATTTTCCAGCCTCTGCTTTTAAAAGAACCAGCCCACTGTGACCCAGGCAGAGTTGTGGGGGCCGGGGCTGGAAAACAAATCAAGTTAACAACCGGTAAATAGAACATGTCGACAGTTACTCCGTAATGTCCTAGTACGGGGAGAACTGCCCTCTTCTTTTTTGACACCCCTAGAGACATCCCTTGCCATGAGAGGGTTCACATGCAGGTACGCGCACACCCCAGCCTGTGTGCTGAGTGAGCTAAATTTGCAACCATAACCTTCTCTTCCCTCCGCACTCCCGGCAGAGGTCAGTCCTCAGGTCTAAGGACCCGCGCTGTGTGGAGTGGAGCGCGCTCGGTAGGAGTGAGTGATGCGCGCTCTCGGAAGGACCGGCAAGCCGGGAAAAGGCCAGCCGGAGCTGTGAACAGGCTCAGGGCAGTCTGGGCAGGGACACTCAGAGCAAGGGGTAGCGGCCAGTTCTCCTTGGTACTTGGAATCCTGGCCGCTTAAAGGTGGAGCTCAGAGCTGGGGCTCCTCCGCCCGGGCCCACGGGCAATTCTATTCCTGGTAACCCTTGAAAAGCCTCCAGGCCTCTGCTCTGGCTGTGGCCCGGGCCACCCGGCCTGACGCATGTGCTTGGAGTGGGGGCCGTGTGTTCACCCCCGAGGAAGACTGCATAGGAAGAGAATGGCAGGTCTATTTACCGCAGGGCCGGTTGATAGAGAGACCGACGGTGGTGACAGGGGAAAGAGAAAGAGAACAGGGGCGGTGTCTGAGGTCTGCAGGCAGCAGGGAGAAGGCTGCCCTGACCCGAAGAGGGTTCCGAGGCTTCGGTGTGCGGAGGCCGGGGTAGCTGCAGGACTTCGGGTCTTCGGTGCGGACGCAGGACCCGTCTCAGATCCGTTCCTAGCCGCCCCTCTGCTCTGTATGGCTGGGAGCGGGCCCTAAAGAATGCGCCTCCCAGGATGCCGGGCCAGCGGGCTGCCGGCTGGGTGTGGACCATGGACAGAGGCTTTGATCAGAGATTGGAGGCTGGGTGGGGTAGGAGGAGGCACTTCTCCCCGCTCCTTCTCCGCCTTGGGTGCCTTCTCTAGCAGCAGCTGCATTTCTCTCATGACCTCGCTCCCACTGTGGCTGCAGTTTCCTTGCCGTGACCTTGGTGCGTGGCCTTGGTCAGCGGCCTTCTCCTTTGTCCCTCAGCCTCAGGCAGTGGTGGCTTCCTGCTGTTGCTGGTCCTGGGGTTACCTTACTGACCTCTGGTTGACTTCCTGACCTTTTTTGTTTTTTGTTTTTTTATCACCTGTGTAATCAATTCCCCACATTAAATTCCTCCAGTTTTATATCCTCTGTTACACTTGTGGGCAATTTTAGGATTTAGATCAAGACCAATGTATATTGTTACACTCATTTGCATAGTGAAGAAATTGGGTTTTAGAGACGCTAAATAATTTTCTAAGGTTACCAGCTAATAAATGATAGAGCAAACAGGATTTGAATCTACTTTGCTTCACTTCCTAGCCTATTCTCTTTCCAATAGGCCTTACTGCCTCTGGGAATACATCTTGGTCAACTATATTGGGGAATATGTGATGCAGTGTGAGAAGCCAGAGGAAGGAGAGCTGATGGGCTGAGGATGGCTATGGCCTTCTAAAATCACCCCAGCATGCTCATTGCTAGGAAGCCAGGAATAAATATCATTTTTAAACTCTCATTTTAAATATTTTCAGAAAATCTGAATAGAAAGAAATCTCACTGTGTCCACAGTAGACTGTTATTTAGACTGCTGGAAATAGATTGAAATTGTTAGGCTTAATGGAAAGCTGGGTAAGATACTATGATTTTTTTGAGAAACGAGAAGTCAGGCTGAAAGGAAATGCCTGCTATAATTAGAGAAAATTAAGATTTAATCCAGTAAATACCAATGCAAACAATTCTTCCCTTCTCTCTCTCTCTCTCTCTCTCTCTTTCTCTCTCTCTCGTGTGTGTGTGTGTGTGTGTGTGCGCGCGTGTATTTCTTTCATTTCTCTTTTAAAATCTTAAACCAGTGGCTCCTAGTGAATACCCCTGCATCACATCCTAGTTTGGAGTGAGTTGTTCCCAAGGCAAAGAACTTGGTCTTGTCCCAGTTCATGGTAGGGGCTAGAAAGGGGTGTTGAGGGGGAAGTAAGAGAGGAAGAAGAGGGAAGGAAATTAGGTTAATGGTATAATTTTCCTTAATTTAAAATTTTTGTGTTTTGTTTTTCTTAAATATCACCTGAAACACTTGCGTGGACTAGCATCTATAGTATGAGATGTATCTGACTTATCGTAAGTTTTCTTATGAATAACTGAAGGTGTGGCACAGAGTGGCAGGACTCCATTGGCTCTGCCCTGAAAACAAACTTGGGAACTGCTGCCTGTGTATGACGGGACGCCCTCCTGGGCATGCTGCATAGATCCCATCCCAGAATCCATTCTAGGAGTGGAGATGTTAGCCCTCAGCTTCCTGAATTCACCCAGCCCCAGCTCTTCTTACCCTCCGCATACACAACGGCACTCCAGACCACAAGTGCCCCAGCCTCATTTTGGTTGAGAAAACATGGTTACTGTTGTTTCAGTCAGAGAAACTCCCTGTAGTTAGGATGAGCTGCACACAGCTCAGATGGTGGTGTTCTGGAGTGACCCGGCAGCATCTAGAAGGTTTAGAAGGTGCTTTCTCTGCTCTGGTTGGGGGAAAAAGAGACTTGGTGACCATCACTCCTTGAACTTGAACAAAGGCAGCCAAGACCTACAGGTGGATTGTTAAAGCCATCAGTTTGACCTTGCCAGCCTGGGAGTGCAGGGAGAACAGCAGCTCCAGTTCAGGGTGGACACTTCTAAACATTTGCCCTGGAGCCCGAGGTCCTCAGTCCTCCAGCCCCCAGGACCTCGCTTCCTCCCTCCCCTCCCCAATCCCCAACTGTTTGCTGGAGAAGAAAGCTTGTCAAAGAGAGCATAGCAAAGACCCAGCCTGTCTCTGTGTGTTTTGCCAAGGACTAAAACAATTTTCCAGGAATCAATAGTTGGTGGCGTTTGAAGATCTCATCCCAAACCCCATCTCGTTAAACCAGGTCATTTTGTTCAATATTTGCACCACAGCCAGCGGGGAGTTAATGGGATCCAGATTCATCCTAGAGGTGAGGGTCTTTTAGAAATTCTAATAAGTCACAAGAATTGGCAGCTTGCAGGCCAATTTTTCAGAACAGCCAATATTTAATAGACTACCTCAGATGATTAAGTGAAATGATTTCTTGGAGCAGTCCCAGAGATGGCTCTAAAAGTTGTCTCAGCTAATTATCTCCGAACTAAAGAGGAGAATTGCAATACAACTTGCCAGTTTAAATCTGGTTTCTGCCAAGAGTAGAGCTTCTTAATTTAGGCTCTGCATACCCAGAAAGTCCAAGGTGTGGCGACAGAGGGACAGTGAGCACCTTAGGTGTGTATAAAGTTATGTGTGTTTTTATCCATTTTCATAAGATTCCCAGGTGAACCTACGACTCTACAGAAGAAAAACTACTGACTTGGATTATTGGTGCCATTTATTTTACTGGTTTATTTCTACAGTCTGGTTAATTTTCGTTTTGATTTCTCTCTCTCCCTTTTTTTTTTTTTTTTTTTTGAGACAGAGTTTCACTCTGTCGCCCAGGCTGGAGTGCAGTGGGGCAATCTCTCACTGCAACCTCTGCCTCCTGGGTTCAAGTGATTCTCGTGCCTCAGCCTCCCAAGTAACTGGGATTACAGGTGTGCACCACCACGCCAGGCTGCCAGGCTAATTTTTGTATTTTTAGTAGAGATGGATTTTCACCATGTTGACCAGGCTGGTCTCAAACTCCTGACCTCAGGTGATCCACCCATCTTGGCCTCCCAAAGTGCTGGGATTATAGGTGTGAGGCACTAAGCCTGGCTGATTTCTCTTTTTATCCCCTTTCTCTAGGTGGTCTTTGTATTAATATATGGACCACCGGACCCAAGAAAACTGCCAGATGATTTATCAAACTGTTTTTGCAGTAAGAAAGAGACGGCATTATTTATTTGGGAATCTAACACCTCACTGCTCATTCCTCCCCATCCCCCTCCCCTGCCCAATGTTAAAACATTCCATTCTAAACCTGGGAATAGCGTGACAAGGTTCAGTGACTTCAAAATAAAGGCAAACCCGAGTTCTCCCTTCAAAGTCAGATTTCCAAACATCTGAGGACAGTGTCTGTTTCATGTCTCAGTAGGATTGGAATTACACCTAGCTTCCTCCGATGAGGTCTTTTCCTCTCCACACCCTGTCAATTACTTGCCAATTAATACAATCAAGTAACCACTTTGAACAACTTTTAACTTTGAATGTCAGGTTAACATTTTTCCTCACTCTCCTCCACCCACGATTTCCTGAATTTTCAAGGCTTGAGCTTTCCCCCGCTCCTCCCTCTCAATCATCTTAAAACTCTGCAAGGCTAGGGCTAGTGAAGAATATATGCACATGAATGGACTTCTGCCTACTTCTTCCTAAATGAGCAATAAGGTCAACAAGGGCTGGGTAAAAAGCCTCACAAATATGAAAGCCGTCATGTTTGTGAGCCCAGAATTTCAGTTCGAGTGATGATTAGCTCTTGAAAATATCTGGTGTCTCCAGAAAACAAAGTCCTTTTGTTCAGGGAGCTCAAAGTTTCTAAACACCCACACATTCATTCCCTCTTCCGAAACCCCACCTGCAAGTAAGGTTAGGTGGGGGTGAGCCATCTGCACCTGCACGCCGGTGTCCTCCAGGAGGAACTTGCACCTGCATCTCTGTCCATTTTTGCCCCAGTGACCAGCTCACCTCAGGTGGATGGAGGCAACTATGCTGAACTCCTGCCCTGGTGCCAGAGGACGGGAGACTTCTTATTCCTCCACAAGCTGTGCGACCCTGAACAAGTTACTTAATTTCCTTCTACTGCTGTCAAATGGAGATAATGATGCCTACATATCAGGCATGGTAAGAAGATTAATTTAGGGCTGGGCACAGTGGCTCACGCCTGTGGTCCCAGCACTTTGGGAGGCCGAGGCAGGTGGATCATGAGATCAGGAGATCGAGACCATCCTGGCTAACACGGTGAAACCCCATCTCTACTAAAAATACAAAAAATTAGCTGGGCGTGGTGGTGGGCGCCTGTATTCCCAGCTACTCAGGAGGCTGAGGCAGAAGAATGGCGTAAACCCGGGAGGCGCAGCTTGTAGGGAGCCGGAATCGTGCCACTGCACTCAAGCCTTGGCAAGAGAGCAAGACTCCAACTCAAAAAAAAAAAAAGAAGATTAATTTAGATGAAATACATAAAGTGGTTAGTGTTCCATGTTAGGTTTCTTCCTCATCCGTAGAATGGGGATAATAATACCTGATAATAATATAATCCTACTTATCCATAGCCTACTAAGGGCTCTGTGGAAGGCTGCAAGGATTGAATATACTTGAATTCTTCTAAAAATGTCTGATTTGGAGGTTAAAACTTCTGAAAGATGATGTCACCAAAACAGAAGTAAGAACTACATCAGGCTTTCCTAGAATGTGTCCTTTTGGAACCAAGAGACAGTGAATTATGAAATAATTCTGAAATCAGATATTTGGGAAATTCTGCTCTCTCTCTCTGTATATATTATATATATATAATATATATAATATATGTATGTGTGTATATATATCTTTTTTTTTTACCCAGTCCTCAGAACTGAAATTCTTGGATCACAAACCTGACAGCTTTCATATTTGTGAAGCTTTTTACCCAGCCCTTGTTGACCTTACTGCTCACATATGACTAGTGTATTTTAGGAAGGAATAGGCAGAAATCTTTCATCGGCTGTTCACATGAATATTCTTCACTAGCCCTAGCCCTCCTGAGTTTTAAGATGATAATACATATATAATTATATATACATTCTCCTTGTAGATTCACATTGCACATTAGTATCTTCAAGTCCTGTGACTTTAAAAAAAGTTTAACTATAACTAAACCAGTGTTTGCACATTTGTTTGACCTTGGAAAACTTTTACTCATGTCACACTGTTAATATCCCTGATTTGATGTAACACACTTTGAGTTATGCTAAACTTCCCTACTCTCAGTGTAGGCTATTCCAAGGATTGCATGACCCACTTGCTGTGATAATTTTAAAGATTGTTTTAAAATTGAATTAGAAATCCAAAATGGGGGTGTTCCATGACTGCATTTAGTCATCAGGAAGTCTTTTTTAACCTGTGATTGAATAGTTTTTAGATTCATGGCCTAAACTCTTCTTGCAAAAGATGAGTTTTAGATCTTCTGGATTCATAATTTGAGCATTTTGTTTTACAAAAAAAAAAATTATTTTTGGATGTATAAGGCTTTTTACCTAGTATCTGTCTGGTACTTAGGATCATCAAGACATAAGGAAAGAAGTGGAAAAAAAGGTTTTATCCACATATTCCTGTAAGTAGCTTTCACCACTTTCTGCTGACAGTGGGTTGGGATGTTTGTCTTTGCCATCACAGTTGTACCTACCACTTTATCTTCATCCTCAAGGACCAGTGCCTCCAGAGTTTCAATTCAGCGCCAGATGCAATGGTGTCTGTTATTTACATGTGCTATGTATGTATGTGCTATGCACTGTGTATGTATTTTTCTAGTTTAATCCTTGCCACAACTTTTTATGTTAGCTATTTTTTCCTTCATCTTACAGAGAAGATAGAGGCTCACAGTGGTTAAGTTAACTTGCTCACAATAAAATGTAGAACTAGGACTCCAAGGCAAGGTCGACTGACTGCAAAGCTGGTGCTCTTTCTAATCTTCACATCACCTTCACTCCTATTCCCCAAGATGTTAGGGCTTCCAGTCCTGGCAGGATCTCATATTCCACACCTTCTCTTATCTTTGTAAAATTACACCTGTTTTAGTAAAGGAGGAAGACCATCTGATCATTTCAATCAATGCAGAAAAAGCATTGACAAAATTCAGTAGCCATATGATGAAAACTCTCAGCAACTAAAAACTTCCTTGGTTGATAAAGGACATCTTTAAAAAACCAACATCTAACATCATACTTAATGGTGAAAGATTGAAATCCTTCTCCCTAGAATCAGGAACAAAGCAAGGATGCCTGCTTTCACTTCTATTCAGCATTGTACTGGAGGGCCTGGCCATTGCCATAAGGCAAGAAAAAGAAATGAAAGGCATAAAGATCAAGAAGGAGCAAATAAAACTGTTCCTGTCTGCAGATATTATAATTGTTTATATATAAAATCCCAGAGAATCTACAAAATAAATAATAAACGTAATAAATGAATTTAGTAAGGTTGCTGCAGGATACATGGTTCTTTTAAGAAAATCAATTGTATTCTTATATGCTAGCAGCAATGATTGGAAAATAAAGTTGTCTTTTGCTGTTTTGTTTTGCTTTGTTTTGAGACAGAGTCTCACTCTGTCACCCAGGCTGGAGTGCAGTGGCACGATCTCAGCTCACTGCAATCTCCACCTCCCAGGTTCAAGCAGTTCTCCTGCCTCAGCCTCTTGAGTAGCTGGGACTACAGGCACCAGCCACCATACCTGGCTTATTTTTGTACCTTTTCTTTTTTTTTTTTTTTTTTTTTTNT
>NW_016806932.1:758783-774567 GCF_001698545.2 Rhinopithecus bieti | reverse complement strand
CACCAGCCACCATACCTGGCTTATTTTTGTACCTTTTCTTTTTTTTTTTTTTTTTTTTTTAGTAGAGTCGGGGTTTCACCATGTTGGCCAGGAGGCTGGTCTTGAACTCCAGACCTCAAGTGATCTGCTTGCCTCAGTCTCCCAAATTGCTGGAACTACAAGTGTGAGCCACTGTGCCTGGTCAAAAATGAAGTTTTAAAAAAGCAATTCCATTTATAATAGTACTACAAAACACAAAATAGTTAAAAATAGATCTAATAAAAGATGTCCAAAGCTTCTACACTGAGAACTATACATTATTGTGGATAAAAAAGTAAAAGACATACTTAACTGGAAAGGTATACTGTGTTCATTGATCGAAAGACTCAATATTGCTAAAACGACAGTTCTTCCCAAATTGGCCTGTAAGTTCAACATATTCTCAATCAAAATCTCAAGAAAATCTTTTGTAGAAAGTGAGAAGCTGATTCTAAAATGTACAGCCATGGAAAAGACACAGGCTAACCAAAGTTAACTTTAAAGAGAACGAAGTAGGAGAACTTTTCCTACCTGATTTCATACTTTTATTGAAAAGTTAGAGTAATCAAGACAGTTTCAGTATTGGCAAAAGATTACCATACAGATCAATGGAACAAAATGAAGTCTGGAGATCTACCCACACATACAGTGATAGGAGGTGTTTGATAAAGGTGCCAAAGCAATTCATCAGAGAAAGAAAGTTTTCAACAAAACTTGGGAGGTATAAAATAACTGAATACTATACAGAAGAATAACGAACATCAATTCTTACTTCCCACCACATACAAAATTAACTTCAAATGGACTATAGACCTTCCTAGTTTTAGTAACACCTAAAGCTAAATAATATATGCAGAAGAAAATATTTGTAACCTTGGAGCAGCCAAAGATTTTTTATGTATGTCACATAAATGACAAAATAAAGTGGCTTCATAAAATTTTAAAAAAAATTTTTTTGAGACAGGGTCTTGCTCTGTCACCCAGGCTGTAGTGCAGTGGTGTGGTCACAGCTCACTGCAGCCTTGACCTCCTAGACTCAAGTGATTCTTCTTCTCCAGCCTCCTGAGTAGCTGGGACCACAGGTGCATGCCACCACACCCAGTTAAGTTTTGTACTTTTGTAGAGATGGGGTCTCTCTATGTTGCCCAGGTTAACATTTAAAACTTTTATCTTCAGAAGACACTGATAAGAAAATGCAAAAGCAAACCACAAACTGGAAAGAAAACTATTTATTACACATATGTCAGATAAAGAATTTATTTCTCTACTATATAAAGAATGCTTACAACGAAATAAAAAAACAATTAAAACTTGTCGAAATATTTGAACAGACTCTTCATGAAGACATAAAATAGTCAATAAACACATGAAAAGATGTTGAACATCATTAGTCATCACAGAAATGCAAATTAAAACCACAGTAAGATACCACTATTCCCCTATTAGAATGGCTAAAATTAAAGCATATCTTGCTAAGTATTGGTAAAATATGAGGCAAATGGAGTTATTGTACCTTGTTGGGAAAACCAAATGGTGCAACTACTTTGAAAACAGTTTGGTAGTTTCTTAAAAGTTAAATATCCATCTACCAAGTGACCGGCCATTCTACTGGGTCACTTGGTAGATGGATATTTACCCAAGAAAAGTGAAAACATGTCCACAGAAGAACTGTTCATAAATGCTCATAGCAGCCTTATTTGAAATAGTCCCAAACAGGAAACAACCCAAATGCCCATCAGTAGGTGAATGGATGCAAACTGTGCCACAGTCACTCTCTCGGAAACTACATTCCAAGACCCCAGTGGATGCCTGAAACCACAGATAGTACTGAGCCCTGTGTATTACTGTTTTTTCCTATACACGCATACCTATGATAAAGTTTAATCTTTAAATTAGGCGCAGTAAGAGATGAACGACAATAACTACTAATAAAATAGAACAATGATAACAATATACCATAATAAAAGTGATATGGACTGGGCACAGTGGCTCACGCCTACAATCCCAGCACTTTGGGAGGCCAAGGCAGGCAGATCGCCTGAGGTCAGGAATGCGAGACCAGCCTGGCCAACGTGGGGAAACCCCATCTCTACTAAAATACAAAAAAAAATAGCTGGGCATGGTGGTGGGTACCTGTAATCCCAGCTACTTGGGAGGCTGAGGCAGGAGAATCGCTTGAACCAGGGAGGCAGAGGTTGCAGTGAGCCAAGATCCCACCATTGCACTCCAGCCTGGGCAACAGGAGTGNGGTATACTGTGTTCATTGATCGAAAGACTCAATATTGCTAAAACGACAGTTCTTCCCAAATTGGCCTGTAAGTTCAACATATTCTCAATCAAAATCTCAAGAAAATCTTTTGTAGAAAGTGAGAAGCTGATTCTAAAATGTACAGCCATGGAAAAGACACAGGCTAACCAAAGTTAACTTTAAAGAGAACGAAGTAGGAGAACTTTTCCTACCTGATTTCATACTTTTATTGAAAAGTTAGAGTAATCAAGACAGTTTCAGTATTGGCAAAAAGATTACCATACAGATCAATGGAACAAAATGAAGTCTGGAGATCTACCCACACATACAGTGATAGGAGGTGTTTGATAAAGGTGCCAAAGCAATTCATCAGAGAAAGAAAGTTTTCAACAAAACTTGGGAGGTATAAAATAACTGAATACTATACAGAAGAATAACGAACATCAATTCTTACTTCCCACCACATACAAAAATTAACTTCAAATGGACTATAGACCTTCCTAGTTTTAGTAACACCTAAAGCTAAATAATATATGCAGAAGAAAATATTTGTAACCTTGGAGCAGCCAAAGATTTTTTATGTATGTCACATAAATGACAAAATAAAGTGGCTTCATAAAAATTTTAAAAAAAATTTTTTTGAGACAGGGTCTTGCTCTGTCACCCAGGCTGTAGTGCAGTGGTGTGGTCACAGCTCACTGCAGCCTTGACCTCCTAGACTCAAGTGATTCTTCTTCTCCAGCCTCCTGAGTAGCTGGGACCACAGGTGCATGCCACCACACCCAGTTAAGTTTTGTACTTTTTGTAGAGATGGGGTCTCTCTATGTTGCCCAGGTTAACATTTAAAACTTTTATCTTCAGAAGACACTGATAAGAAAATGCAAAAGCAAACCACAAACTGGAAAGAAAACTATTTATTACACATATGTCAGATAAAGAATTTATTTCTCTACTATATAAAGAATGCTTACAACGAAATAAAAAAACAATTAAAACTTGTCGAAATATTTGAACAGACTCTTCATGAAGACATAAAAATAGTCAATAAACACATGAAAAGATGTTGAACATCATTAGTCATCACAGAAATGCAAATTAAAACCACAGTAAGATACCACTATTCCCCTATTAGAATGGCTAAAATTAAAGCATATCTTGCTAAGTATTGGTAAAAATATGAGGCAAATGGAGTTATTGTACCTTGTTGGGAAAACCAAATGGTGCAACTACTTTGAAAAACAGTTTGGTAGTTTCTTAAAAAGTTAAATATCCATCTACCAAGTGACCGGCCATTCTACTGGGTCACTTGGTAGATGGATATTTACCCAAGAAAAGTGAAAACATGTCCACAGAAGAACTGTTCATAAATGCTCATAGCAGCCTTATTTGAAATAGTCCCAAACAGGAAACAACCCAAATGCCCATCAGTAGGTGAATGGATGCAAACTGTGCCACAGTCACTCTCTCGGAAACTACATTCCAAGACCCCCAGTGGATGCCTGAAACCACAGATAGTACTGAACCCTGTGTATTACTGTTTTTTCCTATACACGCATACCTATGATAAAGTTTAATCTTTAAATTAGGCGCAGTAAGAGATGAACGACAATAACTACTAATAAAATAGAACAATGATAACAATATACCATAATAAAAGTGATATGGACTGGGCACAGTGGCTCACGCCTACAATCCCAGCACTTTGGGAGGCCAAGGCAGGCAGATCGCCTGAGGTCAGGAATGCGAGACCAGCCTGGCCAACGTGGGGAAACCCCATCTCTACTAAAAATACAAAAAAAAATAGCTGGGCATGGTGGTGGGTACCTGTAATCCCAGCTACTTGGGAGGCTGAGGCAGGAGAATCGCTTGAACCAGGGAGGCAGAGGTTGCAGTGAGCCAAGATCCCACCATTGCACTCCAGCCTGGGCAACAGGAGTGAAACTCTGTCTTAAATAAATAAATAAATAAATAAATAAATTAATAAATAAAATTATATGAATGTGGCCTCTTTCTCTCTCTCTCTCTCTCTCAAAGTAGCTTATAGTATCGTACTGTTGGTAACTGAAACCAGGGAAGGTGAGACCATGGATAAGAGAGGACAGCTGTGTATCAATATAACCTATAACCAAATGTGACTAGTGATAAAAAGGAACAAGCTATCACTGCATGCAGCAGCATGGATCAATCCTAAAAGCATCACGTTGAGTCAAAGATGTCAGACACTCCCCCCAAGTACATACACAGTATGTTTCCATTTATTTACAATTTTTTTAAATGTACACTAATCTGTAGTGATAGAAAGCAGATGAGGATGGGGTGCAGACAGGGATAGATTACACAGGGCACAGGGAAACTTTCGGAGGTGATGGAAATGTTCACTATATTGATCATGGTGATTTGCTAAAATTCATCAAATTGTACAATTTTAGTTTTTGCAGCTTGTTGAATGTCAATCATGCCTTAATAACATTGAAAAAACTCCACTTGTCCTGGGCCCATTTGTTCAGAGCCTGCTGCTGGTTTCCTAAGAGCCAAATCATCAAGCAGTAAAATCATGAGAGGCTTTTGAGAATCTAAGGAAGAGGAACAACTAAAAGCCAAGAGGGGCCATCAAGACTAGGTGCATTCTCTCCTAAAGCTTCTTGGCTTGAGAGAACAAAGGGGTGTGTAGACATATGCTGAAGGGAGGTTAGCAGGCATTTGGGGCACTCGCGTAGTGCCCTGGTGAACAAGACTTGGAGGTGCCCCGGTGCATGGGCCACGTGAAGATACAGGAGGATGGTGCTGGGGGTTAAATGACCCAGGTGGTAGATGAGGGGCCTGACATCACCCAGAAGATGTTATCTGCTGGCAGCCACCCTTCCACTTTGGCCTACTTCTGGTTGGCATTTTCAACTGTGACTTAGATGACAACGTAAATTACATGCTTGTTAAATATACATTCAGCAAATATCGATTGAGTCCTACAATGTACATGCACCATGTCGGCCCCACAGGGGATAGATGACTTGGTCACCTGGAGCTTAAACAATAAAGAAAGGCTGTAAGACTTACGTACTCACAAATATCCCGTTCAAAGTCTTGATGTGACACACACAGCTGTGCTTAGAGAAGGAGGGTGGGGTTCCAAGGACCGCAAGGAGGAGGAGTGTGTACAGGGACAGGAGAGCACACGGCCAGGGAGCCCAGGGGGCTGGGTGAGTCTGGCCTTGTGCGATTTGGGCGTTTGATCTGAGAAGGGCAGCGATGGAGAATTTAGAGCAGCGGGGGTTGTGGTCGGATTTGTGGTTTTATTGGATTGCTCTGGGAGCTGGAGGGGGACTTGGAGGCAGAGGGGGATGGCAGCCCAGGGGAGGGAAGGCAGGGCCTGAGGGGCACAAGGGAGTGGCCTGTGTACATGACTCCCAAATGCACTCCTCAACCTTGGCCTCCCTTGTCAGGCACTGCCACCCTAAGCTGTCTCGCACCTCTTGTCCCCATCCCTGCTCCTCCAGCTCAGGCTCTTCTTGTCTTGGTGTGTCACTGTGAGCATTGTGTTTCCGAGCTCATCTCTGAATATCTGCCCCAAACCTTGCACCTCATAAAAGCATATCGATTTCGGTGTGGACAGATCTGGCTACAAACCTTGGCTCCATTACTTATAGCTATGACCTTGGGCAAGTTACTAAGCTTTCTGAGCCTCAGTTTTCTCATCTTTACAATGGGGATATCTCCCTCAGTAGGATGACTGTGAGGATTAAACTGAATAAATATGTAAAGTGCTAGGTAAACTTTAGGCTTTCCCCTCAGGTTTTGCCCCACCAAATCAGAATGATTCTTTGGCTTTTAATTTGGGGGCACAGAGACAAATGATAATAACATTAGGAAATGTTGGAAATGTTAAAAATCAAACAATCTCTAGGGGCCAGAACATCACTAGGTAGAAGCAGGGTCCAGTAAAATCCCCCCTCCCCCATTAAGTTAGGAGGCATGTCAGAAAGCGTTGAGAGTGTGGTGGGGGAGGGCCTCGGTGGCCCCTGCACTAGGAAGGCAGCAGCAGATGTTCCTGCTACTACAAGAGACAGGCTGGCCCATCTTGGGAGGCTCTCAAACACTTAGTGCTTCTCAACTAAAGGCGATTCTGCCCTCCAGGGAGCATTGGCAATGTCTGGAGACATCTGATTGTTACAATAGGGGAGTGCTACGGGCATCTGGTGGGTGGAGGGCTAGGGATGCTGCTGAACATCCTATAATGCAAGGAGAGGGAGGACAGGGTCCCCCTAACAAAGAATTCTCCAGCCTCCAATGTCAATAGTACTGAGGCTAAGAAACTCTGGGCTAGTAAGAAAGCTGGGTCCAAATTCCAACTCTCTCATTAATAGCAGTGTGACTTTGGGAAGGTATTTAACTTCTCTGTGCTGGTTTCTACATCTATAAAATGAAGATGATAGCCGGGCGAAGTGGCGGGCGCCTGTAGTGCCAGCTACTCGGGAGGCTGAGGCAGGAGAATGGCGTAAACCCAGGAGGCGGAGCTTGCAGTGAGCTGAGATCCGGCCACTGCACTCCAGCCCTGGCGACAGAGTGAGACTCTGCCTCAAAAAAAAAATAAAAATAAAAATAAATAAATAAAATAAAATGAAGATGATAACCACAGTAGCCTCATAAGGTGGTTGTGAGCATTCAGTGAGTTTATAGCAGGAACTGTGTTTAAATTACTGACTAGGACATAGGAAAACCTGACGTAGGAGCTGGGAATTGAACCATCTCCCATTGGAGATGCCACTGGGGTCATAGCTCTTCCCCCAGGGGCCACATCCTTGCCCCCCTCCTAGAGAATTCCTCTCTTCCCTGGGCTGCACATGCCCATTCTTTTCAGCTGACACAGTGCCCAGAGGCTTTACCATGCTGTTCTATTTTCTGGAAGGAATCTGGTATGTCAGAGTTACTTTTTTAAAAAGCCACCCTAATCATGAGGTCAAGAGATCGAGACCATCCTGGCCAACATGGTGAAACCTCGTCTCCACTGAAAATACAAAAATTATCTGGGCGTGGTGGCGGGCATCTGTAGTCCCAGCTACTCGGGAGGCTTAGGCAGGAGAATCGCTTGAACCCGGCAGGTGGAGGTTGCAGTGAGCTGATATTGTGCCACTCCAGCCTGGCGACAGAGCGAGACTCCGTCTCAGGAGAAAACAAAAAAGCCACCCTAGATTGTACCCCACAAGCCCAGAGTCCTGAAAGCACAGAGGGACCACTACGCTATCACCTTCCTAAACCGGTGCAACCCCCTGGTGAATGTTATCTAAGATGGGGTTGGCATTTGTCGTGAGAGTTGTGTGCTGCCGTTGGCTACTTATACTTTCATCAATTGGAAACTCCCAGCCCTGCTTCAGCAGAGGAGGAGTCCCAGGGTGGAAAGGGTCCTGAGAGGGCATCGCAGAGTATGTGGCTCTCCAGTGACAAGTGCTGTATCAAAAAGGAATTTTCTACTCAGCCTGAAAATTCAGTGAACTAAAACTCTGCTTTCCTTGGGATTAGGTGGGGTGGCATTGAACTGAAAAGATCCTCCCAGAAAAGCTATGTCACCAAGCAGGAGACCCTGACCCCTGCATGCCTTATTCCTCTCTCGCCTCATCTCCTCGGTGGGGTTATTAGTCTGATTCACTCTATCATTTCCTAAACTCCTCAGAGAATAGCTTTTTCTAGAAGCAGGATCATACAAAAGATTCTCCTGGCCGAGCGCGGTGGCTTGCGCCTGTAATCCCAGCATTTGGGGAGACCTGAGGTCAGAAGTTCGAGATCAGCCTGGTCAATATGGCAAAATGCTGTCTCTACTAAAAAACAAATAAAAAAATTAGCAAGGCGTGATGGTGCATACCTGTAATCCCAGGTACTCGGGAGGCTGAGGCAGGAGGCTCACTTGTACCCGGGAGGCGGAGGTTGCAGTGAGCTGAGATCGTGCCATTATACTCCAGCCTGAGCAATGGAGCCGGACTCCGTCTAAAAAAAAAAAAAAAATCCCTCCTTTGTCTGACAACATCACCCCACAGCAGTCTGCAGAGTAGCAGTCTGACAAATAAAATGGGAGATGCAGCTACTGCAAATAGCAAAAACCACTTCACTTCCAAACTTTTCCAAGTCCTAGGGGAGCCCACTTAAGCATTCCTCCAATAGAGAGCCTGTTATATGGTAATGGCTTTAATTTAGTCCAATTAACCTCACACTGGGCTAACTTCTGCCCTTAGCTATGGGTTGGCAGCTACTGCTGACTCCAGGTAAAGTAGTGGGCAGGTAACAGCAGAAACAAACTCGGTGTACGAAAGGAAAATATGTTCGCCACATCCTCCAAGCAGGAGGGGAAAAAAACCTGGCTCAGGCATGCTGCTCCAAAGTGTACATTCAACCCAGAAATCTTCTGAGAAGCCAAATGAGGTGAAAACAGGACATGTCAACTGAGAATGCGAGTGAGTTTTGTTTGTTTATTTTACATTGTCACTTGCCTTTCATTTGCAGAACATGCTGAATGGATGTGATTTCCAGCTCTCTGTGATTATAAGTCTGATTCGATTCCTTTCAAGGCATAAAAGCCTTTTCTTGCCGAGTTGTCTTTGGGAATTCTTCACTTGAAGTTTATTCTTTCAGTATAAGGCTGCCCTGCCCAAGTGGGAGACCGAAAGCCTGCTGTCTCTTTTACGCACAGCGCCGTGTGTGGGGTGCTCCACACCCAGGATTAATGTTCTTCTTTTTGGGCATTTGAATGGTGGTTTTCACCATCAATGGGCTTTGGTTTGTAACTGAATAATGGGAAATGGCAATAGAACACTTGGGGCGGGGACTGGAGAGCTGAGGTCCTCTGACCCAGCCACCTGTATTATATAAGAGAAATCAGAACCCAGACTCCAGAGCGTGCCCCCAGAACCCCGGGGTCCTGAGAGGGTTAAGTGGAGGGGCATGCGGGAAGAAGCTGGGCACATCGAACCCCTCTTCTTGTTCAACTAGAGCATCTCCATTCTGATAGATTTTCGACTTTTAAAGTTTCACATATGTACAGAAAAGTGCACCAATCACAAATGCACAGCTGGATGAACTTTTACAAACAGAACACACCTGCAGAACCAACCCAGATCCAGAAACAGGGGCGCCCCTCACTGCTGCCTTTCAACACCACTCCAGAAGGAAACCACTGCCCTCGCCTCTCACAGCATCTCAGCGATACATTTTATACATTCAGGCTCCACACAGGATTGTTTTCAACTTTTTATTTTGAAATAATTATAGATTCACAGGAAGTTGCTAAGAGAGTACACGAAAGCACATCGAATTTTATATTCATTTTCAATGTTCAGGAAAAAAAATTTTTTTAAGCTTAAAAACCAGTTGTTTAAACCGATGGTTTAAAGTAAACTAGCAAATGGACGGGTTTTGGAGTCAGGCCACGTGAGACTGAGTCCAAATTCTTTCCCTTACCAGCACATGACCCCAGACTTGTCCCCTAATCATCCTGAGTTGCAAATGAGGCTAATACTACTTTCCTGCTATTGGTAGGATTAAAGTCAAAGTAAGACCGTGTGTGAACGTGTGTAAACGTGAGGCGCTGCCGGAGGTGCGTGGAGTGACGGATGTGGCAGGAGTGTTCAGGCAGTGCCTCTCCCATCTGCAGCTTCATCTGGTTTCCAGTCAAGCACTACTGCGTGCCCACAACGCCAGCTCCTCCACTCTGCCTCCCACACCTGCAGCAGCTTTGCCCTCCAGCTGTTTGGACAGGTGGGGTCTGGAGGAGTAGCCCCGCCTGGGTAGGAGAGCTGGAGAGGGCTGACCAAGCAGGCCTGCCCTTGGTGCCTCACCTGTGGGCTGGCCATTGTGAAATCAGCCCTGTTCACGTGCCACCTGGAAAGGCTACCCTACCCATCCCCCTCCACTCTGAGAAAGGGTGTGGCTCTCTGCTCATTAAGGAAGCATTCCTACTGTGGATGGGTAACAAAAGGCAACCCTCAAGGAGTGACCTTACTCAATCCAAAGGAATCCGGCCTCCTCTCATTAGTGGGAGGTGAGCTGAGGGTGACTCTCGGCCAGCCGGCCCTGAGTCATCAAGGGAAGAAAGGCCAAGCCTGCATGACCCATCTCAGAGGCCTTGCCCTGGACAGAAAGGGACCTGGAGCCACCCGAGAGATAACATCTGGGCGGGCCTGGGGCTGGATCCACCAGTGGTTAACAATGGACAAAGGCTGTCCACTCTGCCCATCTAAGGCCGTGCCTGCCACACCTCCAGATCCAGGAAGTTGGCAGCAGTACTCAGGGAGGCTCCAGATCAGCCCCCACAGGTCTACACTGTGGAACCTGCTTCTCCTCTCAGGAGAGACTTCTGGCCTCACCCCCTCTTCTCGAGCATGCGATTCTAACGAAATCCAGCTTCCCACTGGGGCCCAGGTTTCCATTCTGCCCCTGTCACCTGTCCCTAGAGGAAAGGCTACCCTGCTTGCCCCTGCAGGGGTTGCCCTGTTGTGCCTCTGCAAGTGCTTGGTTCTGGCCCTACGTGCCTCCTCTCTCGGCCTTCCAGGGACTTCTCTGCTCCAGCACTTCCCTCAGGCCCACCCTCTGGGGGTTGTCAGTCCAAGGATGGATGGAGAGGAAGAACCTGTCCTTCTGGTTGCCTGCCATCTTTCAGGTGTCAAAATGTGGCACACTCCAGTAACACCTCTGGGGACCAGAGCATGACCCAACCTGCACCTTGAGGCAGCTGTGCCATTCTGGGAATTTTCCCCTTTCCTTCCTCAGTGGTTAATCTTAGGGTGGCAGTTTTAAGCCTAAAGTCAGGAAGCTCTGGCAGAAGAGGCAATGATGTTGATGGTGATAATGACAATAATAACAATAATAGACAGGGTGGCTGGAGGGATGGTGAGTGGCATGGGAGTGAGGACGAGTCCCAGGTGGTAGTCTTAAGTAGTCCGGACACCCTGCTGCTAATGATAGGCATCACTTATTGAATACCTATATGAACCATGGGTTGCACTATGTGTTTTGCATGTGTTGTGCCATTTAATCCTCCCAATAACTCTATGGAGATCATCATCATAGGGTTACGATGTCCTCTAAGTAAATTGCTTAAGGTCAAGTAGCTAGTAAACACAGAACTAGAACATGAATGCAAGTCTGTGTGACTCCATACTCCTTTCCTTTTTCTCTCTTGGTCTCTTGTTCACCCTACAGATACTCTTAACCTTGTTAATTTTCTATTCTAGAAAGGGTTTCTTTTTAGCTAACCACCTGCTATGCTTGTTGAGAATAACCAACACCTGTTAAAGCTTAAGGTGTCACCCATCCTGGTGGTATTTGCGTTTTAATGGGAGCCTGGGTGACAAGACAGTAACTAACACTTCTGTAGAGCAGTGGCTCTCAAAGTGATGATGTAGGCATTGCAGTTTGTAGACAGTTTGAGAAGCACTGTTTTATAGCAGTGCTTCTCAAACTTCAGAGGGCATCGGAATCACCTAGAGTACTTGTGAAATCACAGATTACTGGGCCTTATCCAGAGTTTCTGATTCTGCAGGTTTGGAAGGGCCTGATAATTTTCCTTTTCAACAAGTTCCAGGTGATGCTGGTAATGCTGGCCTGGGAACTGCATTTTGGGAACTATTGCATTGTAGCAATCCAATAAGATTAGAATAGCAAGCATTATTGTTTCCATTTTTTAGACAAAGAAATTGAAGTGCAGGGACATTAGATGACTTGTGGTTGAGTGATGGAGTTATCAAAAAGCAGGCGAAGGACTTTGACCCAAGATGGGACTCTTCTATACAATTATTTCTCAACAGGTCTGTGCAGTACTGAGATTACTGCAAAGATGATTCAAAAAAATTATATGAGCCTCTACTAAATCACCCAGGTGGCTATGGAGACCTGAGTGCTGCCTGCTCTTCAGGGCACACGGCTGCATTTGTGTATGCTCCCAGTGAAGTGGGAGCATGTGGCAGGGAAGCCTGGTAGGGAAGCCTGCCAGACTCAAAGGCGTCATTCATGTGTATGCAGACATGTCACACACAGACCCATTTTACTTTACTTTCATCTAACAGTTTGCAGTGAGAATTGGCCAATAGGACCCAAAGTGTGTCTTCAAGTGCAAAAGACAGCCGTCTCCAAAGTCTGCAGCCAGAGCTAGCTCTCAAGGATTGCTCCTAGCAGAGCTTTGGTTAAGTATGAGTACGACATCCCTGAAGTGGGAAAAACAGCCCTGAAGTTACTAACTTCCACAATGTACCTGGGTGCGTAGGCATCCTCTGCTAATGGCATTATTAAAGTCCAGTGCAGAAACAGATGCAGACTCATGCTAAATTGACCACTTAATTCAGTGTTGGCAATTTAGTTTCAGCAAAACCAGACACTTACCTAAGAGCCATAGGATTAAGGAGTTTTTATTAAATTTCATATCTTATTTATATTTGATTTGGACATATTCAAGAAACAAACACGGTGAAAATAATTTAAATCCATACTAAGAGATTTGAGGGGTTTTGTTGTTTGTTTTTCTAAACAGAGAGTCATACTTCTTAAATTTAAGAAATGCTGCTGTATCTATGTTGCCCCCACTTAAGATCCTAATAAATACATACTTCACCTTGGGATCCCCAGGGATGCAGAAGGCAAATCCCACTGTATGTGATGCCTCTCCTTCCCCAACCCCCAACTGCTGCTGTGACTTTTCTTACAAAAGTGAAATTTAGTTATAAGAATATGACAAAAAGTTTTGATAAATGGAACTAAAGAACATAACAGTAAATTAAAGCAAAAAGGTATCAAAACAAAACAAAACAAAAGAGAGCGGGAGAGAGAGAGGTGTCCCCACAAAGCATTCTGTGGCCTGAATGGCAGTGTGGCAGGGTAAGGGTCACTGGGACCTGGTCACACCATTGCCCTGGGGGAACCAGTGTCAGGAGTTTTACAGCCAAGTAGTCAGGAGGAACTTAGTCATCCTGGTGCAGTGGAAAGGGCATTGGATTTAAAGGCAGTCTGTATGGGTGATGTTGTACAAGCTTGTAGTCCCAGCTACTCTGGAGGCTGAAATAGGAGGATCACTTGAGCCCAGGAGTGGGAGGATGCAGTAAGCTATGATCACTCCACTGCCCTCCAGCTTGGGCAACAGAGCAAGACTCTGTCTCTAAAATAAAAAATAAAAATAAACAAAAAATAAATAAATTATAAAATAAAATAAAGGCAGACTGTAGGCTCTACTCTAGCATTTCCAAGTCATGTGACTTTAGACAGCTTATTGAGCTTCTTAGCCTCATTTTTACTGTCTGTAAAATAGGGACTGTGCTCAGAGTGCTTCCTGCTTTTAAAGGAGATCACATCAGTGGGAACCTGTCTACATTGGGAAGCTCCAGACAGGTTTATCCTTATTGTTTCATCTGTCCTTTTTCCAAGTGCTGGTGGCCTTCCCCACCAGTTCTGTAACTTTGCTCTCCATCTCACTGCTCCTCCTACCCCATTCGCAAGGCAGTACCAGCCTCTCAGTCCCCATTGCCAGGAGGGGTCGGCTCCACGGAGGCCAATTTCTAGGGCATGCCGAGGGAGGGTCAATTCTAATCTCGCTAAACCTGGGTGGGCCCTGGAAGTCTTCTGGTCCCACCCCTCTTGGGAGAGATAAGGAAGTGAAACCAGACATGGTGGATGTGACTTTCTTAAGGCATCACCGGGACAAAGATCGAGGAATGTACTCTCTGGGAGTCTTTTTCAATAAGTTCTCTCTTTTCCCCATTCTTCCTCTTATATACAAGGATGGAAAAGGGGCCCAATTTTCTGGAGGCTTGAGGCCCATTTGGCAGAGAGAGTGACACACAGAGAAAAGCCAGAGAACCCCGCCTGGGCGGGAGATGCAGGTCAGGACTCAAATGCCTGGGAACGGAGGGCATGGTGGCAGGGGACAAAAGGAACGAGCTACTGGAGGGTTCCGAGTCCCTGGGAAGATTCGGAAGGAAAGCTGAGGTATTTCTGTTAAGAATATTCTCAGAAGACTCTCCTTGGTCGTAGAGAAGTTGTATGTTTTTTTTTCCTTCTCTTTTTACCCATTATGATGGTAATTCCAAAAGATCACTTGCAGGGAGAGGGGGTGGGGGCCGGGAGGGCTGAGAGAAGTGGAGTGAGTCATTGCAGAAAACTTGAGCGGGGCAGAGAAGGGGTTCAGGATCTGAAACAGGAAAGGCTGGGCCCTCTATTACTCATAGGATGTGTCAATCATTCCAGCTTGGCAAATGGCAGGGAATCCAGAGGGACTTTTCCCACTGGAATCAGGACCCTGAGCCTGAGGATGTATTTAATTTAAATAAAAATTATGAGCCGGCGCGGTGGCTCAAGCCCAGCACTTTGGGAGGCCGAGGTGGGCGGATCACAAGGTCAGGAGATCGAGACCATCCTGGCTAACACCGTGAAACCCCATCTCTACTAAAAGATACAAAAAACTAGCCGGGCGTGGTGGCGGGCACCTGTAGTCCCAGCTACTCAGGAGGCTGAGGCAGGAGAATTGCGTGAACCCGGGGGGCGGAGCTTGCAGTGAGCCGAGATCGCGCCACTGCACTCCAGTCTGGGGCACAGAGCAAGACTCCGTCTCAAAAAAAAAAAAAAAAATTATTTGGCTGGAAATTAAAAGAAAGGTAAGTTAGAAAGAAAAACATTAACCTCAGGAATATGTAGACTCCAGAGAGTTTAGGGCCAGGCAAGGGCCTAAGAGAGGAGTGTTTCTTTCTCATCTGTGAGCCGTTCTATCAGAAATCCTTATCTGTGCATGCTGCTGCATGACATCTTTATTTTTTATTTATTAATTTTTTTAAACTTAATGGCAAGACATGCATGGTATTTTCTATGGTAAAGGTTTTCGCTATTCAGACATGTAGATGTGTATCCGTAACACAAAAGCAGTCCAAATAATTTTTTTCAGATCACAGTATACAGTTTACTGGCCTAGAATTAGTTTATAATCAGTTGTGGTCAGGTCAAGAAAATTATTGATATTGGGCCGGGTGCGGTGGCTCATGCCTGTAATCCCAGCACTTTGGGAGGCCGAGGTAGGTGAATCACCTGAGGTTGGGAGTTCAAGACCAGCCTAAGCAATGTGGGGAAGCCCTGTCTCTACTAAAATACAAAATTAGCCGCCGTTGTGGCACATGCCTGTAATTCCAGCTACTTGTGAGGCTGAGGCAGGAGAATTGCTTGAATCCGGGAGGCAGAGCTTACGGTGAGCCAAGATCATGCCATTGCACTCCAGCCTGGGCAACAAGAGCAAAAAACTCTGTCAAGAAAGAAAGAGAGAGAGAGAGAGAGAGAGAGAGAAGGAAGGAAGGAAGGAAGGAGAAAGTTATTTGTATTTAGAACTCAGAACTATCCTCAATACAATAACTGTTGGATTTAAGTAAATCAAAACATGCCCCATGTAGGTTTGCTGGAGATGACTTAACTCCATTCCAGCCGATTTGTGATGAGTGAGGCATGGAGTCTGGCTCATAGCAGACAATTCAGTACTGATTCTGAAAGGTATCTCCAATTCCGGAAGTA
>NW_016806932.1:754466-756966 GCF_001698545.2 Rhinopithecus bieti | reverse complement strand
TGAAGAGGATCCCATAGAAAGTGGGTGCATCCACCTTCCCTATTAACTTGAATAAACTTCCATCTGCATCAGGTAAACTCACTTTTCCATGCTGAGACCAAATGTCTCAAATTCCTCATAGGGAAGTAGTTAGCCCCTGCCTAATTTGTATGCACTAATTGAGTAAAGGTTAAATTTTGCTAAAACAAACAAAAGCCTCAGTCCTGACGCACCTGGTAGGGCGTTGGGGCAGGTTGGCCAAATACCTGTTGGCTGATCCTTCCTGAAGCAAGAGGCAAAGCAGCCAGTATTTGCTGGAAGCTGGATACAGCCTTTGCCACTGGCTGATGCATGTATCTCACTCGGACTGCAGGATACAGGACAGGGAGAACAGGAATGACAAGTCCATCTCACGTGCTGAATCCAAAAGCTGTTCATGGCTACTGATAGCACCTTGCTGAGAAGGATGCTGGGGCAGCATCCAGGCTCTAGGAGACAGGTCTGTGATTGTTCAGCCAAGTCTGCAGCAGGCACAGGATGCGGGAGCAGCAGTGCCTGGCATCGTGGGTTGGTGTACATTAGACACTAGCCAATAATTCAGAGATCAATTCTTTCAGCAGGGAACCCACATCAGATGTAACATGGGCTCTAGTCTCTACAGGTTGGCCCAACATCCAACACCAACTGGGAGAAGCTACTTGAGGTCACATAAGAAAGAAAATGTCAGGGTCCAATCTGGGTTATACCTTGGAGACCTTGGGGAGATTCCTCGAACTTTCATAGTTTTCTTGTACTTGTTATTTTGGGCGTCCGCCATTGATTTTCACAAAGGAATTGGCAGTAAGTCTTTTGAATTACAGGGAAACCAATTGCTTATTTGCTTGTTTTGAGGAATGTGGAGTTGGGGAGACTGTGCCTTGCCCAGGAACAGGACATGAGGGAAAAAAATGGTCTTTGTTGGGGTAGCAGCAATAGAATGGAAAGAAAAGCAGGTCAAGTGCCCGGGGTCTGTGTACCGGGAGACATGAGGTGCACCTAGAGAACAGGTGAGAGACGGGTGGGCAGGTGAGAGGGAGGCCATAGGGAGAATGAACAGGTGGCAGTCCTGTGTGATTTTTTTAAAACATTGAGAATGCTTTCTGGCTTTTCCTCTTATAAGATGATTCAAGGGAAATATTGATAACTTGGTTATATATGTGGCAATAAAAGGACCTGACCTATAGTTTGGGCAAAGAGGACCTACCTGTAGGTTTGAAAATGTCAGCTTTAGGCCAGGCGCAGTGGTCACGCCTGTAATTCCAGCACTTTGGGAGGCCGAGGCAGGCGGATCATGAGGTCAGGAGTTCACGACCAGCCCGTTGAACATAGTGAAACCCCGTCTCTACTAAAATACAAAAAATTAGCTGGGCATGACGGCAGACGCCTGTAATCCCAGCTACTTGGGAGGCTGAGGCTGGAGAATCACTTGAACCCGGGAGGCAGAAGTTGCAGTGAGCAGAGATCACACCACTGCACTCCAGCCTGGGTGACAGTGTGAGACTCTATCTCAAAACAAAACAAAACAAACAAACCAAACAAAAAAAAAACCAAAATGTCTGTTTCACAAATGAAGACTTTTGCTTTTCCTTCTGCAGAAGTAGCTGCTAAATCTATAAATCTACAAACTTATAGAAAAGGACTATAGCTTGCTGAAGGAACTGGAAGAAACTGGTGTGTGTGTGTGTGTGTGTGTGTGTGTGTGTGTTTTATTTGTGGCTATCAGGGAAGTTAAACTGGTTCTAATTTCTAAACCATAAAAAATTTATATTCCCATTAAACTTTTATATTTTTTGTAACCATTCTATATTCCCTCATAAGGCACATTGCCCAATTAAGTCTTCTAAGGAAATTCAGTACAAATTCTTTTCATGGCCCAAATACTCTTTGACGAATGAAGAAAACAAAATATGCCCATTTTCCTTGGAAGATTAGCTGGGCTATTTTATGAATTGAGACTCTTAAAATTAAATCATTTTGTTTGAAAGAAGCCAGAACACACATTCATTCTCAATACTTCCTGCCTTTCGATGGGATAGTAGATGTTTCCAGAGAATTGCCGTGCCAAAGTTCTACAAGTCTGGTCTTTAAACCTGCTTTCCAAGCCTGCCCTCCAGTTGTTTGTGGAGAAACATGCCTTTCATGGTAAATGGAAACATACCCAGCATCAAGTTCTCTGCTCTCAGCTCTAAAATTAGAAAGTCTTGGGTGAGGGGAGTCCAGTAGGGGCGAGGAGTGTAGGACTGACTGTACTTACTCAAAAACTCAAATTAGATGGCATTATCGTATGTAATGTGTGTTTTATTTTCCATGAAACCAGGGTCTTTTGAACGTTGGGGAGGGGAGGCTGTGTTCCAGGGAGTGTGAGAAGAGAACTATGATCCTGGGTTGACGGTTTGTATTCAAACAGGAAGCCCTCTTCCATCCCACAATACTCTGGCCTCTGTTTGTTTTTTAAATTTCTACTTTTTTTTTTTTTTTTTTT
>NW_016806932.1:705073-753977 GCF_001698545.2 Rhinopithecus bieti | reverse complement strand
GGATGGTCTTGATCTCCTGACCTCGTGATCCGCCCGTCTCGGCCTCCCAAAGTGCTGGGATTACAGGCTTGAGCCACTGCGCCCGGCCATAAATTTCTACTTTTAAAATCAAAGTGGAAAGGGCAATAGATGGATGGATAGATTGTGTGTGTGTGTGTGTGTGTGTGTGTGTGTGTGTGTGTGTAATGTTGGGCAAGTTCTGAAAATTTGAAGTTCTACCTCTGAACTGTCCCTGAAAATCAGCCGCCTCCTATCATATTCTTCCCAGTGTACCTGTCCCCAGGACACTCCAGTGCCCTGACCTTTCCCTGTTTCTAAGCAAAACTGTGAGAGTGGATGTCCCTGTTGCCAGAGCCACAGAGATGGGGCGGGAGAGAGGAAAGAGCTAGTGTCCAAGTGCATCTACTTCTGCTGCAGGTTAAGAGGTAGGTTCTCCTTTCTCTTCCACTTTGCCAGAGGGGGAGGAAGTATGTAAAAGAAGTCCTTGCCCTCAGTCTACGGTCCTATGAGCAGTTTTGCCCTGCCCGTCAAAGCAAAGTTTTACCAAACCCATTGCATGCCTGTGCATTTGTTTACTTCCTCCTTTGCTTAGGTCGTAGGTCCTATTACATAAATGTAGCTCTTCTCTTCATGTCCGCCATTATTATATAGCCTTCTGGAGTGCAGGGGCTAGACCTCATTTATCTAAGTCTCTCTTCGGGGCTGGTATGTAATTAAGAGTTCTACAAACATCTGAATGACATCTATGTGTGAGAGCCATATTCCAGCACTTGAGTATGTGTCTGTGTGCGTTGGGGTTGTGGGATTCCAAAGGTGGCTCAGGCACCTGCAGTTTGCAAGATCCTAACTTCAGGGAAGGGAGAGGACAGGATCTACTGTGGTGCCAGGTGGAAACAACACTCAGTGCCAGCTAGGAGGGGCACACAGAGGTGCACACATACACACATTATCGAGTCTCTAAATCCAACCTGGTGCTTAGCAGTTTTACATGCTTGTTGGTTATGTTTAAATGTTCTAAATCCAAGAAATACTAAGTTTAAATATTTTAAATCCAAGACATACTATTTCTGAGTAGTGTTTCAGGTTTCCAGCTTCCAACCCGCTCTTGAAGCTGCGCTTTGGTGCAGCCCTTCTCTCTCCAGTCTTTGAAGGAGCCTTGAGTGGGATTCAACAAATGATCCCCTCACCCTCATCCAGGGTCTGTGGCACCTCTTTCGCATTTCCTGAGGCCATGGGGGATGATTGCAGCCCAGGGCTCTAGAGGCCAAGGGCTTCTAATTAGCAAACTGATCCCATTTGTGACGCTGGTTAGTGGTTGTAGTAAAACACCTCAAATTAATCTCTGGTGAAGCATCGGCTTTGCTCAGGCAACCTCAGGCGGGTGGAACAAAGGGCTTGGGGGCAAGATTTGCAGCCTGGCCACTGAGGAAAAACTCCAGTGGGGTAGGGCAAAGGGAGGAGGCCACACTTACTCTCACTAAATAAAAGCTGAAAAGGCCCAGCCAAGTTCTATTGATTGCTGCTTGCTGGCAGTGGTGGCAAGGGAGAGAGAAGATGGATACAAGGCTAGGGTCTGTTTTGAAGTCACAGGAGGAGCCAGAAATCGCTGGTAGAGGTCACTGCTTTGTTTCAAACAACTGAGATGATGTTGCCAAAGGGGAAAAGTTCAAAATCTGAACCTATTATAGAAATTATTTGGCACTTCTCCCTTGATTTATTTGACATTAAAGTGTGGTGTAGGCTGGGCACCGTGGCCCACGCCTATAATCCCAGCACTTTGGGAGACTGAGGTGAGCGGATCACCTGAGGTCAGGAGTTTAAGACCAGCCTGACCAACATGGCAAAACCCATCTCTACTAAAAATACAAAATTAGCTGGGAATGGTGGTGCATGCCTGAAATCCCAGCTACTCGGGAGGCTGAGGCAGGATAATAGCTTGAACCCGGGAGATGGAGGTTACAGTGAGTCGAGATTTGGGCACTAAACTCAAGTCTGAGCAGCAAAGCAATAAATACTCTGTCAAAAAGAGAGAGAGAGAGGGAGAGCGGGAGGGAGGGAGGGAGGGCAGGAAGAGAGGGAAGCAAGGGAAGGAAGGAAGAAAGAAAGGAAGAAAGGAAAGATGATTGTAATGTACACTCTTTGCACGGGGCATTGAGAAAGTTTTCTGGCAATAGCTACCAGTGTTCCTGTTTCATAGAGAACTCCAGTCACTCACAGCATTTTGACTCTTGCCGTCTCCCTCTCTTTTTTCTGAAACCAAAGGGTTCTTTGCTCTTTACCAAACAATTTAAGCCTTGTTCTCATTTTCGCTTGGGATGTTAAAATGCTCTCGGGAAACAGTTCTCCCATTCAGAAATTCCAAATATATCCGTGAGTCTTTATTATTCTTCAAGGTTACAGGAATTTTCCTTGGAAGCTGTTTGGATTTGAGTAGAGTTTTTGCCTTTCATGTCTCCTCTTGCTTTTAAAATAAGTTTTGGTAAATGGAAGTCACTGAGCTTATTTGCTTATTTATTTTGCCAAATTTAGTCTGTCTAAATATGCTTTGTCATTAAAAAACCAAAAAAAAGGTAGTTTTATTCTGTCCTCCTGAATTTCCTTTTAAAATTAACTGGGGAAGATATTACAGTGTGTCATTTGTTACCTTCAACAGTAAGCTGGTATTGACATTAAAAAATGAAGCCAGCTGTACATAAAAAGACATATTTTGGCATCTCTTTTAACAATTTGAACAAAACCTCGAAAGCCATTTCATCTTCTGGTCCCAACTTTGTAAATTAGACCCTTGAATCTGCCAAATTTCAGGAGCTCCTTTATCTTAATGCCGAGATACTCCTCCAAAGAGAACTAGCTATATAGAATGTTGCCAGTAGAAACAAAAGCATGTGTATTTGAGACACAAAGGGAAGAATGCTGTCGGTCTCACTTCTTGCCTGACATATTGAGTGGAAAATGACAGCTGGCACAGTAGCCTCTCCCAGAGGCAAGTGTGCTTACTCCAGAACCACTTCTGCATCCCAGCAATCTGCCCTGCCCAGGCACAGCACTGCTGTGGCGGCCCAGCTCAGAACTGGATTCTGCAGACAGGTTCCCAGGATACACTAGGGACCCAGGAGGAGGGACTGTGTCATCACTCTTCCTGGGAACAAGAGTGCTGCCTAGCCAAGGTGAACTCATATGGGGCAAAGTCGAAGGACCTCAAAAAGATACATGAAAATTGAAAGATGTCGCTCCTGACATTGATCCGAAACTAACAGGGGGCATCTGGGTGGATCTTGAAGATGCTCCGTGTGCTCTTGTTTGGTTGGGTTTAACCAGGTTTGGTGGGAAGCTCACAGATTTGAGATCACATGATTGGAGGTCATGATGCCTTCCTCCTTTAATAGCTGTGCATCCTCAGGCACATCCTCTAACCTCTCTGGACCTGTACAACGTGGACAATATTGTCTGTAATGGTGCTGTCCAGGTCCCTGTGAAGAGTAAGCAAGTTGATGGCTGTGAAACCATTCAGTAACCTGTAAAATGCCAGTGATGGTGGCATTATGACTGTCTGGGCTCTGTGCTAAGAGTCTAAGCTTGGAGAGTGTATTCTGGCTTCTAGGCAACTAGCTTTGGCTTGTGTTGACTGATACATTTGGTTTCATAGTTATTTTTTTGCAGTCCATCGGCCTACTCTAGTCTCATCTGTCCAACTACTTCACTGTGGGATGTTGGCCAAACCACCCCACCTGTCTGTGCCTCAGTGACTCCTTCTAGAAAATGGGCCTGGTACATAACTCCATTTGTCTCAGGGAGACCCATTAAAGCAAATCAAGTTCATTCACTTAACCAGCATTTATCAAGGGTCTACTCTGTGCCTGGCACCTTTAGGGTAGAATCTTGAATAAAATAAAGCTCCTGCCCTAGAAGAAGAGACAGACAAGTGATCAGTCAGTTCCAAGGCAATACAATCAGGTTACAAAAGAAAAACAAGGATGATGCCATGGGGCCCACCAGAAGCCTTGTGCTAAAATAGCAGGATTAGAAGAGACCTTCTTGCCAACTTAATTTCACTGATGTCTCTAGGAAAGAACCTGTGCTGTGCTCATCTAGGGAGAAATGGTTAAATTGGGAACATTCACCCATCTTGCACAGGGTTGACCCCCCATAACACAGAGAGCCACAGGAGGAGAAGTGTCTATACTCTTCTTACAGTAATCTCAGGCTTATTGTCCAGAGAAATGTCCAAAGTGGAGAATGTCATTACCTCAGTACCAAACAGAGGGTGACATCACACCTGGATACTTTGCTAATTTGTCCCCGAAAGTCATTTCTTATTGGGGACGAAGTAACACTCAGCAGTTGCGAGATTTGATAAGCTGAGAGTGAATCACCGCTGTGGGGCACACCTGGGAGAAGTCAGGAGTGCCCTGAGGTCAGCCTTCCCTGACTCACTGAATTGGTGACTTCCCAGCTTCACCTCCAAAGCTGATGGACAGGCCTTATCCTGCCCTCTGCCTGTGCTGAGGTGAAGACATCATCTGGAGTCTTGTTGTATGTAGGGTAGGCAGGGGCCACTGGACAGGTGGTCATAGCACCAAATTATACAGAAATTCATTCATTTATTCATTCTTTCATTCACTTATTGAACGGAATCGAATATATCACATGGGCTGAACTCGATATGGCATAACCAGGAAATAGCAGCTTCTTCTCCTCCCTCACCTCCCATCACTGCCCTTCCAACCTTCTCTGTCAGATCTTCTTCCACTAGTAAACATCTCGGGCAGATCCCACACAATTCAGTCCCTTTCATGTCGAGCTGTTTTCATGTTAGAGTGTTTTAAAAAGCCTAGTGTTAAAACAGTTTAAAACTGTTTCCCATCAAGTTCCATGCTCTTTCCCTTCCCCCCAGCTCAGGCCTGACCCAAGCTCGTAAAGATTGCATAGTCTGTCTTTTATGATTGCTCTGTCTCTTGTCACTCACTAGCTGAGTTTTGCTCCCAGGGTAGGGCAGAGAGTCGGGGGAGAGGGAAAGAAGCAAAAATGTCTTTTTCCTTTGCTTCAGCTGCTGTTGTCTAGCCATTGGCATTCTTTGAATACAGATGCTGAAATACTGGTTCTTATAAGGTACTTTAGTCAGGTACTTTGGAGTGACCCCATCCACCTGCCCCAGGTCCTGTGCCTTGCAGTGCCTGGACTTGGAAGAGTACCCTCCCTGGTGGATTCTTAGGATTCCCCTTCAACCCAAGGGTCATTGGGACACCCCACGTGGCCATCTCATGTCGGGTTTACCTGGCCCTGGCAGTCAGGCCCCATGGCTGGGGACCTATTAAAAGGAGTCAAGCTCAAGTCCCATCTTCAGAGTCCACGTGGCCCATGAAAATATGTTCCCCATATTAAGCTCTGAAAAGCAAGCCTTGCCGAGAGCTTTTTGCTTCCCAAGATGGTGGCAACCAGGGCAGGCCAAGACCCTGCAGCTCAGCAAGCATCCACCACAAAGGGGGAGATTTTAAACTCTTCTCTGACTCCCACACTCTCCTGAAGCTATCTTTACTTGGCTCAAGGGGCAGGGAAGCAGCCCACCTCTACCACCTCACTCAATGAGAGGAAAAGGAAAATAAATGCACAATGCTTTTTACTAGAAATCCCTTACAATCAATCCAAAACCACATCTCTATATTTCTATCTGTTGTTTTGGCCAACTCTTAACCAGTCCTGCGTGGTTGGTAAGCTGCATCTGTCTTTAGAATATGGGGCCACTTATTCCCCATCTCAGCTTTGGTCATCAGCAGAAATTCTCAAACAGAAAAATTTCAACTTAACTTTCTGCTATTCATTCATTCATTCATTCATTCATTCATTCATATTATTCAGCAAACATTTATCCAATGTGAACTATGTGCCCAGGGCTGTGCCAAGGTTCACCCAGCAAGAAGCAAAACTGACATGGACTCTGCCCTTTCCTAGATATGCTGGGTGAATCCACCAGCTGCTGGCTGCTTGATACCTTTCAAGAGCATCTAAATTTGATGAACCTGAGATCCTATCAACTGGAACTCTGTTACTCTGTCACTGGTGAATGACTACAAAGATAGGTATGACTTCATGTTTGGAGTAATGATCCCCAGTGCTGCAAGATCCTTAAGTGCCTTTGAGTCATCACCAATAACTTACTCATCAGAATTGCTTTCGTGTTGAGTAGATTTTGCTGATATCTGATTGTTCAGCAAGTACAAACTTAATTAAGCTTCTATTTTAATACTAGATACATGCTCTAAGATCAAGACAGAGTTCCCTATAAACAGAATATTTGCTAGATCATATCCCATTATTTGAGCAAACTGGATCCAGAACATTTTCTTGTTTGTTTATAAAGTAGTTCATGGGTACATTTGTGTGTGTGTGTGTTTGTAAATTCTTCCCTCCTTGGTGAATTTTCTTTTATTAAATTGAATTCTCCTGGTATTTTCCTTTTTATCCAGAAAATAGGAGTACCCACTTTCCTGGCTTAAATGGATAATTCATGGAAAGATTTAACTTAATTTTTAAATGCAAAGTGATATGTTTTAAAACACTGTTCCTGTTCTTGGCACTGCCAATCAAAAACATTCAACTTAGAATATCTGATTTGTTCCTGAAGTTGGAGTCTATGTATTTTGATTTCGTGAGAATTTAAAGAATCAAATTAAACCTCAGTGTAGATAAAAAGTTTTGATCTCATACAGGGGAAAACACCAGAGGATCTTTATTGTTGCCAAGCGACATTGATAAAGTTTGCATTCTAACCCCAGTTCCCTGATGGAATATATAAATCTTGTTAACCTTATAAGTATGATTTTTCAAGAGCAAAGAACTTCTCCCTTCTTCCTTTATTATGTCTAATTTGCATACAAGTACATAGTCCAAGTGTTGGCAGATAATATTTTAAAGGGCATCGAAGTATAAGAATAACTACATACTTGCAGATGTGTTATGAAATATACCCCATTAGTCACTTTATATTTGAAAGGCAGAAAAGCAGGCACCTAGCAACAGCATGCCATCACTCAGGATTAGAGAAAAACCACTTTACATCCAGGAACTATTACCCCCTCATTTGTGAGTTGTCAAGTTAGTACATTTAATTACACAAAAGATCCTTGGCTGTTGATTGTCCGTATTCATGGTGAATGACAGTAATGACATCACCTAAAGGATGCCTTTTGGTGGTGGAGGAGACAGGAGGCTGGGCTTAGTAGGAGCTCTCCAGACAGGCTCGTCGGTCAGTCCTGTGCAGAGAGACCCAAGGCTCCACTTGAAAACCGTGCTTTCTCTTCTGGAAAGCCATTCATCCTTCCTTCTTTTCCCTCTGAGTGGATTACTGGGTGGATGGGGCAGGGGGTTGCCCTCCCAGAACCCAGAAATAAGGGTCCAGCACTTAACACTGTTCAGGAGCAAACTTTCCCCCACCAGCCATGGGGGAAAGCATCAGATGCTGAGCTCTTATTAGACCCAATCAGATGGAATTTTCTCTTTTTTATTCTTTCTTTCTTTCTTGCTTTTCTTTCTTTCTTTCTTGCTTTCTTTCTTTCTTTCTTTCTTTCTTTCTTTCTTTTTCTTTCTTTCTCTTTCTTTCCTTCTTTCTTTCCTTCCTTCCCTCCCTCCCTCCCTTCCTCCCTCCCCCCTCCCTTCTTTCTTTCTTTCTTTCTTTCTTTCTTTCTTTCTTTCTTTCTTTCTTTCTTTCTTTCTTTCTTTCTTTCTTTCTTTCTTTCTTTCTTTCTTTCTTTCTTTCTTTCTTTCGAGACAGAGTCTCACTCTGTCACCCAGGCTGGAGTGCACTGGCGCTATCTCGGCTCACTGCAAGCTCCGCCTCCTGGGTTCACGCCATTCTCCTACCCCAGCCTCCCGAGTAGCTGGGACTACAGGTGTCTGCCACCACGTGCGGCTAAATTTTTGTATTTTTTTTTTGTAGAAACGGGGTTTCGCTCTGTTAGCCACGATGGTCTCAATCTCCCAACCTCGTGATCCGCCCACCTCGGCCTCCCAAACTGCTGGGATTATAGGCATGAGCCACTGCACCTGGCCTCAGATGTAATTTTCACAAGGTTCTTTTCTCACACTTGTTAGGATGGATAAAAGGTAACAGGAAGCAAAGGAGATGACAAGAAAGAAGAAAACATCCAAACCTAACATTTGGCTGGGGAGAGATTCCTTGTGGAACATCTGCAGGTGCTTGCATCTGGGCCAGACAATGTAGGGGCCCCCAAGGCCACTCTGCAGAGATCACTGAGCCCTTGTGGAAAAGACCAGGGTCCAGAACAAGGATACACAGCTCAGTCCTCAAGCAGCTCCCTTCAGGCAGGGGAGCTCAGCACTCGGGGAATGTCCCAGAAGCAAGATGTTCCCTCTGTGTCCTACAGACTTGGGTGCAGGCAGAAACTCACATATGATCAGGTCTTGCCTTCCAGTATGAACCTAGATTAGGTAAGTAGAGGAGTGTCAAGAAGAGCAGTGGGGATTTGCATGCATGGGGAAGGCCAGGGCTGGGGGCGAGATGGACTTTCCCTCTCTCCTAAAAAACTGAAAAATAAACATAAGAAACAGGAAGGAGGAAGAGAGAAACGGAAAAAGAGAGGGACCAAAAAAATAGTATCCATTTGAAATAGATGGTTTTAATGATTGTATTGCAATGTCATGCACAACATTGTGAATGCAATTAATACCACTAAAAATAGTTAAAATGGCAAGTTGTATGTTATGTAACAATTTTAAATGATGTAATATGTCAAAAATCACAGTGTGCATTTTAAATGAATGAGATATATGGTATCTGAATTTATATCTCAATAGAGCTGTTTTTAGAAGGTGGTATCCACAAGCAAGCATGTGTGTGTGCACGTGTGTTGGAGTACATTCGCACGCACATGTGTGTGTGGCAGGAGTGTCAGTTTCCTAGCTAATCTACTTTGGCTGGAAACTGTCAGTGAGGACTAGGCAAAAGTGGAGAAGAGAAATGTAACCTGCCTGTCCGTTGTTCACTGGTGCCCTCGAGGAAGAGAGAAAAAAGTATGGCAAATGCTAAAATAATATGATATTATAAGCGTCACATATTTTTTAAGGGGGAGTATTCTCCACCACAACTTCCATGCCTGGTTTCCCTTTCTCAATGCACTTTGTTTACAGAGTTAGCCTCATGAAGACTGTGGCATGAATGATCATGCTGAAGCTCCTATTTTCCCCTTGAAATATGCACTTGTGCTTAGGAATGCAGCAAATCTCTTTCAGTTATACCTTGGCGCCAGAGTCCCTTTTCCTGGAAGTACACCTCCAATGTCAAGAGGGTGTGGTGCAGTGGAGATGATGCTGTGTCTGGGTCAAAGACCTGCCTCCCTGCCTAGGAGACCTTGAGCAGTCATTGCCTGGACGTCTTTGACCATAAAATGCAGATGATGATGATGCCTCCCTTGCCTTCTCCCTGGAGTAGTGTGCGAAGCAAAATCTAAACAGGACAACCTGTGAAAGAATTCAGTAAACTGTGAATCACTGCCTTAGTGGAAACTCTTCTGGATGCACGTAATAGAAACACAATCAAGTAAGCAAAAAGGAAGACACTGAGTTGAAAGTAGACTGGGATACCTCTCAGAAACTGTGGCAGGAGGTGAGGCTGGATCCAGAACCGGGGTCTGGAGAGCGGGGAATGCAGGCAGCTCATTCCTGTGGCTTCTCGCTGCTTTTCCATCTGTTTTCATCTCTGTCTCTCTCTCCAGAGTGGCTTCCATTGTTCTGGCTTGCAGGGCCAAGCAGGGATACCCCATGGCTCCTGTGACTACATAACCTTAATTTAAGCCATGAGCCCAGATGTCTATGCCAGGTCCTAATTCAGTTGGTTCAGCTGGGCTGGGTGTGGACACGTGTTGTCCAGTGAGTCATGAATATGGACAGGGGTCACATAGAATAAATTTGACCATTCTTTGTCCATCCCTGTGGGTGTGAGCTGGGCAGGTACCAGGAGAAGAGACTTCTACAAACATTTGGCAACATCTAGTGGTGTGATTACAACAGTCAGTGAAAGAGGAAGATTCAATTTTGAGAACCTCTTTTCCTAGTGTCCCCATCTTTGCTGCCTTCCATGAGTTTGATCATGTGAACTCCATGGAGGTTGGCCACTGCTGGGCAATGCAGCCAAACAAAGTGAGCAAAAGTAGGCTGGAGGGCTCCGTGGGTGAATGGGGCTAGGCTGGCTGTGGTGCCCCAGGAGCCCTGAAGCCACCTTGCAGCTCTTCTGAAATGGTGAACGGGCTGCTGTTCTTCTTGTACCAAGGTGTCCATGTTGCCTTTCTCAAAAAATGAATTGCAAATAAGAGTGGGTACAAGTCATAGAAACCCATTCCAAGCTAGCTTACACAAAACGGAGACCATTCTGGGGCTGCTTTTCCAGATCCCTCTGTCCTTTCTTTCCTGCTGCTCTTTGAGCCATTCCACTGTTTCCAGCTCTCTGGAGACAGGCATGGTGAGGTCTGCATTGACCCTCCCACCATGAAATGAAGGGGAAGATGCTGAACTGCTGATTTTTCCCCCTTTTTTTTCTGTCATTGCCTGTGGTCTGCAATTACCCATTCCCCTCTTGGCCTTGAGAGCTGCGCCAGGGTGAGCAGGTGTTGAAAGCAACTTTGTTCTTTTTGAGTCAATTTCATTACATGGAGAGGATCCAACTCTCTCCGTGTAGCTGGCAGCTCCCAAGGCCAGACCACTGGGCAGGACTCCCAAGAGCAGTGCTAGCCTCTTTGGTGTCACAAAGGGTCAGGCCAGGCCTGCTCATCTCTTTCCCCAAGAGCAAGCTGCTTTTTGAGCAGATGTATGAACAACTGGATGCCTCTGATAGACTGCAGTTCTGTAAGGTTGCAATCCTACCAGCCTTGCAGAAAAGTAAAAAGAAAAGCTCCAAACTGAGGCCTCTCCATTCTGCCATCTTTCAGACTTTCCTACGTTCTCACAGGTGGGCCAGCAACTAACCATGGACCAGTAGGCCTGTCCCCTGCACTACAGAAGATGTTGGTTATGGGATGTACAGGTGGAAGAGTGAAGGGAGCCACGCAGAAGACCCAGGCCTTTTCCTTGCCCAGAACTTAACTGGGCAAACACACAGCAGATTCCTGCAGGATTTAACCCTTAAAGATTAGCCCTTAAGAAGCTACAAAGGTAAACAAGTACATGATTACATTCAGGCTGGTTGCTGAATAATAATAGCATCTGTTCCTGGCACCATTCTAATCAGTTTACATGTGTCAGTTCACACAGCAAATAAGTGACAGAGCCAGGATTTGAACCCAGACAGTCACTACACAAACTTCCTCCCACATTATCAGCCTCTCACAATGCAAACAAAACACTGACACAGAATGTGTCTTTGCTCTTGTGTACTTGTGGTAATTTGCATGATTGAAAGATACCATTAGGAAAAAGAAATGTTTTAAATATCTAACCCCTGGAAAAGCAAGGTTTAGAGACTAAACATTTCATGACCCATCCGAAGCTCAGCGGTCAAGTTTGCAATTCTACGAACTTCCTGCAAGAGTAAAACTGGCTGCTCTCGCTGCTGTTAATGGAGGAGGACCGTGACCTTGATGTACAGGTGGTGGGAGGGTGGGGCATTATTTAAGCAATGCGATCTGATGGGGGGTGCTGGAAAATGAACAAAAGTGTGAATTATTCCACAGCTGCTCACCCTGACGTTTATTGTGACTTTAAAATCTGTGAACATATGGTAACGGCTGGAAGCACGAAATAGCAGTTGGAAACGTGTAGACTTAAGGAAAAACCAGCCACCCTTATACCTCCCCACTTAGCTTCTCTGTAGAATGCTGTTGTCTTGCTAGCCTTTTTTGCTCCCAAATCTGAAGAAAGCCCAGGAACAAATGTCCCCTTTTCTTCAGCCCATCCGCCCATGCATCCGTGAGAGCTTTTCCCCCTCCAGTAACAGAAGTTAGTGTTTTGGTTCTTGGCTATGGTATTTTTATGTATTGTGCCCTTCCACAGTTTTTGTTGGATCTTGCTAAATTCCACATCTTTGTTTTACAAGGCTGGATAGAGAGCTGGAAACATTGGGATGACATTTTGTTTGGGAATCCATGGTGGTCCTTGGAAATTCAGGTCAACGGCTGCTTCTATTGCCAGTTGAGGGAGCCCCACTGTGTGGCTAGGAGATACCACCACTCCCCGGCCTCCCAGTTATTCCCCTGGTCATCCAGCAAGCCTCACGTCTTCCCCTTCCTCTTGAAAGCCTTTGGGAGCATTCTAGTGGCAATGACTGCCCCCTTCTCTGTGCCAGGGGCTGACTTCCACTTAGGCTGTCTAACTTTCTAGTTTTCTTTTTTTTTGAGACAGAGTTTCGCTCTTGTTGCCCAGGCTGGAGTGCAGTGGCGCGATCTCGGCTCACCACAACCTCCACCTTCTGGTTTCAAGTGATTCTCCTGCCTCAGCCTCCCGAGCTGCTGGGATTACAGGCACCTGCCACCATGCCCAGCTAATTTTTGTATTTTTTTTTAGTAGAGACAGGGTTTCACCATGTTGGTCAGGCTGGTCTCGAACTCCTGACCTCGTTATCCACTCGCCTTGGCCTCCCAAAGTGCTGGGATTATAGGCGTGAGCCACCGCGCCCGGCTCACTTTCTAGTTTTCATGTTTTATGTTGCTTTCTTCTAATTTGTAAGATTCTGAAGTTTCAGAAGCATGTTTACTTGATCCATCCCCTGCCTCACTACATTGACAAGTAGTAGCCGGGTGCTTCCTCTGTCAACATACACATTCATATTTGTATGCTTGCTGCAAACCACCATGCCTTTGATCAAGGAATGAATCCACTGCTTTACAGAGATTTCCATTTCCTGATCCTCTCCTTTCCTAAGCAAGTTGACTTGGGAACTAGGGGCACTCATAGAACCGAAGCCAGTTCACCCCTCTCAGAGTGAGAGAGACCTAGAGGTCAGTTTCATGGGTAACCTGAGGCTCCCTCAGATACCTGCTCTTTCACATAACAGGCTCTCCCAGAAGGACTAGTTCATACAGCAACTTCTTTTCTAAACACATTTCTCTGGAGAGCCCCATGCAGAGAGTGCTAGCTTCCTACGTGATATCCACCCCACCTTCTCTTTTAGAGATCCCCAGTGTTATCCTGGTTAGCACGTATCCAGTGAAAAGATGAGTTCTCTTGCAGAAGATAAAAGCAGAAGTTGTTGGGTGGGACTTCTAGGAAAGCCTTGTTTGCCATCCCATCCTTCCTGATTCCTGTTGTTTGAGATGTGGATATGATGGCTGGAGCTGCAACAGACATATTGAGGCTGTGAAGAAAAGACTAAAAGAATCATGGACCAGATGCGGTGGCTCACGCCTGTAATCCCAACACTTTGGGAGGCCGAAGCAGGTGGATCATGAGGTCAAGAGATTGAGACCATCCTAGCCAACATGGCAAAACCCCGTCTCTACTAAAAATACAAAAATTAGCTGGGTGTGGTGGCGTGCCCCTGTAGTCCCAGCTACTTGGGAGGCTGAGGCAGGAGAATTGCTTGAACTCGGGAGGCGGAGGTTGTAGTGAGCTGAGATCGTGCCACTGCACTCCAGCCTGGCGACAGAGTGAGACTCCATCTCAAAAAATAAAAATAAAAAAATTACAAATACCTGTCCCTGATTTTCTCAAGCCACCAAACCAATGCCAGTAATTACCCATGTCTGCATTTCTCATGACATGACAAAAGTAAACACCTTCATGCATTTACGCCACTACAGTCAGTTCTCTATTGCTAGCAACTGAAAGCAATTCCTAACTGATATACTGTGTTAGAGAGAGAGTAGTTCAGTGATTATTCACAGGCTTGAGTGACAGGGAGCTGAGCTCTTATGAAGCCAGTTCTCAGGAGTTCTTCCTTTGCTGACAAGCCCTAGAGTCAATCTTCTCTGAGTTAAGAGATTCTTTTTGGTGTTCCCAAATATAACTGCTTCAGTGAAAGCGAAACACGAAAGCCACCAGGCTCCCTCCCTAGAAACAGTTTTAGGAAAGCAAGTCATCATCTCTCTTTGACATGCGGTCACCTGCCAAAGTGTTGCTGATACCAAAGCCCACGAGCTACATGTCCAAGTTCTCCAACATCTGGCAGCTGAGCTGCTACTTGCTTTTTTAAGCACAAAACCAAGCATTCAAATGTTCCCAATTTAGCCTCATAAGCTTTATGTTGGGCTCCTCTACCTTGGCGCACAGCTGCCAGCAATTCAAAGCTCTCTCTTATACAGATATGTTCAGTTTTTTTCCCTGCGTGCATTCCCTTCATCCCCAACTGTGATGAAGTCACACTGGAGGAATTTTTCTAAAGGCAGCCACTCGTGTCTTACCAAGGTTAGGTGTCCAAAAGGTTTCTCTGGGGCTGAGATGGAGGTGAGAGTGTCCTCAAAAGGTGGCCCTTTTGAAAAGCCAATTCCTCTCTGTAGCCAGGCCCTCATTGCAAGCAGCCAGATTAACTTGTGCCATGGAGGGGGGTGGTATGGCGTTGGTGGGGAGATCTAACCCCGCCTTTTTTCTCCTTCACATCTGGGCAGTTTGAGAAGCTGCCAATAAACTGCATTCTCAAAGGCTAAGCATCCCATTTTGTGAGCCCCTTCATCTCTTGCTGATGCTGTGCAGGACCTGAATGCTCCTAGACCGCCTGCTCCCTCCCTCTGTGTTTTCTCCTGTCATGCCCCAGTTTAGTGCTGCCTTCTGTAGGGAGCCTGTGCAGTCAGGGAATATTGGCACTAAGGGGCTTCAAGCTTATCTCATCTCACCTTTTTTTTTTTCTTTTTGAGACAGAGTCTGGAGAGCAGTGGCATGATCTCGACTCACTGCAACCTACACCTCCCAAGTTTAAGTGATTCTCCTGCCTCAGCCTCCTGAGTAACTGGGACTATAGGTGCCCACCACCACGCCCGGCTAATTTTTTGTATTTTTAGTAGAGATGGAGTTTCACTGTATTAGCCAGGATGGTCCTGATCTCCTGATCTCAGGTGATCCACCTGCCTCAGCTTCCCAAAGTGCTGGGATTACAGGTGTGAGCCACTGCGCCTGACCAATCTGATTCTTAAATAGCATTTACTATGTGCAGGACACCATTCTAATGTATATATAAAATAGTCCCATGTTATGCATGAAGAATGTAAGGCAAAGAAAGGTTGAATAACTTGCCCAAAGTCTCAGATAGTAAGTGGCAGAGTTGGGATTTGATCCCAGGCAGTCTGGCTCTGTTCTTGACCACTCCACTATACCGATACACTAATACCCATTCTTTGACTTGTTTACGTCAGGTCCAGATGAGAGCTCTCTAATAAAACTCCTCATTCAGAGGAATACTGGCTTAACATCTTACCCCTGGAGGAGCATTTCCCAAAATATGATAAAAACAGGTGTTGAACAAACTAACCAAAACAAAAATAAATGCTATAGCCAAATAAATTTGCAGTTACATTAAACCAAGTTAAACAGGTTTTATATTACAGAACTTCTCAGAGCCTTTAATATGCTAATAGACATACATTCTCTGAGAGAGTCTGAAATATTTCCCAAACTTTTGGGACCATAGAAGCTTTTTTGATGCATTGATGTCATGACATATCATGTGCCCTGTGGAAAACTCAATTGAGTAAAAAAGACAAATCATATATTACAAAAAGAGTTTTGACCTCAAGAATGTCCTAAGATGGGTTAATCCCAACACTTTGGGAGGCTGAGGCAGAAGGATCCCTTAAGCCCACGAATTCAAGACCAGCCTGGCCAACTTAGGAAGACCCCCCCCCCCATCTCTATATTTTTTAAAATGCTTTTTTAAAAAATGAAAAAAAAAAAAAATGAGTTCAAAACCCCAGGGTTCCCTGGTCCACAGTTTGACAATGGCTATTCTAGAAAATACTATTTAAAATATAAGACTTGAAGCTCATCTTCAAGGGAAGCTAAATACCATATCATACTGCCCCATGCATAGGACAAAGGAGAAAAGCGAATGAAAGAATGTGGATAAGTGTTTTAAAAACAGTCCCCTTTCATTTCACATTCTATGTCCATATAAATAAAAAAATAATTTAAAAAAATCAGTTCCCTATCCTACTAGTTCTCTTTTCTTTTTTCCTTTTTTATTCTCTTTCCTCCTTTTTTTTTTTTTTTTTCATTTAAAATCTCTTGTTGCTCCATAAGGATTTAAGGTAGCTTACTCTTCCAGTGAGTCAATGTTCCTGTTGACGGAGACATATTTAAGTAAAGGGTCATTATTTTAGGGGGACTCCTAACCCTTCACTCTATCCTAAAAATTCCCTACTATCATCCTACAGGTCAACCTAAAATTTCTGCCACTGGCGTTTTGCTTATTGGGGTAAGGCCATATCTTTCTAGAAAGAGGCCTTGGATTAAGATACAGTTTCATTTTGCAGCTAGGTGTGAACACAGGTGGCTACTGCCACATGGGAATGTGTCTCTCAGATTAGGGCACTCATCCAGGAAGAGACCCCTAAGGACAGGGACCCAGGATGGGAAAGTACTGCGATGGGTACTTGCGTGCAGCCCTAGAAAGTGAGGTGCCCTGCTAAGAAGTCACTCTTTCCTTTTTAGGGAGATGTCCGAAGATACGTTTTATTTCTTTAACAGGTTTTTTTTTTTTTTTTTGAGACAGAGTCTTGCTCTGTCACCAGGCTGGAGTGCACTGGCACGATCTCCGATCACTGCAATCTCTGCCTCCCAGGTTCAAGCGATTCTCCTGCTTCAGCCTCCCAAGTAGCCCACCACGCCCGGCTAATTTTTTTGTATGAAAGTAGAAATAGGGTTTCACCATGTTGGGCAGTCTGGTCTTAAACTCCTGACTTCAGGCAATCCACCAGCCTCTGCCTCCCAAAGTGCTGGGATTAAGGCGTGAGGCACTGCACCTGGCCTCTTTAACAGTTTTATCTAGGGCCTGCCCTTATCCAAGGTCATTTTGTGTTTATATTAGACTGCAGGTCTTTGAACCTGATTTCAAACCTCATGTCAAGGCTAATGCAGCATCTGCAGTACTGCACCCGAATGTGACAACCCAGACCAGGTGGGGAAAATGAAATCTAGTTCAGGCTGGGTGGCCCAAAGTCCCCCTTGTTACACTGGCCAGCAGCAAGGTAACACTGGCCTTGGCTCACAAGGCACGTAAACCACACAAGATGCTGCAGTCAACACCATCGAGGCGAGAGAGAGAATTATAGACTGGAGGAGATGCGAAGGGTCCTCTCCCCTGAGAACCCCACCGTCTCCCATGCTTCTTTATTCTGTCTTCACAGGGTTGGGGGTCCAGCTATCTGTAATTGGGAAGTGAAGAGGATGTGACCGCCAGGTGATGCTAACCCTGAATCCTTGGTGCCTGTGTTATGCACCCTATGCTGAATTTCGGTTCCAGCTGTGTGCTAGGTGAGTCTTTGGGTGTTTGGCTGAATGATCTTTTAAGGCTGGTGTGCCCCTTGTCAAGGCTAACCCATCCAGCTAAGTGTTTTCTAAACAACAACACAGTCTGGGCACAGTGGCTCACACCTGCAATCCCAGCATTTTGGGAAGCCAAGGCAGGTGGATCACCTGAGGTCAGGAGTTCGAAACCAGCCTGGACAACATGGTGAAACCCCCATCTCTACTAAAATACAAAATTAGCCAGGTATGGTGGCGGGAGCCTGTAGTCCCAGCTACTCAGGAGGCTGAGGCAGAATTGCTTAAACTCAGGAGGCGGAGGTTGCAGTGAGCCAAGATCATGCCACTGCACTTCAGCCTGGGCGACAGAACAAGACGCTGTCTCAAAAACAAAAACAAAAAACAAAACAAGTTTATTAGGAGTTTTTGTACATATGTTAGTAATGCATGCTAATTATAGAAAATTTAGAAAATACAGATAAGAAAATGGAAAAGTCACCATAATCCTATCACCCAGAGATAACCACAGCTGACTTTGGATGTAAGTCCCTCCTGTCCGTCCTTCCAGCCTCTAAATCTCACTACATATGCTGCTGATGGGATTAACGTGTGGTCCAAGCATTGTGCTGCCCCACCTCTCAGACACTGATCTGCAGCCGAAGGGGCCGGTTTTTCTGTTGGGCTTCTTGGGCCTGGAGGGTAAAGGGAGGGGCTAACAGGGAGCCCGACGCTCTCTCTCTCTCTCTCTCAAGGCCGGGTCTGACCTGGCAGAGAGGAACTGGCTCCACAGCTCTGGGCAGAATCCACTGCCGCTTCCACGCAGGGAGGACCGGGGGAACCGCAGCCCCACTCTGGTAAGTCAAGAGAGGGAAGCTGTTTATCTTCAATAGTGTGTTGGGGCTGGTATTTTCTCTCCTGGCACCCCGTCCCGGGGCAGGGTCCTCGGCAGGAGTGGACAGAGACAATGCCCTCTTGGCCACACTTCCACGTCCTTAGCTCCTCACACCCCCTCCAGCACTGGCCACTGAGGCTGCTCTGCTATTCCGTTTAGATTTCCCAATTCCAAGTCTATATTTAGTCTTTTCTGCACTAGAACACGCACGGCAGTTAAATATGAAATCTAAGATGTCATCAACCAGCAGCCTAGGATTCCATATAAAATGCATGCAGAAACGTACCGAGGGCTGGCTGGCTGGCTGCGATGAGTCACCTCAGGGCCCCCAGCCGCTCGCCACCACTCTTAATTCTTCACATTAAGCAGGGAGAGCAGCTGGGGAAGCTGGGCTCTTCGGAGACAAACACTGGCCAACTAGGGATGCTCCTCTGCTGTTTCCACTTCTCCCCAGGCAGCTCCTGCTGGCTTTCTGTTTATTTTGCAATTAGCACTTGAAGGAGACTCTGGAGACATTTTTGCTTGGGGGCTGAGAGCTGATATTTCAGAATTTCTTCCTCTCCTTAGAGCTCTAGGTTCTGGAAGGAGGGTTTGAAAACAACAGCTCTCAGCGTTCTTTCTAATAATACTCTTGATTATGATCCTTGGCAATTTCATTATCCACAGACATGATCCTTCCGACACTCAGCCTCCCGGTTCCTCTCCTTGCTCTTCTCCACCAATCTTGTCCTTTATGGCATCGCGGCCACTCACCCCCATGGCCGTTCCCTTGACTCTGTCATTACTCCCAGTTGCACTGTCTGTACCGTCTTGACTTCAAACGTCCCACTCTCCTAACACAGTTCTCGTCCCACTCAGTCTTCCCTCTCCAGTGATTCTTCAGCTTTACTGCGACCCACAATGGACTGATCTGCCATCTTTTCACCGTTCCTTGCTCCTACTTGCGAGTCTTGCCTGCCCTCTGTACCCACTTAGATGCTGTGATCTGGGGTCTTCATCCCTCCCATCAATACACAGTCAACTCCCTTGACCCCCTCTCCTTTGTTGTACCTGCTGGCAAGACCACAGTCCTGGCCAAATCCTACTGTCTGCCCACTGTGTGCACCTGCCCGGCTGTGTGCAGCTGCCTGGTCTCACTCAAAGTTCAGCCTCACTAGCTGCAGGTGGGTCCTGCCGTCTGGCTGGCACTCCTATTTCATTTCCCTGCACTACTTATTCTCACATTCTCCAAGACAGTGATTTCATATTTTTTCCCAGCTCAAACTTGCAACACCTTCCTCCCCATCCTCACCCTCACCTGGTGACCGTTCTTCCAAATTCACTGAGCTAATAAAATAATTGGCTGCCAAGTTCCCATCTTCCCACCCTTGCCCGCAATCCCACCTCCATCTGTGCCTACCTGCTCTGCCTTCCCACCTTAGACAAGGAATGAATTTCCCAAGCACCTGTCAGCAATTCTCAACGTGTGGGCCTGAATCTTGACTGCATCAGTATCACCTGGGGGATGGTCAGAAAACGCAGCTTGTCCACCCCTAGTCCAGACCTGCTGAATCAGAATGTCTGGGGCAGGGCCAGGCTCAGTGGCTCATGCCTGTAATCCCAGCACTTTGGGAGGCCGAGGCAGGTGGATCATTTGAGGCCAGGAGTTTGAGATTAACATGTGAAACCCCATCTCTACTACAAATGCAGAGATTAACCAGGCGTGGTGATATGCACCTGTAATCCCATCTGCTTGGGAGGCTGAGGCATGAGAATCACTTGAATCTGGGAGGCGGAAGTTGCAGTGAGCCAAGATTGTGCCCCTGCATTCCAGCTTGGGCAACAGAGCAAGACTCTGTTAAAAAAAAAAAAAAAAAAAAGTCTGAGTTGGGGCCCCAGAATCTGTTTCAATGGGCTCTCCAAGGCATTCTTATGCATGGCACTGAGCTAGGTCCCTTTCTCTGTCACCTACTCAAGGACATCCCTCCAGCAGTTGTCTCTTCTCTACAGCGTCATTTCCAATATCATACAAACAAACCGGAAACAAAACACCTCTCTAGACCCCAAGCCTGCTTTAGCTACCACCCCATTTCTCTACTTCCCTGTTTTCTCTTGAACTCCCTTCAATCAGTCTTTGGTTTTCACCCTCCTCCAAAAGTGCTCTTGCCAAGGTCATTGTGAGAGAAACTGGCTAGATGGTCACCAAACCACTTCCTCTTCCAGGGCACATAACCAAATGACATTTCCCAGTTACTTTGCCTTTAAATGAGGCCGTGTGACTAGTTCTTGCCATGGGAACTCTAGTAGGGTCAACATGCCAGCTTCAGGCTGAAGCACCAGAGCTCAGGTGTGCTTCTATATGGACCACTCCTTCCCTTTCCAAGGGAACCATGGCAGGTGTGCACTGAAGATGGAAAGAGCCTGGCACCCAAATCACAAAGAAGGCCACCTGCCAAATACTTGACTGGACTGTGAGATGAATGAGATATAAGCTTTTTATTGTACTAAGTTATTGATTCAGGGATTATGCATTGGAGAAATAAGACTGCCCCAATAAAGTGACCAGGGACCTCCAAATTTCTAAATCCAATAGTCAATTCTTAGTTATGATCACTTGTGACCAAATAGCAGCATTTGGCAAAGTCAATCAATGGTTACTTTTTGAGAAATTTTCTTTATATATTCTCTAGGCTGTTTTTTTAAGAAAAAATTCTTTAACTCACTTTAGTATGCTTTGCTAAGTCTTCTTTGTGTAAGATTGCCCCAGGACTTAGTCCTTGGATCTCTTCTCTCTCAGTCCTCACTCCTTTGTTAATATCAACCTCATTCTTGGCTTTGAATACCTTCTCTACACTGATTATTTCCAAGCTTACATCTCTAGCCTGAACCCAAGACTTGCTTGATCCACAACCTACTAGACATCTCCACTTGGTGTCTAATAGCTACCCAAACCATACCCAAAACCATAATCCTGATGCCTTTCACCCTACTTCACCCATAACCTTCCTCTTCCCACTAAATGTTAACTCTGTCCTTCCAGTTGCTTCAGCAAAAGAAACTGTGGACTAATCCTTGAGTCTCGCTCATTTCCCATATCCTATTATTATTAAATTCTGCAGGTCTTACCCTAATAACATCCAGACTCTCAGCTCACTCTTTTTTTTTTTTTTTTTTTGAGACGGAGTCTCGCTCTGGTCAACCCAGGCCTGGAGTGCCTGTGGGCCCGGCTCTCAGGGCTCACTGCAAGCCTCGCCTCCCGGGTTCACGCCCGATTCTCCTGTCTCAGACCTCCCGAGCAGCTGCGGACTACAGGCCGCCCGCCTCGCTCGCCCGGCCTTAGTTTTTTTTCATTTTCTTAGTAGAGACGTTGAAGCGTCCGGTCTCGCAGCGTAGTGTAACAGGGATGGTCTCGATCTCCTGACCTCGTGACTCTTCGGGGGCCCGTCTCTGGTTGGCATAGCCCAAAAGTGTCTGGTTAAGATGGTGGTATTAGCGAGGCTTGAGTGAGCCACTGCGCCCGGCCCTCAGCTCACTCTTATGCTGCTGTCATGGTCTGAGCCACTGCCACCATCTCCTGCTTGAGTTGTCCTGCTCTCCTCCTCACAGTCTTGCTGCTCACATTCTTTTCTGCCTTCTTTATAGTCTTAATCAAGCACCCAGCATGAGCTTCATACACAAAAATCAGATTGTCTCACTTTTCTGTTTCAACCCTCCCCCTCTGCCAGTATTTTCCCAGATCACTTGGAATTAAAATGCTGAAGATGGCTCGCAGGCTCCCTGTTGCCCCTCTGCCTTCATCTCTCTGGACTCTCCTTGGCTCAGTCCATTCCTGTAACACCCTCTTCTTCGCTGTTTAAATCCTGCTCTTGCCTGGAATATGCTGGCCCAGATAGTCATTGCTTGCTCCCTCACTGCCTTCAAACCTCTGGTCAAATTTACCTTAACAGAGGGGCCTTCCCTGATGTCAGCTCATGCCCTACACTCCCTGTGCCTCTCAGCACTTATCACTACCTAGACAGTTACTTGATTGTCTACTCCCACCAGAATGTAAGGTGAGCAGGGACTTTGTCTTGTTTATTCTGTGTCTCCAGAACATAGAACAGTGTTGGGTACACAGTAGGTGCTCAATAAACATTTGTAGAATGAATGAAAGAACAAACAGCTGAAAGGGCCAGCTACAGCCTCCTTGGCTTAGCGAAGAAGCAAGTTTTTCTAGTTGTATTTTGCACTTGTGCTTCCATTCTGGTGGATCCAGAGTCTTTTCTTCCTCTCCTTGTGAATTTTGTCTCAAGGATCTTGTCTGCCTCTTGTGTGACCTCTTTCGGACTGTCCTGGGTGATTCGCCCATCTTTTCAAAACTTGGCCTTGCAGTTACCTGGTGACATTGTACCTGACTCTCTATCACAGGTTCTTGTTCATGAGGCTCCAGGAATTCATTTTACAACACAGGGAGGGCTGATCCTCCACCTGCTGAGGTCTGACCAGAGTCACCAAGGGCAGCATCGGGTTCTCCTTTTGCGAAAGTGCAGAAAAGCAATCATGAAACCATCAGAGGAGAGGATGGAAGTGTGGAGACCCGTCCAGTCATAGGATTCTGGAAGAGGGATGAGCGGGCTGGGCAGGCTGCTGAGGAGGTGCTGCTTCCTGGTGCCCCCTCCTCTCCAGCACTGTCTCTGGGAAAGGTTGTTGGAACCAGAAAACACACAGCCTTGGGTGATGAAAAGCCTGTTTATTCCTAGTACACTGGACACTTTGTTCAGGAATAGTTCATCCATTTGAAAATATTGCCCTTGTAATGGTGCCAAGGTCATTGCCTGCTGGGGTTATCAGCACTGTGTGTGCCAGCTCTGACTGGGTGTTTTAATAGGTGGATCGTTTCCCTGCCAGAGGGACTACAGAACATTGAATGGTTAATTTGTATTCAGTGCTATCCCTGCATGCAGTCTTCATGTTAAGTTTTTGTTGGGACTTTAAGAAAAAAAGAGAAATGAATAAATAGGTTAGGATGCAATGAACTGCTTTAAAAGGAATTTTAAGTGGTACCGACTCACTTTAGAGTTCTCCATACCCATCTGATAATAACAATGTACCTACCTTTGCAAAGTTTGCCAAACAACAACAAACCCTTGTATTCATTGTTTCCTTTGATGCTCAAATCAATCCTGTAAGGTAGGGTGGTGTGTAAGGTAGGGTGGTGTGTAAGGTAGGGTGGTGTGGTCCTACCTTACAGGATTGATTTGAGCATCAAAGGAGACAATGAATACAAGGTGAGAAACTGAGGCTCAGGGAAATTAAATGGCTTTTGTCAAACGAGGTCAAAGAATTAACACAGTGGAACCAGCATTGTCACCCAAGTCTCTTCTTAGTGCCCAGATTTGACCGTGTCCATACCATCATGGTGAGCCGGGCAGGTATAGAGGGGAAGGATCTAGCTGGGTTTGGACAGAGATGCTTGATCTGTCGAAGTGAATGTGAGTGAAGAATAATTTTGTTACTGACTATAGCCCTCTGTCAGCCAACACATGGTGATAAATACAGTTGCTCACCTCGAAAATGGTGTGAAGCCCCTACCTGCTGAGTGGATGATGAGTATCCACTCAAGTGTGGCCAGGCCTGGGGGAGGCAAACATTCCATGCAGTAGCCTGTGGCACTGTGGGAAAATCTCCACTCTGGTTTTTAAGAGATCAGAGTTCTAGTGCCAGCTCCACAGTACCGAGGTCCATCGTGTGACTTTGAGCAAACAAGGTCTATAATCTGTAAAAACAGATTTGAATCACATCTGTTCACCACCCTAGTATAGACAGACAAGTTTTATTGCAATATACCAGTGGCTGGAATAAAGAAATAAAAAGCTCACCCATCAAATTAATGAATGCCATGAAGCTAGAGTGTAGCTAATGACAAATGACAGATAAGTTTTCTTGAAGACCTTGAGACTTGTAGGAACGTTTAGATAAAACGTCTAAGGTAAATGCACAGAATTGTATTTAGGTTTAACAAAAATTGCACCAGTGACAGCATTTGTTCTTGATGCACACTAGTTTATTTGTTGAAAAGATTTGGGAAAGGGAATACACAGGTTTGAACTCGAGAAGATTTAGGAGTTTTAATTGATTCAAGTCTCAATATGAATGGGGATTGACAAAGAAGTTAGCACAACCACGGACTCTCCCAACACAAGTGTAGAATCTAGGACAAGGAACCATGTTGGGCTTGCAAGCGTGGCCAGGTAAGCATTGGGTTCTGTAAGCATACGCTTAATAAGGTTATTAACAAACTGGAACTGGCGTAAATGGTTGGGAAATCATGGTCTATATCAGTGGTTTTAAGGCCTGTAAGGAGAACACTTAATGGGCTGACATGATGGTGGTTTGCACAGAAATAAATGGTGAAGAGGATGAGGAAGTGCATAATTCATATGAGTATCTGCAGGGCCAAAGCTAATCCAGCAGATGAAACTAAAGGGAGGCAGAGTTTACCTGTAAAAATGGAAGCAGGAGGCCTTGCCAGGTGGTGAGCTGCTTCTTGTCAGATGTGCAGGCAGTGGCAGCCTGACCTCCTTGTGGGGACTGGCATGGAGGTTCCAGCACCATGTGAGATTGGAGATAAGGAAGGGCTCTTGATTGACAGCAGCAATCTAGGAAATGGGAGAATGAGGGAGATGAAAACTGGAAATGCTTTGTAAATGTGAGGTTGTACTGTTAGGCGCTGAGGAGGAAGGCCCTCAGCATTGCCTCAACTCAGACTTTCCACCATTCCTAGATAGGGCGAGAAGTGTCTGTCTATACTCACTCCTCACTATCTACAGCCAGTCTCTAAGCTCTGCCCATCCCTCTGCATATGCCTGCACACAGTCACACAGTTTGCTAAGAAGTGTTCTTTCGTTTGTTTTAGACAAGGTCTCGCTTTGTTGCCCAGGCTGGAGTGTTCCTAAGCAGCTGGGACTACAGGCACGTGCCACCATGCCCAGCTAATTTTTACATTTTTTTGTAGAGGTGGAGTTTCGCCATGTTGCCCAGGCTGGTCTGGGACTCCTGGGCTCAAGCAATCCTCCCACCTTAGCCTCCCGAAGTGTTGGGATTACAGGCGTGAGCCACCGTGCCCAGCCTGCTGAGACTTTTGAATGTGTTCTGCTTCCACTATACAATTGAGAGCACTGAAGTACCAGAGAATTCCAGGGTGGGGAAGAAATCCAGAGTCTGCTCCTGAAAGAAGTCACCCTTGAGTGTGAGTCTGTTCCAGGTAAATCAAGTGAGCTGGAAGATCAGTGAGCTTGGATTTATTTGGTATCTTTTTTTTTCCTTCTTTAAAGGGAGCCGTAGAATTAAGGATTGAAGTTTTCTTTCTTCCTTTTCTTTTAGAGTTTTTTTGGGCTACCTAATACATCAGCTGAACTAATCTGCAGAAAATAAATTTATCTTTAAAATAGAGCTATTTAGATGCCTGAGTAACAAACCCTATCTCAGTAGAAGCTGTTGGCAAAATGAAGCTCACCTCTTAGGCTGACAGCACTGTGGAAATGATGCTCACAGTTTCAGGGGTGAAACCAGATTGGCTTCCAGCCAAGGGTACCTTACTAATGGGTGTATTTGCATTTGGGGAGGAAAAGACCTGTGGCAACACAGCCACGTGGTTGTTCCTCATAACCCACAGTTGGGTTTCATCTGGACTGCCTCCCCACCCCTAGCGTCTGCTGATGTATCTGTGTCTAAAGCCATAGTTTACTCTTTTTTGTCCTCATCCTTCAACAAGCCCTACGTCTTATGTGCCTACTGTCCAGACTTCTCTTAAATCTATCTGTTCCTTTCCACCCCAACTATCAACTCAGCTGAATAGCCACTAAATGAGGCATTGTGCTAGGCTCTGAATTGCAAAGATCATTAGGGCATTTGGTCTTATTACTTCAATCCTGGGTTATGCACCTGTGCCAGGAGGTGCAGCTGATTTTCCTGATTACACTTCCAGACCTGCCACTGCTTCTCATACACACAACTTTTGCTCAGACGCTGTCCTGTCCTTCCTGTGAGGTATAGTCAAAACCTGCATTTTCAGAGGCCTCTGTAGCATGCACCCATTGTGATTGTGCAGTCTTAGCTCCTTTTGGCCCTGTGGAAGGAGAGTGGATTCTAGAAAGATCCCTGCCCAGCCACTTCCTGCCCACTGTGACCTTGAGCAGAATCTCAGGCTCCAAGTGTTGTATGGGTGATGGCGAAGGGGTAGCAAGGAAACTTGAGTGGGTTTGTCAGAACTAGGAGCAATAAGAAAACTTGAAAGAGCCTCCTGTCTTAAGAAGGCACTTGACTGCCTCTGATCAATTCAGGGAGGCTTCAACAGCTCTTAAGAGGATTAGGCCAAAGGACTTCAGTGAAACTTTTGTGCTTTTGTTCCCTAGAGGGGAAACCCTTGACACGTGTTACACACAAACAACACTTGGGGTGGAACAAGAGCTTCGCAATGATCTGTCTGGAACCCATGATACAATTCAGCATCTCTTTAGAGCTTCAGTCTATCAAACATTTCCAGACTATTTCACTTAACCTTCACAATTATTGAAATGCTTGGGGGGAAAAAAAACTCCACATTTAAGATTTCCAAAGCAGAAGCATCACCAGCAGCCTTAACAGCCATTCAAAAAGATATCTTCTCCGGGCTTGTTACCTCTTATCCTCCCTCTGTTATATTATAGAACTCTTCTTAGAGAGATTGCCTGGAAAGAGGTAAAGTATGCATAGACATGGTCAGCCCCATTTGCAACTGAGCAAATGAGACTCAGAGTGGCAAAGTGACTTTTTCAGAATCACAGCAGTAAAGGGTAGCATTAGGAAGCTAAGCCTGATAATCCTGTTTTTGTCCTGTTGAGGAGATAGTGAGAGCAAAGGGAAGTGGCGACAATGAAGGAATAAAACCAAGCTCATCCCCCTGTTCCTCATGCCCAACCCTTGCCAAGACTTTAGGTAACAGAAGGAAGAGAACACATGGATGGGGACATGCTGGGCCTGGAAGAGCTGCGTATGTCCTGCAGACCACACGTGTGGAGCCCATGTCCATGTGAAGGGGGTGGGGTTCCAGTCCTAGAAGCAGGATCATGGAAGTGGCCTTGGAGGACCTGACAAGGAAGCCTATGATCTTCCAGGTACCATTAGGTGATGTGGATTTAGACACTGGGTGTAGCTGTGAAGCAGACTTTTGCTTTTTTGGTTGTCTGGCATCCATTTAATCACTCCCCAGCTTCCTGCTTGGGAACTTCCACTAATGCTGTCAATCCATGGACTTCTAGAGGAGCTGAATCTACCACTGGCTCAGGAACAGGAACCTGACCTGGGCCTAAGCTGATGAATCTATCAAATTTACCTTGGCAAAGTGATTGCCTCAGGAATGCGCAGTGACCCAACTAGAGCCAACAGGACTTTTCCCAGGTATCCTGAAACAGACACTCTTTTTATCCTGGATGTGGACCTGAGATAGTATAGTTCTGGGAGTTGCTGACAACCATCTTATGGTCGTGAGCTGATTTGAGATTGGCTTCAACAAACAGAAAGTAGAACAGAGAGACAGAGATAAATTGGATCCTGATAAAATTTGTTTGGAATCTTGTATATGATGATTTTTCTCCTGAATTTTTTCAGTTATATGAACCAATACATTTTGTTTGTTTAACCCAATATGGGTCATGTCTTCTCTCAATTGCAGGTGGATGAATCCTGTTTCATAAAGTAGGATTTTAAACATAGTCTGCAGAGTGAAAGTTTGTCATACAGGTTTCTTATCATGGAACTTCTTTTTTTATAGAATTGTGGAAAGCTTGCAAAGGGCTTTTGCTTCTGACTATGATGGAGTGACTGGTATCAGATGGCCCTCTTGTCAGGAACAACCATAAAAGCTATACTTCACCCAGCTTTTTGATAGCATGGAGAAATGTCAAGATAGCTAGGATTGGAAGGAGTAGATAGGATCCCTGACAGAATGAAGTACGGTTCCAATCGAAAGCCCAGATTTTGTGGAAAGTGATAAGCTAATTTCAAAATTTATATGGAAAGGTAAAAGTCCAAGAATAGCAAAGACTATCTGGAAAAAGAAAAAACATTTTCTTAACATTACTAAATATGACAACTTATTATCAGGCTACAGTAACTAAAACAGAATGATATTGCCTCAAGTAGATATCAATAAATAGATTATTGGAACAAAATAAAAAATCCAGACCCAGAAATATAGTCTTTTATTTTCAGCAAAGGTACCACTGCAATGCAGTGAAGAAAAGATGAGCTTTTCAATAAACAATGTGCTGAGTCAATTGGATATACACTTGAGAAAAATGGAATTTGACCCCTACCTCATACTATACACAAAAATCACTTTCAGATTGATTATAGACCTAAACGTGAAAGATAAACAGTAAAGCTTCTAAAAGATAGCATTAAAGAATATCTTCATGACCTTGTTCATTTTGGTATCTCCTCAAGAGTTTGGTACGTGGTCAGTGTTTGATAATTGTCCATTACATGAATTATGGAGTGGGGGAAATAAAGTGAGAGCAATGGATGGGAGGCTGGTGTGACAGCAGCAAAGGTAGCAGCCATGAGATCAGGGAGAAAGGACACACTGCATCATTCTGGGGTAATTTTTAGCAAAAGATACATAATCCCTCCATCAGGGAAGGTATAAGCCATGGCAGGTTGGAGGAGCAGGCCAGGAAGGCTCTAAGCCAGCCAGGCCCACAGGAAGTCGAACATTTGTACTCTCCTGAGGACTCCAGGCTTTTAGCTTGTGGGACTTCATTCAAAATTTCTGTCCTTGTATTTCATGGTTATTTTAAAAATTGGAATAACTATTTGTTATTAGTCAATAACTTACATATTTCACATGTTAAATTTTGGTGGTGCTGCTTACAAAGTGCCACAACTGGCCAGGTCTGGTGGCTCATGCCTGTAATCCCAACACTTAGGGAGGCCGTGGTACGAGGATTGCTTGATCCCATGAGTTTGAGATAAGCCTGGGCAACATCATGAGACCCTGTCTCTTAAAAAAAAAAAAAAAGGCCGGGCGCGGTGGCTCAAGCCTGTAATCCCAGCACTTTGGGAGGCCGAGACAGGCGGATCACTAGGTCAGGAGATCGAGACCATCCTGGCTAACATGGTGAAACCCCGTCTCTACTAAAAAAATACAAAAAACTAGCCGGGCGTGGTGGCAGGCACCTGTAGTCCCAGCTACTCGGGAGGCTGAGGCGAGAGAATGGCGTAAACCCGGGAGGCGGAGCTTGCAGTGAGCTGAGATCCGGCCACTACACTCCAGCCTGGGCGACAGAGCGAGACTCCGTCTCAAAAATAAAAAAAAAGTAAAAAAAAAATTAGCCAGGTGTGTTGGTGCATGCCTGTAGTCCCAGCTACTTGGGAGGCTAAGGTGGGAGGATCCCTTGAGCTTGGGAGGTCGAGGCTGTAGTGGGCTATAATTACACCATTGCACTCCAGCCTGGGTGACAGAGTGAGACCCTGTCTCAAAAATAAAATAAAAAATAAAACATGTCTGTAAATTCTTTGATGCTTCTGCCATTGAGAGGTAGGTTTATGTATCCTTCTGCTTCAACCTGGGCCTTAGTTATTTGTTGACTCACTTCAGTGACTGGTTGGCCAATGGAATAAGGCAAAAATTATCCTAAATGTCTACAGTGTTAGGTTATAAAAAGCAACACTGCTGTACCTGGTTCTCTTGGGATACTTGCCTTTGCAGCCCCAAGTTGTCACATAAGAAGTCCAAGGTTGCCAAGCTTTGAGTAAGTCTCAGCCACATCGAAGGCCAGATGAGGATTTTCTGGATAATGGGCCCAGTTGAAGTCGCAGCCAACAGATGCCATCAATTACCAGACACATGAGTAAGGCTGACTCCAGAGGACTCCTGTACCTCATGACTGAGTTGCTCCCAGCCTCCAAGTCTTGCCAACCAAGACTCTAGACATTACAAAGCCATGAAAAAGCTGTCCCCACCTTGCTTTTGCCAAATTTCCAATCCACAGAATCTGTGAACATAATACAATGATTATCTTTTACTGCTAAGTTCTGGAATAGTTTATTACACAGCAGTAGATATTTGGACTATCAGTCATGATGTATTTTCATAAGAATACACAGTTTGCAGTAACTGATGCTATGAAAAAACAGTTGCTTGTGTCTTATGTTTCAAATATACATCTATGTAGTATCTAATGGTTTCTATTTACTCTAATAGTCAATGATGTCAATTTCAGGGGCTTCTACAAATTAACAGCCCCAAATACAATGTCCCTCCACCCAAAACAGATGTGTGAACACGTTGATATTGTGTGATTTATATAAACATGCTCATGAGACTGAGGGAGGAGTAAACACGTAGCACTTTTATACTCAATTTTCAAGTAAGTGTCCTGCATTTTGATTTGGGCTCAGAAGGTGTTTCTCACGGCCTGGTAGGAAGCCTGGTGAGGGAGGCTGACACTCTAGTTCACCTGAAGGCAGAACAGAAATGACCATGGGAAGCTAGTGTTGGAGGCAGGGAGGAAAACGTCCTGGTAATCTGGTTGGAAGTGGCCAGTCCTTCTGTTTAGATAAAAGAAAAAACTCAAACTAGACTTCAAAGTAAAAATGCCTCATGGGCTATACGTAAGACTCCGTGTAAAACAATGTGTTGTTGAAAACTTGAAAACAAAGGATTGACAAAATCATACGAAGCAAAGGCAAATAAAAAATAGGGATTGGCACGGCTAAAATCAAACAAGTTTGAATTTAAACAAGAAGTATTAAGCAAGACAAAGCATGATGTTTTGTAATGAAAAAAGTGTAAACCACAATGAAACCCTAGTAGTTATAAATAGATATATAGTAAGTTATAACAGTGATAAATTCATAAAACATAAACTACAGAAATTCAAAGAGAAATAGAAAAATACTAGTGGTAGAAGATTTTAATTCTTTTACCTGAGACTTTGACAGGTACAAAAAAATAAGAATATTGAAGACTAAAATAATGTAATTTAAAAGATAGTCTTTGTGAACATATATTCAAATGCTATATCAGAATATATCTTCTTTGAAGTACTCATGCAATAATCACAAAAATGTTACTCTTAGATTAAAATAATACTTCACTAATTTGCAAAATGGAGAAATAGTGCAAGTAAAATTCTCAGCATTTCCACAAAATGGAAATTAGTTTTAAATAATTATAAATCTAAAACCTTATCATTTAGAGCATTTAAACTCTTCATTAACTTTTTGATCAAATAGGAAATTTAAAAATATAAAAAATCTACAAAGTAACAGCAACACATATGTAATCAGAATCTATGGGATATTGCCAAATTGATAAACAAGAAAGAAAATAAATGAAGTGTCCAGTTCTAGAAGTTTAAAAGAACAATAACACTAAGGCAAACAGATGGAAAGAATACTAAAGGTAAAACTTCACTTTTGCATTACAAAACAGAAAATGGTGATACAAAAAAAAAAATCAATCCAGTTCTTTACGGGAAAAATAAAAAACTATATAGATGTTAATTAATCAAGAAAATAGGGAGCACAAATATATAAAATTTTAATAAATGAAGTGAAGGAATCATAAAAGGCTACTTTGCTTAACTATATGTAAATAAATTGCTAAACGGATGTTTTTCTAGGAAACATAAATTGCCAAAATTGGTCAGAACAAAAAGAAAACTAAACAAATTAACATGGAGAAATTAGAAAATGTTATTAATAATATTAACAACTAAATAGCAATAGGCTCGTACAGTTTATTAAGCAAATTCTATAAAACTTTTCAGGAACTGGTAATTTCAATGCTATTTAAGATATTTCGGAACAAAGGAGGAGAATCAAAGGTGCAAATTCTTCTTATGAAGCCAGTATAACATTGATATTAAAACTCAACAAAGGCCGGGTGCGGTGGCTCAATCCTGTAATCCTATCACTTTGGGAGGCCGAGACGGGCGGATCATGAGGTCAGGAGTTCGAGAACATCCTGGCTAACAAGGTGAAACCCCGTCTCTACTAAAAAATACAAAAAGTTAGCCGGGCGAGGTGGCTGGCGCCTGTAGTCCCAGCTACTCAGGAGGCTGAGGTAGGAGAATGGCGTCAACCCGGGAGGCGGAGCTTGCAGTGAGCTGAGATCTGGCCACTGCACTCCAGCCCGGGCAACAGAGCAAGACTCCCTCTCAAAAAAAAAAAAAAAAAAAAAAAAAAAAAAAAAAAAAAAAAAAAAGTAGCCAAGTAACATCATTATATTAAATTTGTCGTTATTGTCTAAGAGTGACCATAAAAGTGACTATATTCACCCAAAATGTTTTCCAGGGACAGAGATCAGGTAGAAATGGGCAGATGCAAAAAAGAATTAGGTAGATCAAGTAGAAATGGGCAGATGCAAAAAAGANGGAGGCTGAGGCAGGAGAATGGCGTCAACCCGGGAGGCGGAGCTTGCAGTGAGCTGAGATCTGGCCACTGCAGTCCAGCCAGGCAACAGAGCCAGACTCCATCTCCAAAAAAAAAAAAAAAAAAAACAAAAAAAAAAAACTCAACAAAATGGCAACAAAAATAAATAAAATTATAGCCCAGTGTCACCTAATGATTATTGCTGTAAAAATCTAGCATAAAAGAAACAGACCCATTAAAGTCAGAAAATAGATGAAAATATGTATTATTATTTAACAATGAACTGGAAATGCTAGTCAACATAATTAAGAGAAAAATAGAGGTATGAAAACTTGAAAGTAGGAAATAAAATTACCATTTTGTGTAGATAATTACTTTACAATTCAAGACAATCAACTGAAAATATGTCATAAATAATAAGAAAATTTATTTAAGAAGCATGTTACAGAGTTAACATTAGGAAATCAATAGTCTCATTATGTAGAAACAATAACCAGTTAAAATGTGACAGAAGAAAAAACTCATGTATAATGGGAACAAAAAAATAAGTTGTCCAGAACAAATTTTTTGTGTGTTTGTTTTGGGACAGAGTCTCGTTATGTTGCCCAGGCTAGATTCAAACTCTTGACTTCAAGAGTTCCTCTCACTTCAGCCTCAAGAGTAGCTGAGACTACAGGCAGGTGCTACTACTACGCACAGCCAGAATAAATTTAAAAGGAAATTGTGCAAGGACTATGTAGAGAAAACTTGAAAATGCAAATGAAGACTTTAAAAAATAGACATGATGTTCTTGGGTAGGAATATTCAACACTGTAAATATGTCCATTCTCCCTAAATTAATATATAAATGAAAAACAATAACAATAAAAATACTATCAGAACATTCTTTTGGAATTAAATAAGCTGATTGTATAGTCTATTATAAAATAAATAATTACTAACCAGAAACAAATCTGAAAAGGATACAAGGAGGTGTATTAGTTTTCTATTACTGCATAACAAATTACCATAAATTTAGTGGATTAACACAATACCTATGTATTAGCTCTCAGTTATGTGGATAAGAAGTCCCAACACAGCAAGACCGGGTTCTCAGCTCAGGGTCTAATGAGGCTGAAATCCAGGTGTCAGCCACGCTGCGTATTATCTGGAGGAGGGACTGCGGGAGAATCAGCCTCCAATTTCATTGATCGTGTTAGCCAAATTTAATTCCTTGTGGTTCTAGGATTGAGGACCCAGTTTCCTTACTGACTGTCAGCCAGGGGCTCTCAGCTCCCCAGAGGCCTCCTTCATTCCTTGCCACACAGCCCCTCCATTTTAAAGCCAGCCAGAGAGAATTTCCCTCATATTGATTTCCTTTCATGTGTTGAATCTACCTCTCCAGGAAAAGCCCGTTCTATTTTAAGGTCTCACCTGGGTCAGGTCTACTCAGCATAATCTCTCTTTTTTAAAGTCAGCTGGGCTGGGCGCGGTGGCTCAAGCCTGTAATCCCAGCACTTTGGGAGGCCAAGGCGGATGGATCACTAGGTCAGGAGATCAAGACCATCCTGGCTAACATGGTGAAACCCCGTCTCTACTAAAATCCCAAACAAACAAACAAACAAACAAAAAACACTAGCCGGGCGAGGTGGCGGGCGCCTGTAGTCCCAGCTACTCGGGAGGCTGAGGCGGGAGAATGGCGTGAACCCGAGAGGCGGAGCTTGCAGTGAGCCGAGATCGCGCCACTGCACTCCAGCCTGGGCGACACAGCGAAACTCTGTCTCAAAATAAATAAATAAATAAATAAAGTCAGCTGTACCAAAGAACATAACTTAATCGTGGAGTAACTATCCCGTCATTCACAAATTCCAGGGGTTATAAAAGATGTTTATACCCGGGAGGGGAACCTTGGGGATCAACTTAGAATTCTGCTTACCACAGGGGATAATAGCCTTACTATTACTATCACTAATATTAAAACATACTAGAAGGTAACAGTTAAAACAGTAAGACACTCCAAGGTGGGTGGATTGCTTGAGCCCAGGAGTTTGAGACCAGCCTGGGCGACATGGAGAAACCCCGTCTCTACTAAACATAAAAAAATAAAATATTATCTGGGCATGGTGGTGCATGCCCATAGTCTCAGCTACTTGTGAGGCTGAGGCAGGAGGGTCACTTGAGCCAAGGGAAGTTGAGGCTACAATGAGCTCTGATTGTGCCACTGCACTCCAACCTGGGTGACAGGGTGACACCCTGTCTCAAAAAACAAAATAAAACCAGTATGACACTGATGAACAAATAGGTCAATATTTATTGATCAATAAATAATAGATTCAGGGCTAGGTGCAGTGGCTCACATCTATAGGAGTTTGAGACCAGCCTGGCCAACATGGTGAATCCCTGTCTCTACTAAAAATTGAATAAGGCCAGGCATGGTGGTTCACACCTGTAATCCCAGCACTTTGGGAGGCCAAGATGGGCAGATCATGAGATCAGGAGATCGAGACCATCCTGGCTAACACAGTGAAACCCCATCTCTACTAGAAATACAAAAAATAAGCCAGGTGTGGTGGCGGGTGCCTGTAGTCCCAGCAACTCGGGGAGGCTGAGGCAGGAGAATGGCGTGAACCTGGGAGGCGGAGCTTGCAGTGAGCCAAGATCGTGCCACTGCATTCCAGCCTGGGCGACAGAGTGAGACTCTGTCTCAAAAGAAAAAAAAAAAAAAAAAATTGAACAAAAAAATTAGCTGTGCATGGTGGTACGTGCCTGCAGTCTCAGATACTTGGGAGGCTGAGGCAGGAGAATCGCTTGAACCCGGGAGGGGGAGGTTGCAGTGAGCCAAGATCGTACCACTATACTCCTGACTGGGCAACAGAGTGAGACCCTGTCTCAAAATAATAATAGTTTCTATAGATAAGTAGGTCTAAATCGAAAGTCAAGGAATAAATCCAAAAGCATATAGAGATATAGAACATGAGAAAGATGATTTTCAAATTATTGGTGAAAAAGATAAATTATCAATTATTTCATAAGTGACAGCCATCTGGAAAAAGTAGAGTATGATCTCATATTAATTATATAAAATCACATAACTGCTATAACAAACCCCAGGTTCTCAATGGTTTCACATAATTGAAGTTCTTCCTTATGTATGTCATGTACAGTTGGCTGTTACCAGGTTGTATAGTCTCTCTTCCGGTCATTCAGGGAGCCAAGCTCTATTCATCTGGACACTCTCTAGAGTTGTGCTGTCCATTGTGTTGGTTACTAGCCCCAGTCCAAAGTGAGATGTGCTGTGAGTGTAAAATACACATCAGATTTTGAAGATATAGTATGAAGAAGAGAATGTAAAATATCTCATTGATACATGTTATACTGATTACTTGTTGAAATGGTAATATTTTTGATATATTGGGCTTAATAAAATATATTTTGACAATTACACTTTTTTCTTTTTCTTTTTTTTGAGATGGAGTCTCACTCTCCATCTTCAAGTCTTTACCTCCATGATGAAGATTTGAAATACCTAAATGTTGACAAACCTAAATGTTTGTCAATGTGGAAACAGTTAAATGCAATGGAATACTGTGGAGCCATATAAAGAATGGGGCCTAATATATATGTATGGTATGTATGGTCATGACTAAAATTCCATACTCTACTCTTAGTCACAAAAGCAACGTAAAATAGTGCATAGTGTGGAAGGGTAGACAGAGATTGACTTCTGAGAGAGGAAGGAGAATATTTAGAAGGTAATCAGGGGCCGGAGGAAAGAGATGAGAGAGCAACTTTCCAGCCGGGCATGGTGGCTCCCACCTGTAATCCCAGTACTTTGGGAGGCCATGGCGAGCAGATCACCTGAGGTTAGGAGTTTGAGACCAGCCTGGCCAACATGGTGAGACCCTGTCTCTAATAAAAGTACAAAAATTAGCTGGCCATGGTGGCACGTGCCTGTAGTCCAAGTTACTTGCGGGGCTGAGGCAGAAGAATCACTTGAACCCAGAAGGTAGAGGTTGCAGTGAGCGAAGATTGTGCCACTGCAATCCAGACTGAGCAACAGAACGAGATTCTGTCTCAAAAGAAAAAAAAAAAAAGCAACTTTCCTTTTATAACATATCCACTTCAAAACTTTTGCTGTTCAAATTTCCTACAATGTGCATGTATTGGCCATTTTTAAAAGTAGATAATATATATTTAAATTTTGGAAGCAATGTTCTTTGTGTTATTTGTGTCCTCTGAGATGCAAGTAATTTATTAGGGAACACACCTGTAATGGAAAATGGGGATGGAGCCAGAGGCAATGGGGAGAACGCTCAGAGTGTAATGAAGGTCTGACCCTGGAGAAGACAGGAGAGAGGGAAGGAAATTTTGACAAGGTCAATGAACGTCCTTGAGCCAAAACTGCCCATCAGAAGAAGTCCCATCTCTCCCAGGAGAAGGCGTGCCTTCCTATTCCTGCTACACTGAGAGGTTGGCTGGGGGCAGCCCCTGGGAAGTTCAGCCTCAGATGTGTTGATGGATTCAGAGCACAGCAGCTGGGGCCCTTGATCAGCGGCACTCCCTGCAGCAGATCTCAGGGCTGTGGCCCCTCCAAAATCTGTGCTGATGACCTCTTTACTGAAGTTTGCAAATATTGCTTTTACCACTTCCTTGTTACAGTGACTTGGATTCTTCCTATTCTAGGAAGTAACTTTTTTCTTTAATCATTTATTCATCCATTCATTTAACCAGTCTCTATTAAATACTTACCACATGCTATGTACTGAGCTAAGTGCTGGGGACACAAAAGTGAGCAAAACAGACCTGGGTCCCAGATTCATAGACTTGAGGATCTGCTGAGCAGGCAGAAATGAATCAAACAACCAGCCATATAACTTCCAACTCTAATGAATGCTGCAGAGAAAAAGTGTAGAAAGTCATGATGCATCTGACACCAGTCTGGGAGTTTGGGGAGGGCTCCACAAAAGATGTGAAATATTAGAAATAAATGCTCATTGAGAAACCAGTGTACAGAAGAGTGTAAAGTACAAAACTAGGGTAGGTGGTGGCTCATGCCTGTAATCCCAGCACTTTGGGCGGCTGAGGCAGGAGGATTGCTTGAGCTCAGGAGTTCAAGACCAGCCTGGGCAACGTAACAACATCCTGTTTCCACAAAAAAATTTAAAAAATGAGCCAGGTGTGGTGCCACGTGCCTGCCATAGTCCCAGCTACTCAGGAGGCTTTGGTGGGAGGATCTCTTGAGCCAGAAGGTCAAGGGTGCAGTGAGCTGAGATTTGAGCCAGAAAGTCAAGGGTGCAGTGAGCTGAGATTGCGCCACAGCACTCGAGCCAGGGGGACAGAGCGAGACCATGTATCAAAAAAATTTTAAAAAAGAACAAAACTAAAATCACTCATAATTCTAGAACCAGAAATAACCTCACCTAGCAGCTTTGTCTTTTACAAAAAAATGCAGTTGTCTAATTCAGTACTGTTCAATAGAACAGAATGTGAACCACATATGTAATTAAAAATGTTTAAGACTCCTGAGACATTTTATAAAACTTTTGGAGAAGTGCTGTTCTCATTTGCATTGCTGGCAGCCCTCAGAGTTCATGTCTCACTGTGACTCTGGCAGTGGTGACCAATGTAATTTCCTCTAAATTTGTTAATTTGATTTGTCAAATTTGGCATTTCCTTATTTTCACAAACAATTCTGAAGTCTTTGCATTCTAGAGAGGCTGAACATTCTTTGGCCCTCTGCTCATTAGCTAATTCATTTCTAGTTTACATTACTAATTTTCTTCTCTTAGAAGCGAATGAATGGTGCCTCTTACATTGAATGGAGTCAGATGAGGCCTGATACTTGTATTTATTTTCATATGCTAACATGGTTTGATTTCAAATCTCACCAACAAAGGTTCAGCTTTGCCGACTGGAAGACGCAGTGCTGAGTATTAGGGGGAATACACTGAAAGCTGGAGGGTGCTCACAGGAAACATACGAGTCCTGGAGGAAAACGGCAGGATGGGCACAGCAGCTGAACCATGAGGCTGTGCACACGCAGATGCCATGGGACATCTGGGTGCCCACGAGAGCAAGAGTGGGCTGGGTAGTCGACTCTGGAGGGATCAGGTTCATGGAAGCAGTGAGATTTGAAACAGACCTGAGGGAGAAGGATCTCCAAGAGCAGGGTGGGGTGAGAGGAGCTGAGGGCTGGGCTGGAACAGTGACAGTGTCTAACAGCAGGTGTGGGAGACAAAGCAGGAAGGTCTGCTGGGCCCCTGTTCCAGCAGAATTTAAATACCCCCCTGAGGCTTTATTTTATAGATTTTGAGAACCTGGCCAGGCGTGGCGGCTCATGCCTCTAATCCCAGCACTTTGGGAGCCTGAGGTGGGTAGGTCACTTGAGGTCAGGAGTTCGAGACTAGCCTGGCCAACATGGTAAAACCCTGTCTCTACTAAAAATGCAAAATTAGCTGGGTTTGATGGTACACACCTGTAATCCCAGCAACTTGGGCGACTGAAGCTATTTTTGCATTTTTAGTAGAGACAGGGTTTTACCATGTTGGCCAGGCTGGTCTCGAACTCCTGACCTCAAGTGACTTACCCACCTCAGCCTAAATCCCCACCTACCCTGGGGGGAACATGAACTTGGCCTTCTTTAGAGCAGGCTGACCAATGGCTACCTCCATTCAGAAATGCTTGCTGTAACTCAGGACATCCTGTGTTGGCTTTGTCCCAAAGCCCAGGTGAAAATCTCCAAGCCCTCTGCCAATCTTAGGAAGGAAGAGGGACCAAGCATCGAATGAGGTCTCTGATCTGGGGAGGAGAAGCACCTTGAGGCAGGGAAAGCCTCCTTCCAGCACAGACAAGGCAGCCCTTTCTTTAGGGGGTGTCCTTTTCAGAACCAGGTGCTGCTAAGATTTAAAAAGTATTCTGTTTGCTAATTCAACTGAAATCCACAAAATCTGCCCCAGTGCTGGGTTCAACCTCTTTTGCCAAGGCGGTTTTACAAATGCTGATGAATCACTCCTTGTGGCTTCCTCGGCAAGCACATTCCTCCAGCATTTTGACACCTGCTAATGATTTAAAGTCCCTTTGGTGCCATAAACAGTGGGGGCCAGCCCAAAGTGTTGACTGATTAGAAACCCATTGGGCAGGCTCGTCCAAAAGGGCCTGGGACTGGATTAGCGCTCCACCTGCCTTCCCTCCTTGGGTGAGGAGAAGTGGGGTGGAAGGAAGGTGAGAAGGTAGTGCCCCTTTTCTGGATCTCTTGATTTCCCTTTGACTCTCCATCTAGTATTGTCTGCATACACACACACTCGCACACACAAACGCGCACACTCATACACGCATGCACACTCGTCTCTGCCTATGACCGTTTGATATCTTGTTGAATAGGCTCTGTGAGGGGCTGGAGGAAGGGCACGTGTTGGAGAGAATGCCTACTTTTACTTCGCTCGCAAAGATTCATCCCAAATTCTGTGGGGGTGTGTTGGCAGGGAGGGGAGGCAAGACTAAACAGAGGGGATAACAACTTGCATCAGCATGATTGCTTTTTAAAAATATGACAACTTGTGAAAGCTTTATTTTCTGTTTATAGTGAAAGGCATTTCTTCTTGCCATTTACAGAGCAATTCTGCAAGAGAGCTTCAGCAAAATTCCAAAACAATCGCATTGAGAGTCGGCACAACCCAGGTCTCCCGACTTTGGTTCCAAGTGAAGTTTCCTTTGTCGTTTGCTCGCCTCCAGGGATGCAGTCTCTACACTCTCTGTGGGACGGAGGGGGAGCTTAAGTGGAGGGAACATTAAATATTAGGAAACCCGAAGAAAAAGCAAAAGCAACTGCTGTCTCAGGCTGCCCCTCCGAGGTTCGTAGTCCGGGAACGATGAAGGGAGACTGCCACCTATGGGCCAGGTTCCAGGGACGCCCGCACGTGGGGTTCTGTGGGACAGACGCAGTCTTAAGGTAGAAGGGAAGGCGTCTTCGTGGGACGGTGAGTCATCCCACACTCTGCTTGCAGGCAGAAGCACTCTTAACTCATTCAGGACAGATGAGATGAGCATTTTCCCAATGTAAAGAGCACACTTTTTTTTTTTTTTTTTTTTTTTAAACAAGAGTGTGATCTTGTGAGCCAAGTTCTATAATGCAAACAAAATAATGGAACTGACACCCTAGGACCCACCATCAAAAATAAACAGATGTTCAGTTCACATGGTTTGGCTGCTGGGTTCCACAGTGGGATCCACTCCGGCACTACACCTGAAATTGTATGGCTGCTTAATAAAAAGAATCAGCATGATGAATCAGAAACAAACATCCTCTTGCCATGCCGTCCCAGTAGAAAAGCAACAGGATAAATAACAATTGGGCAAATATCAAACCCATTCCAGCAGATGCCTGTGAGTGGCACCATGGGAAATGAAAGTGGAATCAGGCACAAAGGGGAATATGAAAGGAAGCACAGTTGTAAAACTAGAGAGGGACCTCACACACAGTCATGGTAATGGGATAAGAACTGAAGAGTATAATTCAATCAACTCTGCTCCCAGCGTGAAAAAGAAAAGTCATATGCTCTGAGCTTGGCGAGTGGGAGAGGGCTGTTGTGTTATAATGGTTCCAATGGTATCATACAGTTGTCCTTTGATATTTGAGATCTATGTGTTCGTGAATAGCAAATCCTATTATTCCCATTGTCTTCCATTATAAAATCAGATCTGCCACACCAATACCTATACAATACTGGATTTAGAGTAACCAAGCAGTCCCGACTCCTATTGCAGAGAAGGGAGTGGTGTAGGTATTTGTGTGTGCATTTTTTTGTCTGAGTTTGTGCATATGTGTGTTTGTACATGTGCATATATATGAAAGCATGTGTGTGTATATGTGTGTTTAAACAAGGAGCTCAGGAAGGATTATGGTTCTGTCACTCCAAACCAAAGGGGATTTAAAGACCCTTTGCCCAGTATTGTAGCACCTAGAGAAAAGCTAACCCTGTCCAGGGAGGCAGCTCCCCTGAACAGGCACATGAATAGGCACAGGTCCAGACCCATCAGAAAGGTAGAGTTGGGCTGTAGAGTCTTCAACAGAAATCAGCAGGCAAAACTTGGGATGCTAGAACGGTACTGTACTTTCAGCAACTGGCATAGGAAACACAGGAAAGAATCCAACAGAAGCAGGATGGGGATTTTCTGGGCAAACTTGTAGGCTGGGTGAGGCAGAATAACCCAGTGTTGTATTGTGTGAATAATCCACATTTTGTTTGCCCATTTTGCTCCTGAAGGACCTGTAGGAGACAGGAGCTAGGCCAGAACTGTTCTCTTAGCCCCACTGACTGAGGGTTAGTAGCATCAGTTCCTAAGTGAAGAAGACCTGATACCAGAATGCATCGAATATCCTTTAGGGTTCTTTGTACGTAAAAACATAAATAGTGCCAAATTCTCATTAGTAGCTCAGTTGCTCTTTTAAAAAACACTCTTTTTCTCTTTTATGAAGTATAAGTTCAAGGGTCTTTCTAGATGTTGTAACATTCAGACACCTGGTTTAGGAGGCCTCTCTTTCCCCTCTTCATAGATCTGAGCCATAACCGGGAAGATCTGGGTATCTTTAATGTATTAGTAAAGTATATATACTATCGTTTCATGTACTTTACATTTTATGTAAATTATATTGTATAAATATTTATGTTGCATCTTTCTAGTTTATCATTACACGTTTTAGATGTATCCATGTAGGTGATAAGGATCTAGTTCACTCATTTTAATGGCTGTGCAGCATTGCATTGCATGAATAATCCACATTTGATTTGCCCATTTTGCTCCTGAAGGTCAGGTAGCTTGTTTCCACTTTTAAGCTATTACCCAGAGTGCTGAAAGAATATGCTTTTGTTCATATCTCCTTGGACCCATGTGTCTCTTGGGAACTTGTAGACATATAGTGGCAGAATTTTTGATCATAGGTTATGCATTAACTTTACCAGGTGTTGCCAAATCACTCTCTACACTGGGTCTGTCATTTTTACACACCCACTAGCAGTGAATGTAAGTATCCATTTCTCCATTCTTGTCAACTCTTGGTATTGTCAGAGTTTTTTTCAAGAAATTCCCAGTCTAATAGGCATGAAATAGTATCTATTTGTTTTAATTTGCATCTCCTTGACTACTAATAAAGGCGAGCACATTTTCATGCATCTATAGACCATTAAATGGCCTCTTTTGCCAGTTGCTTACTGACATCCTTAAGCTTTTTTGATGTTTGGTTGTTTCTCTTTTCCTTGCTTATTTGTAGGAACTAGCTATATATTTTGGATAGTAATCCTTGGTTGGAAATGTGGGATGTAACTATTTTCTCCAAGTCTGTGTTTGTCTTCTTGCTTTGCTATTAGTGCCATTTGTTGTTAAGAAGTTTTAAAAAAATTAAATACTTCAACTTCTCACTTTTCCCATGATAATTTTTTGCTTTGTATTGTTTAAGAAACCCTGCCCTCCTTGGATATCATAGAAATATTTTCCTATAGTTCTGTCTAAATGTTTACTTCTTTTCCTTAACACATCTGAAATTTATTGTTGTTCACGCAGTGAGGTATGAATCTAATTTTTCCCTTAGAAAATATTATTAGCCAATAGTCCTAGTGCCATTTATTGAATAGTCATCCTTTCCCTGCTGATTTGTAGTGTCACCTCTTATATCTTAAGTTCCTACTTATGTGTGTTTCTAACTTTTTCAGAAAATTTGCCCCATTGATCTATTTAGCCAAATGCTGATACCAGAGTATTTTATTTTATTTTATTTTCCAGGTGTAATTTTATTCCACCTTCTCCAACTTCAGAGTTCCAGCCTTAGAGGACAGAGCATTATGTGGAAGGAGGGTAAGGACTTGATATGAAAAAAGTGATAATGACATACCCCTGGTTCATTTCTGGGTTTCTTCCTAGGCCAATTCAAAACCTCCAGAATAAGGTCAAGTAACACAATAGACTCACACTTGGATCACAAGCTGTTTAGAAAATGTGCCTCAATCTCTGACTCAGACCAGATGTCCTCCCCACCATGGGCAAGGGCTGGTGGGGAAGACACTCCCAGCCTTCTTCCAATGCTAGTAAATAACCTGCAGAATGAGCAGCACTGGAGAGCTGGCCCTTGACCCACCCATGCTACTGTTGTGGAGCCAGGCCTGCCTCATAGCCCTCTGTCTTTATGTCACTGAGCCTTAGCTCCTCATTTTGGTCAGAGGTGCGCTTGTAATGCTCCACCTTCATCTCAGGATCATCTTCAGGTGCATACACATTCTACAAGTAACTGTTTCCTGCTGGATCATCCATAATAAAGTGGGTCTTCATGTTACCTTCGATGATCTGGTCCATCTTCTGGCTAAACTCCTGCAGTCTCTCCGTCTGGCCAGGATTGGAACTGCCACCCAGTGTGAAAGGATTCTTGGTCACCAGTTCCCAGATATCTTTCAGTGGCCCTTCCAATGTGATGAACTTGCCCCCCCCGAGGAGGGCCATTCCCAGTCAAATTCTAGCTCTGGGATTTCCACACTACAAACCTCAGACTTGAGGAGGTCTCTGGTCATATCTGAGGGACCTGTGATGTGGAGGGTGATCCTGGTGCCCAAGGGTTCTACTGCTTCTCCAGATTTCACCTCATTGGTCTGATGCCTACAGTTCTTGCAGTTGGTAGCCATGATGATAACCTCCTTAAAGGGAGGGATTTGTACTAGCTTCATGTTGGTCTGAGCAGGGGCATTTCATTCTGGGCCATTTGTGTTAAACTGGAGCACTTCATTTCTGAGATCTTCCTCTTCTGGCTTCTCTATTGGTGCTCTACCTGGAGCCCCAGCATCTCTTCCTGCTGTCAGGTCCAGTTGTAGTGTGTGATCACCAGGGCATCATCTTTCTGAGCAGCACGTGGGTTTTCCACAGAGCTGTTCCCTGAGGGATCATCAGTGATCACAGTAAAGGGGAGACTGCTTGCTTTAGCTCCTCCAGTTTGACAACGAACTCATCAATTCTTTCAGCTGTGTCATCTTTGTTTGCCCTTCGTGCAGGCTGGTCCCGCTCCAGGCCAGAGGTAGCATGGGTGATCAATCCTTCAACAGTGGACCGAGCTCCTTTCTGGCTAAAGGCAGGAATTTGAAAATCTAGCTCAGGAATCCTTGTGGTAGCAGAGTCAGTCTTCATTTCTCTGTTCATGTCCTACAGAACCCTGAAGGTCCAAGTGTAGCGCACTCCCTGGTCCTGGATCCTGCCTGCTGACTGAATCTCTGTGTTGTTCCAGCCACAGTGGTGGCAGGAAAAGGAGCTCACAATTATTTCTCAGAAGAAGGGAATCTTGGTGAGCAGGAGGCGCGTCATGCCATTGCCGTAACAGTTCATGCACAGTGACTCGATCTGGGTGGGATGCTGCTCCTCATCCTCGGTGCTGATGGGCCAGAACAGATGACCCAGGACAGGCGGTGAGACTGGGGTGGGCAAGGGGGCGATGGCCAACCCCGGGACCCCACTTCCACAGCCCCAGTGGTCGCCGTCACCACCGCGTGCCCAGAATATTTTAATTACTGTAAGCTTGTCATAAGTTTTGCTGTTAAGGTAAATCCTTTCTCTTTATACTGTCTCAAAATTGTGGCCTGGCACCATGGCTCATACCTGGAATCCCAACACTTTGGGAGGCTAAGGCAGGAGGATCACTTGGGCCCAGGAGTTTGAGGCTGCAGTGAGCTATGATCGTACTACTGCACTCCAGCCTGGGTGACAGAGCGAGATCCTGTCACTTAAAAAAAATTGTTTGGGCTATTCTTAACCCCTTGATTTTTCTGGATGGATATTCTGATCTGCTTATCAAGGTCAGTGAAAACAAATCTCCAGGGATTTTGAACAGAAGTTATTGAATTAGTAGTATAAATTTAGGAAAGCTGCTACTATTAAGCTGTTGTCTTTCCATACATAAACAGGGTATATCTCATCATTTTTTCAGGTTTTCTTTCAATGAGGTTTTAGAGCTTTCTTTGTAAAAGTTTCATGTCATTTGTTAGATTTATTTCTAGGTAACTTATAGTTTTTTAAAACTATAAATGTAAATGGCATGTCTTTTTATTTCATCCTCATTCTTGAATGATAGCTTAGCTGTGTATAGAATTCTAAGTTAGCTATTTTCCCTCAACACTCTAAATAGAACTTCTCTCAGATAACTAGGAACATTCCTTGCTGAGCACAGCAGCTCACGTCTGTAATTCCAGCACTTTGGGAGGCCAAGGCTGAAAGATTGCTTGAGCCCAGGAGTTTGAGGACAGCCTGGGCAACATGATGAGATCCCATTTCTAAAAAAACTTTTAAAACTTACCTGGGCATAGTGATGTATGCCCGTAGTCCTAGCTACTCGGGAGACTGAGATGGGAGGATTGCTTGAGCCCTGGAGGTTGAGACTGCAGTGAGCCATGGTCACACCACTGCCCTCCAACCTGGGTGACAGAGCAAGATCCAGTCTCAAAAAACAACAACAAAAAAGGAACATTCTTTAACCTGAAAACTGACATCTACCAAACCCTAAAGCAAATACTATTCTCAGTGGTGAAATCCTAAAAACATCCCATTTAAAGTCAGGAACAAGACACGGGAAATACTGGAATGCAACATCATTCTAATTATCAGGAACAAACAAGATACAGTTTTTTAAAAACATGACATATAGCTGGATTTATTTAAATTAACTAAGTCCTTTACCTATGAAATTAGTCCATTTACATTATTGTGATTCTATACTGTGGTGGATTTATTCTTTAATCTTGCTTTGTGCTTCTGTTCATTTTTTTCTCCTTTTTTTCTTGCCGTTTATAGAACTGATCAATGTTATCTTTCAAATGATTATATTTCTGTTTTTTCATATTTACTTTAAAATTGAACAAACATACTGTTCAACAGTTTTGTAGGCTAATCAATATCCCTTGGTTTCCTTTCAAGCAAAATGAGGACCTTAGGTTGTTTTCTCTCTTCTTCTTCTTTTCTTCTCGCACATTATTGTTTCTAGTATTTTAATTCCATGTTTTTATGGAACCTCCATTAGTACTTTTGTTACTATTGTTTCATATAGTCAATGCTTGTTTAGATTTGACTATATATTTTCAACTTTTAATTCTCCACTGCTTTTCCAAAACATTTTTTGAGGTGTAATTTACATATAATTCCTCCATTTAAAGTATACAATTCAATGGTTTTTCGTGTACTGACAGTTGTACAACTATCAGTACAGTCAACCTTAGTACATTTTTATGAACCTCAAAAGAAACCTCATACCCATTAGCAGTCACTCTCCATTTTCCCCCCAACCCAACCAGCCCTAGGCAACCACTAATCTGCTTTCTGTCTCTATAGATTTGCCTGTTCTAGATATTTTGGAGCAATGGAATCATACACTATATGGTCTTTTGTGACTGGATTTTTCACACAGCATATTTTCTATTTTTTTTTATTATACTTTAAGTTCTAGGATACGTGTGCACAACGTGCAGGTTTGTTGCGTATGTATACATGTGCCACGTTGGTGTGCTGCACCCATTAACTTGTCATTTACATTAGGTATATCTCCTAAAGCTATCCCTCCCCCAGCCCCCCACCCACGACAGGCCCCGGTGTGTGATATTCCCCTCCCTGTGTCCTTGTGTTCTCATTGTTCAATTCCCACCTATGAGTGAGAACATCACACAGCATATTTTCAAAGTTCATGCATGTTGTAGTATGTATCAGTCCTTCATTATTTTTATGGCTAAATGATATTCCACTGTATGGATATACCACATGTTATTTATCTATTCATCAATTAATGGACATTTGTATTGTTTCTACTTTCGGGCTACTATGATTAATGCTGCTATGAACATTCATTTGTAAGTTTTTGTGTGGACATATACATTTCATTTCTCTTGGATATGTATCTAGGAGTGGAATTAGAGGGTCAAAGGGTAACTTTCAATTTAGCTTTTTGAAAAACTGCCCAACTGTTTTCCAAAGGGGCTGTGACATTGTATATTCCCACCAGCGATGTGTGAGGGTTCTACTTTCTCTATATCCTTGCCAAAACGCATTGCCTTTTTCATTATAGCCGTTCACCTGTGTGTCAGTGGTATTTCATTGAGGTTTTGGTTTCCATTTCTCTAACGACTAATGATGTTTAGCATCTTTTCATGTGTTCATTGGCCATTTGCACATTTTCTTTGGAGATTCATATCCTTTGCCTCCCCTGCTGTTTTTTGAGACAGGGTCTCACTTTGTCACCCCGGCTGGAGTGCAGTGGCACAATCATGGCTTACTGCAGCCTCAAACTCCCGTGCTCAAACGATCCTCCTGCCTCAGCCCAAAAAATAGCTGGGACTACAGGCATGTGCTACCATGCCCACCTTTGTCCATTTTTAAATTGTGTTATTTGCCTTTTTATTATTGAGTTGTAAGAGTTATGTTTTTATTGAGTTGTAAGAATTACTTTACATAGGCGATTATAGACGTAAGCCACTGCACCTGGTTCCTACAACGATATACTTCTTAGAAGAAACATGGGCTTAAATCTTCATGGCCTTGGTTAGGCAAAGCCTTCTTAGATATGCCACCAAAAGCATAAGCAACAAAAGAAAAATATATGTAAATTGAACCTCATCAAAATTGAAAAATTTTGTGGTTCAAAGAACATCATGAAGAAAATGAAAAGACAACTCACAGAATGGGAAAAAATATTTGCAATCATATATTAGATAAAATGCTTGTATTTACTTACTGTTATTGAGTTGTAATTCTTACAACTCCTGAGGTCAGGAGTTTGAGACCAGCCTGGCCAATATGGTAAAACCACGTCTCCACTAAAATACAAAACTTAGCCAGGCATGGTAGCGCACACCTGTAGTCCTAGCTACTCTGGAGGCTGAGGCAGGAAAATCACTTGAACTTGGGAGGCAGAGGTTGCAGTGAGCCAAGATCACACCACTGCACTCTAGCCTGGGCAACAGAGCAAGACTCTATGTCAAAAAAACAAAAACAAAAAACAAAAAAAACAGGATATAGTTGTAGGTCTTACATTTAGGTCTGTGATCCATTTTTAGTTAGTTTTTTTTTTTTTTGAGAAGGAGTCTCATTCTGCAGCCCAGGCTGGAGTGCAGTGGCGCCATTTCAGCTCACTGCAAGCTCTGCCTCCCGGGTTCACTCCATTCTCCTGCCTCAGCCCCCCGAGTAGCTGGGACTACAGGCGCCCGCCACCATGCCTGGCTAATTTTTTTTGTATTTTTAGTAGAGACGGGGTTT
>NW_016806932.1:703216-704453 GCF_001698545.2 Rhinopithecus bieti | reverse complement strand
ATATACACATATATATACACACACATTTACATATATATATATATATATATATATTTTTTTTTTTTTTTTCCTTTTGAGACAAGGTCTCTCTCTGTCACTCAGGCTGAAGGCTGAAGTGCAGTGGTTCAATCATAGTTCATTGCAGCCTCAACCTCCCGGGCCCAAGCAATCCTCCTATCTCAGCCTCTCAAGTAGCTAGGACCACAGAAATGCACCACCACACCCAGCTAATTTAAAAAAAAAATTTTTTTAGAGACAGGGTCTCCCTACATTGCCCAGGCTGGTTTTGAATTCCTGGCTTCAAATGATCCTTGTATCTCAGCCTCCTAAAGTGCTGGGATTGAATGACTGAGTCACCACACCCAGCCTGTTATTTTATATTTCTTAAATAAAATATTATTTCAAAATAAAATATTTTGGACTAGGTCTATTTTATTAATCCATGTCTATTCTTAAGCAAGTACCACAGTGTCTTCACTACTGTAACTTTGTAATAAGTTTTGAAATGAGCAGGAAATGTGAATCCTCCAACATGATTCTTCTTTTAAAACATTGTTTTGACGATTTTGGGTCACTTGCATTTATGTATTAATTTTAGTATCATTTTCTGCAAAGGAAAGCCAACTAGGATTTTGATAGAGAATAACTCTGTAGATGAATATGGGAGTATGGCCATTTTAACATTATTAAATATTTGAATTCATGAACATGGGATGTCTTTCCATTTATTTTGGAATTCTTTAATTTCTTTTAACAATGTCATAGTTTGCAGAGTACAAGTTTTATAGTTCTTTTGTTAAATTTATTCCTAAGTAGTTTGTTCTTTTTAATTCTGTTATACATGGAATTGCTTTTTTAATTTCTTTTTCAGATTGCTCACAGATAATTTATTGCTTCTTGACCCTTTTCTCATGGGTTCATATTTCCTAGTCCCTGGAGTATATCCTCGAATAATTCATAAAATAACTCTGCAAAGACAATTCTCTTACTTTGCATCTGAAAATGTCTTTATTTCACTCTCACTCTTGAATGATAATTTAATTAGCTATAGAATTCTAGGTCAGTAGTTTAGAAGATATTTTCCTGTTTTATTTTGGCCTTACTTCTTGTTACTGAGATGTCAACTCTCAGTCTAATTGTTTCTTTGCAGACAAAGTGCCTTTTTTTCCTAGTTGTTTTAACTTGTCTTAGTTTATTTTGAGGTTCCACAGTTTTATTATATATATATATATATATA
>NW_016806932.1:685148-702982 GCF_001698545.2 Rhinopithecus bieti | reverse complement strand
ATATATATATATATATATATCAAAATGGAGCTTATTTTATTTATTCTATTCAATGTTTGTTGTACATCTTCAACCTAAGGATTTGTGTTTTAATTCTAGAACATTCTCAGTGATTAATTTTTTGAATATTGCATTCTCCCTAGTATCTCTTTCTAGAACTCTCAGGGATATACTTTCTCATTTTGTTCTCCCAGTGTCTATTTTTGTCATTTAAAATATCTCATTCTGGTTGGATGTGGTGGCTGACACCTGTAATCCCAATACTTTGAGACGCTGAGGTGGGCAGATCACTGGAGCCCAGGAGTTCAAGACCAGCCTGTGTGACATGCTGAAACCCTATGTCTACTAAAAAATACAAAAATTAGCCAGCCATGGTGGTGTGTGCCTATAGTCCAGCTACTTGGGAGGCTGAGGTGGGAGGGTCACCTGAGCCCAGGAGGTCGATGTTGCAATGAAAATAATAATAATAATAATAAAATACATATATATATTATTCTGAACTATATTTTTAGTACTTCTCAATTCTATATTCTAGTTCTTTTTAATACAAAGTAAAGGAGTTAACTCTCCTCAAAACAAACAAACAAACAAACAAACAAACAAACAAACTTTAAAAGGGGGGGAGGACAGGAGTTTCATCCAGGGGAAAAAACAATTTCCATAAAAGACATTATACTTCTTCCAACCATACTCCTTAAAAATAGCAAACGGCCCTAAGATGGCTGTATTTTTTTTTTTTTTTTTTTTTTGAGACGGAGTCTCGCTCTGTCCACCAGGCTGGAGTGCAGTGCCGCTATCTCGGCTCACTGCAAGCTCCGCCTCCCGGCTTCCCGCCGCCATTCTCCTGCCTCAGCCTCCCGAGTAGCCGGGACTACAGGCGCCCGCCACGGCGCCCGGCTTTTTTTTGTATTTTTTTTTTTTTTTTAGTAGAGACGGGGTTTCACCGTGGTCTCGATCTCCTGACCTTGTGATCCGCCCGCCTCGGCCTCCCAAAGTGCTGGGATTACAGGCGTGAGCCACCGCGCCCGGCCTGTATTTTGTAACATAAATATTTGTGAGATGATTAGATTCATGCTAAGGAAATATGTCTGAAATTGTGATGGGAAAGGACCACGTATTTCACGATTATGATTTACTGTCCCGGTTTTACCTGTTGAATCTGACAGTGTGGCAGGATGCAAAAGAGCACGTGCTTTGAGGTCAACCAGACTTGGGTTCAGGTGTCAGCTTTGGTAATAGCCAGTTATAGGACTTGGGCAGCTTATTTTAACCTCACTGAGTTTTTCTGAATCTTAATTTCATCATCTGTAAAATAAACCCATCAGTGTTGTTATGAAGTACCAATGACATGGCAGATATAAAGTGCCTTGTGCAAAGCCTGGCCAACAGCAGGTGTTTCATGCAAGCTTATCATTATTTCTGGTAGAAGAATCTTAATTAAAATTGGTGCCATCATGTAGGTTATCCTCATTTAGTATTTGAGACATTCTCATTAGTCATGTCCCATTGTAACCTGTTTGTTGTGATCTGACCTTCCTGGGATGTACAGATTAATAATTAATCCAAGTAAGAGATGGAATCGTCGCTTGTGGAAATGTTTGTATTGATATTTCCCACACTTTTCTTCTGCGGCAGTCCCCTTAGACGGCTATTGAAGACCCCAAGTAAAACATTCTGGGGTTCTTTCCTGCAGATGGTGTAATGCAAAGTCCATCTGGGAGGCACACCCTGTAAGAAAGACCTCTAGGACTCTTAAAAGATAAATGCTTAGAAAATTGATCCAATCAAAATGGAACTGTTATAAATACGCTTTCCCTGTAATTTTTCAAACTAATATATTTAATTCTGTCTGGCAGCATCCTCTAAATTGAATCCACGTGAGATAGATGAGACCATTGGAAGAATATAATATACTGACGCAGGAATTACTCAGCCTTTGGTGGGGGCCTTCGGTGTTTCCTGACTGCCTTCATGCTTGGCATGAAGCTGCCTCATGCTTGGGGTATGATGGCAAATATTGCTTTCAGTAGGCTCCTCGTGAATTCTTTCTGTTGTGAGATTTATGACAGGAAATGGGATTTTTCTGTAAGCACATTTTAATGACTAACATTCCTATATGTGCAGTACAATCAGGTCTTTTCCTTGGGTGGGCTTCTTGATTGTACAACCACCTGAATGTCCACTTTTATTAAACAACATCGATTAACCTTACCTTGCAATGTAATATTGCACTTACCATCATTACCCAGAGCACAGAGAACACGTGAGCCACTAGGAGAATGGTGATGTCATTGTTAACGTCACTAAGCTATTTAAGGTGGGGAAAACCTCAATAATTTAGTGATATTAATAATTGCAATAGTTCATAGTTATATAGTCTCTGTGTGGCTGATACTGTGCTAAGTGGACACCTCTATTAATCTATGTTTATATTTATATGTGTTAAAGTACTTCACAATAGCCTTGTGAGAGGGGTACTGTGATTAGCCGCATGTTCTAGATGAGGAAAATGAAGCATGAGGCATGAAGTTACCTTGCTCAGGGTGGCACAGCGAGGCAGTGGGGGAGCTCGATCCATAGCTGGGTGGGCTGGCACCAAGAGGAGAGTGGCCTTACCTTTACCACATGAACATGAGGCCTGGAAGGTTCAGAGGGCCGCCCTCTCTGTGCTCAGAGATACCTGGACTCAGCTGATGTGCGAAAGCCATGCTTCAACTCCCCAGCTGAGTATAACCCCTCTAGATAGACTGTCCAAAAGGCTACATACAACTCAGAACATTTAGCTCCTCTTTAATTTAAATTGTATACTAGCCTTACCAACTCCACTGCCATTAGGGATTCTCTTTGTTCATCATTCCTTCCTTTCTCTGTCTTCACATTTGCTGGGTGTTTTGGGGACAAAAGGAGGAGGAGGAGAAACAGGAGGAAGCAGAGGAGAAACAATTCTCTTTCCTTGGGAAGTTTGCATTCCAGCTCCGGCAGTGGACTCCGTAACTGTGAAAGAACTGCAGAGTGACATGACGGGGTTTGGTACCAAGTCGTTCACTCCTTAGATAGCTCAGGTGGGACCAGGTGAACATCTCCAGACTCTTCCCCACACATTCAGCCTCACCTCTCCCTGGTGGGGTTAATTCACTATGTCCCTACTCTGTGGCCTTCCCAGCCAATTGCCCGGACTCTGTCACGATTCTCCTTACTTTGCCACCTCATAGGGCCTTCCTGATAGAGCAGGAGGCCAAAGTCCTCTGACCAAGTTTACAGAGTAAGTTTGAGATGAAACGAAATTCCACCTCCTAAGGTGACAGAAGTCACAGTCAGAACATTAAATTGGCTTTAGCACATAGAATAATTCTTATATATTTTGAGAGGTCTGGAAACGTTTGCTTATAAGCAAGTGTTTCAGAAAGACCTCCTTATACTTTGATATAGTGATTATAAAATAAAAATATTTCTAGTCCATCCTCTGTCCAGGGAGAGGTGCTTTTAGCTCTTAGAAGCAGGAAGAACCACATGGTTCATCTCCTGGTCACCTTTCCTCTCTCCCACCACCTATCTCAGGTAAGTCAATGCCATAAACAATATTTACCTTTAAGATCAGAATAATTCATCTTTCCAAAGTGACCACCTCCTACTTCTAATTTACGGACCGAAGAAGGTATCTGAGATAAGTATTTATTCTATAAAACTTCTGAAGAATCTAGCTCAAACATGTTTCCTTAAAATTATTTTTTGTAATACATGCACAAAGCCAGAGCATAAAAGAACATAACATTTGTTTGTCAAAAACTCATTGAATAATATATATCAACAAAGTTGATTTAAATGAGAAAAAAAATCCAGTCATGACATTAAAACCTAGTTTTTCTCACTTCTCTGTCCCCTAACCACCCTACCCCTCCCCAGAGATTACTGGAGTAATTGCTGTGATATTTTTTGAAGAGGGTGGCATATTGACTTCTAGCGATGTTCCCTGCATGTATGCATTTATAATCTTTGGGTTTTTTGTTGTTGTTGTTGTTGTTGTTTGTTTTTGTTTGAGACGAAGTCTTGCTCTTGTCCCCCAGGCTGGAGTGTGATGGCGCAATCTTGGCTCACTGCAACCTCCGCCTCCTGTGTTCAAGCAATTCTCCTGCCTCAGCTTCCCAAGTAGCTGAGATTACAGATGCCTGCCACCACGCCCGGCTAATTTTTGTACTTTTAGTAGAGGCGGGGTTTCACCACGTTGGCCAGGCTGGTCTAGAACTCCTCACCTCAGGTGATCCACCTGCCTCGGCCTCCCAAAGTGCTGGGATTACAGGCGTGAGCCACCACGCCCAGCTACATTTATAATCTTTTTAAACAACCTGCACATGGCAGCATTTTCTACACTCAGTTCTTGCTTTTGTCTCTTACTACTGTGTAATGGAGGCGGTTCCATATCAGTACAGTCAGTGCTGCTTCATTCTTTTGATGGGCAACACAGTTCCCCCCTGCAAGGCTATAGCCTAATATCCATATCAGTTCTTTTCGAATAACTTTTAAGTTGTTTTAAATCCCTTGTTATTACAAGCAATGCTTATGTATAAGCATATCTATAGAATAAACTCCTATGCATAGAATTACTAGGTCAAATGGTATATAGACTTTATGAAATAGTTTAAATACAAAAAAAGTATAAAAAATAATGCAACTAACAACGTACCCAGCATTATTACATCTCAACAAGGAAAATCACATTTCATTTAGGAAGCACTGAAGTGTGAGGTCACTGAAGTCATGAGTTACTGCTAATTTATTTGGAATAAGGGAGTTATCTAATTTTGCTTTGAAATCTGGAAGCCTGCACTCAAATACTGCTAGGATTGTAAATTTATTCCATCTAGTGGGCTCAGCTGTGTCCAAAGTGGATTGTTTTTTCTAACCAATCACCTGTGTGTTCCTAAATTTAGTTCTTTGCTGTGTTTGACCCTAATCAATGAGATACACAGGCCTGGCCTGGCAAAAGGCCCGAATTAACTCAAAGGTAACTGCTTCGATCATGTAGCCTACCCCAAGTATCCTGTCATACAAGTGACTTTACAGGGATTTTACTCCTTGTTAGATGGAATGAGCTTTCCGTTTCATTCTTATCATTTAAGTGAATTGTGGCTTAACGTATTTGTAAAGGTATATGGTGTATCTATGCATATGTGTTATTTCCATTATGCTTTATCTCAGGCCTCATACCTTCTGCAAGGATTTTCATAATGATTTTCTGAATGGGAAGCCAGGAGTTCTCTCTGTGCCTCAGCCCCCTGCTCCCACAGCATTCATTCTCTTTGGGGTTGCACATAGGGTTAAGGATTTCCAGTTTTCCTTTGAACAATGATTGCAGATTTAAACATAGCTTGGTAACTTTCAGCCTATTATTTGTGTAAATGGCTCTCTAGTGCTTTTAAATTTACTTAATTAAAATTCTAGAATGATATGATTCCAGTGGGTTACATTAGTCTCACGCTTAACTTCTTCAGTTTTCTCTTCTAGCCTTTTTCTTTGCAAGAGTTCTTATTGAAGACAACAACAGCTTAGCAGACTGCTCAACTCATAATTCATTACTTGAAAAAAAGTTAAAATAATTAAAAGCATTTGTTGTTGAGCACAGTGGAGTTAAACTCAGCTTGATATTCATGCAACATTGCACTGCCGCAAGAATGTAGCTAACATATCCTTAAAATGAAAAGGGAAAGGTTGCAGTTCCCAGAGATTTTCTATCCATCTTTTGAGCTGAAATTATTTCATAAGTTAACCACTGAGTTTGAATGTATCATCTAGTTAGAGTCTAATAGGAGGGAACAAAGGATGCACATTATCTTTTCCCTTTATACGCAGGACATAGTAAGACTCACACACCACAACTTATTGTCCAGGCATGCAGGTATTGCCATGCACGAACAGACCTCTTGTGTGTCTGTGTTTTTCCCTCCCTTAGTGACAGAAAATCCACTGGACCCCAGCAAGCGCTGAGCTCTGGCAGCCATTGGCCCCAGAGCTCTACCTCCTGCCTCTCAGTAGGTAGAGGCTAGCTAGGGAGGTGGCCAATCCGGTGGTTTGTATCCAGGAGAATATGGCACAGTTAGCTATTTAAATCCAACCAGGATGATGTAAGCGAGCGGGCTGAAAGGGTTAGGCGAAAGGCGAAAGGAAAGGAGAAATCTTGTCAGGCTGCATTATTTACAGTGAACTGGGCTGAGACTAACATGCCCGCCACCTGTACACTGAGTCAAACTCCTGGCACCTCCATGCTGCCTCCTTGCAGCCCTCGAGAAAGGAGGAATCACAGCAGAAAATTATCTGATGCTAAACTATGTGGGGAGAGGGAATGGTTTAATTTTTAATATGATTTTTTTAACTGGAAGAGCAGGTCTCTCTACTTAGATAAAAACACACAGACCTGCTCAGGTTTGCAAATTACTGGAGTGTCACAGCAAAGCTGGGCTCTCTGTCTCTCTTGCTGATAAGAGAATAGTGTTTACTCTTGCCTCTGTGGTCCCAATAATCCCGAGTGAAACTTTGCAAAATGAGTTCTTGTTTTGCAGCATGAGCAAATGTTCAGGCTCAGGAAATGATGCTAAAGGCGCTTTGAAAAATGTAAGATGGGCTTGACACAGCATTGGCACAGGATACGTGACAGGAAGCAACGTGGAGAGCGGTGATAACAGTCCCTGCGGCAGGCAGAGAGTTGGTTTCACACTCCAGCCTGGGTCCCGACAGCAGGAGCAGGCTCAGTGCACTGAGGCGAGAGCCTTGTTGCACTGCAGAATGAGGGGGGAAATCTGGCTGTGCTCCTAGGGGCCTTGGTGGGGGGAGTCCTGAAGAAGCAGGGGAGGGACCTGAGAGCACCTTCTTACCACTAAGGGCTTGACATTCACCTGCACACACACCACACTTTTAAAAATCGTGTTGACTTTGGTTGGTTTTGGCCCTGCTCACACTACTTTTCCAAAGCACCTCCTGTTGACAAAGCTGGCTTTGGGACAAGAGAGGATGCATTTGTCCTTAGGGTCTCTCAGGGACAGGCCATGCAACACCACATACCCAGGTGCTCAGTAAGAATTAGATAGAGCGGACAATGCTGATTACTGTTAATGACAGGGTAAGTTAATAAAGGCAAGAAGCCTGTTTCCGGGCAAATCCGCCCCAGTGCGATGGAACCTGCAGCTGATCTGCTTAGGAGGGTGGCTTTTCTTCCAGATGGCCATGGCCTTTGTGTCAGGGAAGGGCTTTTTTTCGACGCATGGAGCACTCTGGTTGTGATGCAGATTAGAAATTCATTTTCATTTGCCACTCTTAAAAAAAAATAAACATTCTGGGTGCATGAAAGGGAGCTTTTGAACCCCGAGAGTGTGCTGTGTGTTTGAGTGCATGTGGCGGGACCCTCTCTTAGATCATTAGCAAGTGCGCCTGGCTCTACGGCTTTATTCAGGCTTCAGCCCTGGCGGCGTTCCGACAGCTCTGTTCTTAAAGATGAACTCCCATGCATCCAGTAACTTTTGCTGTAGAGAGGGCAGAGGAAAACTTGATGGTATGGATTTAGAGCAATTATTTTACTAGGTTTATGTTTCTCCTGCGCTATATTCTTCTTTTAAAGAGTCAGAAGGGAGAGATTGATGCCTATTTGCCATTGTTTCTTTAATGTTGTCATTGCTGGTGTAATTTGATGAATACTGGAAAGCAGAACTATTCAAACTGTGTGAGTTCTGAAGGGGTCACCAAATTTAAATGATACAAAAGGACTAGCGCAGGCAATGAAGTGACAGGGATAGCACAGAGGATAATTCCACAGTATTGCAAAACCAACAAACAGCATCTCATCTCTGTTGACCACAGCCAAGCATAGGAAGATAGCAATCTTTATCTATGTATAGAATATGATTCTTGTTTCCAGGTGCTTAAAATCAAGTGAGGTAAACAGATATGTATACAAAGAACTCTAAGGCAAGGCATGCATGTGACCAAAGTGAAGTGTAAACCCAACACTGCCCACATGCTGAAAAAGTATGACTTGTTCTGGTGGGTGAGGTCCCTGAATGAATGAGGAGGATCTCAACAGGCAGAATGGGGGATACCATATCTGAAACTCTATAGCCTTGAAAAAAGAATATGCAAAGTCTATATGAACAAATATAATAAGATGTCTGAGACAGATTAGATGATAAAGGAGTTTACCCAGCAATATGTGTAGAACTCCTACTTTTAGGGTTAAAATACACGCAGTATATGAAGAGTAGTTAAGCTTTTAAGCTCTAAAGACAGGCTGGTTAAAATCCCAGCTCAGGACTTTCAGTGGATTGTGTTACTGCTGAAAAATATTTGCTGTCTCTCCCTGGGGGAAGGTTATTCGTTCCTGTTCATTAATAGCAGGCTGGTCCTAGAACCTGCTTTGGCTAAGAAATGAGAGCAGAAGTGATATATGACCCTTCTAAGTAGATGCTTCAGGAGCCACTGTTTGCTTCTGCTGTATTGTGATGATCAGCTAAGTCCCAGATAGAGGGTGCTCCTTCAGCTTCATCCTGGGTCCTGGAACCAAGACAGCATGGAGCAGAGCCACAGCTGACTCTTAGTCGACATGATTCATTAGCATAAGCAAGAAATAAACCTTTGTTATTGTCAGCCACTGAGATTTTGAAGATTCTTGTTGGCTGGTCATGGTTGCTCACGCCTATAATCCCAGCCCTTTGGGAGGCTGAGGCAGGCAGATCACTTGAGGTCAGGAATTTGAGACCAGCCTGGCCAACATGGTGAAACCCTGTCTCTCCTTAAATAATACAAAAATTAGCTGGGTGTGGTGGCATATGCCTGCAATCCCGGCTACTTGGGAGGCTGAGGCAGGAGAATCGCTTGAACCCCGGGGGCACAGGTTGCAGTGAGCCAAGATCGCACCACTGCACTCTCTCAAAAAAAAAAAAAAAAAAGAAAAGAAAAGAAAGAAAGAAAAGAAAATGCTTGTTACCAGAACATAACTCAGCCTAAGTTGACTGACAGTCATTTTACCACCTATGGGATCTTATTTGACCTCATTAAACCTCAGTTTCCTTGTCCATAAAATGGGGATAATAAAATACCTACCTCAGAGGATCATTGTGATGTTAAAATGAGTTAATATTAAAGTGCACAGCATAAAGGTTTGTAATCCATACTAAGAATTCAGTAAGTATTAGCTATCTTTAAATACACGTAGAAAAATCTCTGGAGGGATATATGCTGTCTTAGTCCATTTATGTTGCTATGAAGGAACACCTGAGGCTGGGTAATTTACAAAGAAAAGAGATTTATTTGACTCATGCTTCTGCAGGCTGCACAAGAAGCATGGCACCAGCAACTGCTTCTGCTGAGGTCATAGGAAGCTTCCACTCATGGCAGAAGGGAAAGGGGAACAGGCATCACATGCTAGGAGAAGAAAGAAGGAAGATAGGGGAGAGGTGCCATGCTCTTTTAAATAACTAGCTTCCATGTGAACTAATCGAGCAAGAACTCACTCCTCACCAGAGAGAGGGCATTCATAAGGGATCCGCCTCTATGACCCAAACACCTCCTGTTAGGCCCCACTTCCAACACTGGCGATCACATTTCAACACTGAGATCTGGAGGGGACAGATATCCAAACTGTATCATATACCAGCCTATTAACGGCAGTGCGCTCTTGACTGTGAGATTACAAGTGACTTTCATTTTCTATTTTATTTCTGCAATCAAACCGTTTATAAGAGGCATATACTATTTTAATCATAAAAAGTAGGTAGTTTCACTTTGGAAAAATGAACAAAAGCACCTTGTACATTTCTCTATCACAATGCCTACTGCACCAAACTCAGCTCCTTGAAAGAGGGAGCTGTGTGCATTGCCCTGTGCTGCTAGTGGCTGGGTGGCAGAGAGTAGATACTCAGTAGATGTTTGCGCAAGTGTAATTGATCAGCTTCTCATCTGGATGACTGAGTGAATGGCAGGTAATGACCTGCTCTGAGATGAGAAACACAAAAAGAATACTACATGAAGTATGAACTCAGAATGTTCACACTCTGAGTTTCTCATAGAAACAGTAATCAGGCAGCTAGAAATAGGAATTTGGATATCAGAGATATAAAGGTGGGGTTTATTAAATAGAGGCGATTACAGATTGAGCATCCCAAATCTGAAATCAAAAATGCTCCAAGATTTGAAATTTTCTGAGTACTGACATGATGGGCAAAGAAAATGCTCAATGGACCTTTTTGGGGTTTGGGTTTTCAGATTTGGGTTGCTCAATCAGCAAGTATAATGCAAATATTCCAAAATCCAAAACACTTCTGGTTGCAAGCATTGGGATAAGGGATACTCAGCCTGTAGTCGAATCTGTGGATGTCGAGTGGAAGCATGAGCTCTCTGCTTCGCTCTAGCCCTGTCACCCTAATTGTTTTCTCAAGACCAAGTCCAAGGAATTTTTAACAACAATATTCAGCCTATCATTTTTATTGAGTACCTACCACATGCCAGGCACTGATGGTACAGAGGTGAACTATAAAATCAAATGTCTCTACCCTCAACCAGTTTCTGTTCTACACTGGGGGCAGACAATAACCAATAACTAAATGCGTAAGATATAGAGTGTATTCTATAGTGATAGAGAGAATGATAAAACAGGGAAGAAGGAAAGGGAATGCTGGGTGGGGAGTGTTGCCATTTTCAACAGGGTAAGTCAAGGTAGGCCTTGCTGAAGACATGACATTGGAGCATAAAGCTTTAAAAAAGCACAAGATATTTGTGAATCCTGAGAGAATGATCTAGATAGAGAGAACAGAAAGGACAGAGGCCTTGAGGTGGAAACATGCCTGTGCTCAGAGGAATAGCAAGGAGGTCGGTGTGGCTGGAGCAGAATGAGTAAAGGGGTCAGTGGTAAAAGAGTTCAGAGAAATAGTGAGGGGTGGGAGTGGGGATGGAGCAGTGGATAGCTCATGGAAGACCTTATCCCCAGGCTACTGAAGGCACTTTGACTTTTATTCTAAGCAATATGGAGGGGAAGCTAATGAAGTTTGATTAGAGGAATAATCTGACTTATGTTCTAAACTGACCAGCCTGGTGAGTATATTGAGAACAGACTGATGGAGGGAAAGGGTAGAAGCTGGGAGAACAGTAAGGAAGTTATTGCAGTCATAGGTGATGGGTGGCTTGGGCTAAAGTGGAGGTGATGAGAAGAGGTTGGATCCTGGATACATGTTGCAAGCGCAGCCACTGTAATATGCTCATGGATTTGATGTGGCACATGACAGGAAGAGAGGAATCGAGGATAAGCGCATGGTTTTTGTCAGTAGCAATTGGGAAGATGGAGTTGCTGAGATGGGAAGATGGAGTTGCTGAGATGGGAAGACTTCAAGAGGTGCAGTATTGGTGGGAAGTTAGGAGCTCAGTTTTAGACACGCTCATTTTGAGATGCCCTTTGACATCCAAGTGGAGAAGTAGGTGGATGAACATGTGAGCCTTCAGCCTAGGGGAGGGATCCGTGCTGGCTCAGGACATTTGGGGTTCTTGGTGTATAGGCAGTATTTACGCTGTGAGAAGGGTGAGATCTCTTAGGGAGTAAGCGCAGGGAGAAAAGGAGTCTGGGGACTGAGCTCTGGGTTCCCCCACATTTAGAGCAGGAGAGAAGAAGCAACCAGCCAAGAAGACTGAGTGAGTAGTCAGTGAGGGCAGAGGAGAATCAGAGGTGGGTAGTGTCCCAGAGATACATGAAGAAAGTGTTTGAAGGAGGTGGGCATGCTACTGCCAGGCCAGCTGAGATGGGGACTCAGCACTATCCATTGGGTTGGGCCAGATGGAGGTCACTGATGACCCAGCAAGAGCAAGGGAATGGGTGGTGGGGAATGAGTGGAGAAGCCTGGCAGAAGGAGGTTTGAAAGAGAATTCTAAGAGAGGAATCAGAGAGAGAACATTTAAACAACTCTTTGGAGGAATTTTGCTGCAAAGGAGAGTAGGAAAATGGAGTGATAGAAAGAGGGAAAGATAGATATGAGCCCAAGAAAGTATTTTCTTTCTTTTGTTTTTCTTTAAGATGGGAGAAATCACAGTGGTCGGTATACTTATGGAAAGACTCCATTAGACAGGGACAAATTGCTGATGCAGAAGAAATAAAGAGGACGTTTTGTGCTATGGACTTGGATAGGTGAAAGGAGGTAGGATCTATTGCACAGATGGAGAGACGGGCCTTAGGCAAGGTTCCAGCTCACAGTTCAGAGAAACAGAAGGCGGAGGCAGGGTGGCTGGACACAGGTGCAGGTAAGTTGGCAGATGCAGTGGTGGCAGCGTGGGGGTGGCAAGGGTGCATGTTTCCTATTGATTGCTCCTTTTTTCTCTGAGAAATGGCAAGCAAAGTCAGCAGCTTAATGACAAGATAGGTAAAGGGGTGTTGGAGATTTGAGAATGGAGGCAAAGGTATAATCTGGTGACCTAGGAGGGAGACAGTCCTGGGTGGTCTAGGGAGTATCAGGACAGCCCTTAAGAAACCCCAAGTTCAGTGGCCCTGAAGTCAAGTGAAATGGTCATGAGGGGTATGCATTAATTTCCACTATGGATATGCAGTTACAGCATGGGTGGACAGGTGGATTTAACTAACTCTGAAGCTGAAGAAATAACCTGAAAGAGAGAGGAAGGAATGGGATCAAAAGCAGATGTGGATGGGCTAGGGAGTTGGAAAGGAACTGGGGAAGCGTCTATTAGTTTGAGAAAGGAGGAAAAATAGTTATCTACTGCTATGTAACAAAATCATTACAAACTTGGCAACTTGAAACACACGTTAATTATCTGACAGTTTCTGTGAGTCAGGAATCTGGGAACAGCTTAGCTCAGTCCTGTTTCAGAGTCTCTCAGAAGGCTGCAATCAAGGTGTCAGCCAAGGTGTCACCTCAGCTGGGGTCTCATCTGAAGCTTGACTAGGGAAGGATTCCCTTCCAAGCTTATGTGGTTGTTGGCAGGTTGCAATTTCTTGTGGATTCTCAAAGGGCCTTACTTCCCTGCTGCGGTTAGCTGAGGGCTGCTCTCAGTTCTTGCCATGTGGGCCTCTCCATATGGTGTGTTACTTCAACAAAGCTAGCAAGGGGGAAAGTCGGTGGAGACAGTCTTCTAGCCAGATGGAAGCTACAATCTTATGTAACGTCATCACAGGAGCGACATCACCTCGCCCTGTTCTATTGCTGGAGACAGTCACAGGCGCCCTCATACTCCAAGAGGTGGAGATCCACAAGGGTCCAAACACCAGGAGGCAGGGATCATTGGGAGCCATCTTGGAGTCTGCCTGCCACAGGGAGAAATACACGACATGGCGGATTTTGCATAGCGAGAAGGGAAACTGAGGGAGCCGAAACACAGCAGGCAGCCTGTCTTCTAATGAAAAAGGGGACGGACTCACCCTTGAGAAAGAAAGGACCATGGGGGAATGTATGGCGGGTGTAGGGAAAAATATGTTTGCAACGAGGAGAGGGAGCCCAGGGGGTAAGTAGGAGGTTTCTGAGCAACACGGAGGGCCCACAAAGGTTATTATAGAAAGCACAGATTTGCTGCAGAGACAGCGGGCAGTTAAGCGATTTGCTGCAACAATAGATGGCACCCTGTTTTCAGCCAGAGAACAAATGGATGGAGCGATTGGCCCAAGGTTGGGTGTACTAAAAGGTCAGGGTCAGGTCAGGTGTGGTGGCTCACACCTGTTATCCCAGCACTTTGGGAGGCTGAGGCAAGGAGACTACTGAAGGCCAGGAGTTCAAAGCTGTAGTGAGCTAGGATCACACCACTGCACACCACTGGACCACAGAGGGAGACCCTGTCTCTGAAACAAAAAAAAAAAAAAAAAAAAAAAGATTAAACAAAAGGTCAGGGTCAAGAGACTCTACGGTGCTGGGTAAAAAAATAAAAATAAAAAACAACAACAACAAAAAAAACCCAAGTGACTCAGAGTCATTTTTCTACTTCCCACTTCCTCATTTCTACTTCGCCAATGATTCTAAACTAAGTGTGAGCCCCAGGCTGGCCTGGCTCTGTGAGGGTAGCAGTCCGTCACGATGCAGACTCAGGCTCTGGCAGGAATTCCAGACGACCCCACTGGGGACCTTGCAGAACAGAATCTGTTTCTGTGGAGCGAGGATCCCCACTGGAGACCTCTGTGTCTCTCCCTGTCTCCAGGCACTTCCTGGCACTTCTGCTGGCTCTCACCAACACTCTCCCTAGGACCAGATCTTCCTCACCTGCACCCCCATTACCCCCTTCCTCTGCCTCAACACAGTGTTTGGCAAGCTCATCCTGGTGTTTAGCTCCTTTTCAGAAAGAGCTTTGAGTGAGTTATTGATGCAGTCAATACACTGACCTCAAGTTCATAGCTGGTCCAGGAGGTTAAAATGCTGAAGTAAGTAGAACACACTGTGATGACTTTGTTAAGAAATTTGACTCTCAATTTCCAGGATAAACTGTTTTCTTCTTTACCATGTCACAACTTCAGTCTTGTTATTGTGTTGTAGAATAGGGCAGGACCAACAAATGACAAGAATCCAATGGCCCCTGAAGGTCATCCTGTCCAGCCTCCTGCCTTCGAGCAAGGATGGCACCTGACATAAGAATCCCTGTGGGAAGAGTTCAGGAGAAAGACATAAGGCCTTAGCTGCATGGAGTTATGATGACTGAGAAGTATTTTGTTTAAAGCTGAGAGTCAATGCAAATGTTTTCTTGCTTTAGAAAATTCTTAGAGAAAGGATAATTATTTCCCACATGAATTGAGCTCTGTTGTGTCTCACTCATCTCGGACCCAGCCCATTGTGAGTCCATAATAATTGTTGGATAAACATTTGTTGAACTGAAATGAGTGGATCCAAGGGTGAGACATTAGCAAATGTGAGTCATCCCTGAATGATATGAAGTGAAAATTAGAAGAAATTCAGGTGCTTCTAATAGGATACTGAATATGAACACTTGGAGACTCACTCCTATGCAGACTCCTTCAGTCTTCCTGCATAAGACACTTTTTAAAAACAAAAGGTCCAGAACTGTTTTTAAAAGAAAGCTTTGGGTTGAAATGTTTTCAATGCACATACGTCTAGAGAAGAAAATAGCAACCACCCACATTCCCACTATGCAGAATTAAGCACTATTAACATTTTGGAATCTTTGTTTCTAGCCTTTTTAGTCAGTACTCTATTTTTAAAACCTTTACTAGTGCAATTATGTGCTGAAAAATATGAGTGTGTCTGTGCATGTGCAGACATGTGTATACTGTGAACTCACATGTCTCTGCTCACACATCTGTGACCTGTTGCTTGCTCTTCCCCAGAATTTCTGCACTGGGAGGTGCTACATTGCACACTGCTATGGCAATAGTGGAATAATGAAGCCATGAATTTACATGTCAGTGTACAGATGCACAATCTGAATTACACATTTTTAAAGCATAAAACCTATAAGGAATGCACACACACAGTAAAAAAAAAAAAAAAAAAAAAAAGTTCTAACCCGACTCCCTGGCCTTCAGTCTTTCAGTTTTTCTCTCCACGGGCAACCAGCATTGCCAATTCCTTGCAAATGTTTCCAGAAATATCATTTGCATATACAAACATGTATTTTCTATTTTCCTGTACAGATGGTGGCATACGATGTATACTGTTTTGTACCTTAGCATAGGGTTTTGGAAATTTCGCAAATGCTTCTTAACAGTAAGCTTTCTGAATGTGCAAATTAGCAATCAAGGCCTTCCTTTTTTCCTTAGTCTCAGACAATGAACTTGGTGGTCAAAAAAATGTCCTCCACTTGCCAGACAGGTACCTTCAAATCACAAATTCCCACGTCATGGTTAGATGGCGTATTCTTGCCCACTCCTGTTGAACTTACTTATTTAAACATCCACAAGAAAATCCTGTATATTTTTGGTAGCTAAAGCAAAATCCTGCAGAACACAACAAAACCAAACAGAGGGAAATTTGGGGCTCAGCTTAAAATACAGCTGGGCAAGCCTACACTTAGTTGCTGGAATAACAACCAGCTGGGAGGACTAAATTTAGCTTGGAGCCTTAAACACGGTCAGCCCTAAAGCCCACAACCCCCACACAGAGAACTTGGGCCCCATCTCCCAAGTTGGGAGACAAGAAGAAACAACAATGTTGGCCTAAAAGGCTGACTTTGCAAAACCACCTAGTCAATCTGCTGTGATTTAATAGGCTGTAAAAGGTTTGATTTATAGCCGGTCAATAGGCAAGCAGCATGATTTGTTGTCAGGGGTATATAGAGCACAAGGACTAGGATGATGCCAAACAGTGAAAGAGGTTAATTAAAATGGTAATATTATTTTAAAACAATTTTTTAAAAAGAATAGAACAAATTGGAACTAGAAGTGGGTCCCACTCTCAGGGCTGGCTTGCAGGGAAATGACAGGCAAGTAGGACCGGTCTCCCACATGGAGCCTTCCTGGGACCCCCTTACCTGTGCACCACCCTCTTCTCCAGGGGAGGGCTGCAAAGGACAGAGACCCCCAAACACAGGCTCTTGTCTTGATATTACGACTTGGTTAGCCTCAGTTTCCTGGTTTGGTCAAGTAAGGTGGTTGGACAGATGCGCTCTGAGCCCCAATCCTCCAGGTCTGCAGTTTTCATTTTCTTGGGTCTCCTACAACTGCCTGGAGCCCCTTGGTTCTTTGAGTCTCCTCCTACAATCTGGGGGTGCCTTACACCCCCTCCCATAGCCCTCTCCAAACCCAACCGGTGGTCTTGGTGCCTCAGGGTGAGACCACGTGTTGAAAATATATTAATAACTTGGTAAAGGAGGAACACGAGGGAGCTGGAAGCGTCTGGCATCTCCCCTGAGCCTGAAGATGGCACCATGGAGAGCCTGACAACCCACACAGCATCACAGGCATCAGCTGGGCTCCACTGGAGAGGCCTGGGACATAGTTTACTGAAAATAAACAGGACGAGGATGCCCCATTTAGCTCAGGTGGTACCCAGGGAGTAGTGGGACTTCTGACTGATCATGCTCACATGTGCAAAGAAAATGTCTGTTGGGGTTCTCATGAGTCCCCCACCCACTGGGTAGCAACAGAAATAAACTAGACAGAGTCCAAGCAGTTCAAGACTTAGATGCCATGATTTAAATACTGTGCCTTTAGGGTGACTTTGGTCTCCACGGTTGAATTGTTGTCTTCCAGATTCTTCTCCTGCCTCTGCTCCTTTCTTAGAAGGTATTTGTGTGGGGTGTGAGGAGCAGGCTTTCAGGATGTCATGGCAGGCCTGTGTGTGAGAACACCCTTGGTGACCCTCATGCTGTGTGTGGGCTGGTTTGGTGTGCTACTGGTCTCACCTGTCTGCAAACTCTTGCTGTGGTCTTTCTCAGCCCACTGGCCCTCCCTATGGATGTAGCCTCCCCTTGCCTCTCTCTATCATCACAGACATTTCTGAGTCCCTGCCACACTGTCCCTCTGGGTCCTGGCCCAGGTTGCCACCCACAGTCTGGGCTGTAGGGTTATTTTGCTCCCAGCCACATTAGGGCCTTGGCAAATCTCCTGGCTTATGGGAGAAAATGTGTTCAAGAGTACACACTAGACCCCTCTCTGCCCTCCTAGCAATGCAAGGCTGCCTATCTTGACCTTCACAGCAGTCCCCACCAAGATCCCAGATGGGAAACAGGGCACAGCTCTGCCACTCTCAGTGTTTCCTTCAACCTGATCTAAATGTCTCCTCCTTCAGGCCTAGAACAGAGAGTGGTGATCAGGTCCCAGAGCTGACTGATGGAGTACCTTTCACTGCCCAACGCTATTTAAGGTCCGAGGGACGGGACTGAAAACAAAATTCCCATTCCTGTCTACCTGCAATTTCCCTCCC
>NW_016806932.1:680929-684738 GCF_001698545.2 Rhinopithecus bieti | reverse complement strand
TCCTCCCTTCCTCCCTTCCTCCCTTCCTCCCTTCCTCCCTTCCTCCCTTCCTCCCTTCCTTCCTTCCTTCCTTCCTTCCTTCCTTCCTTCCTTCCTTTTTTGACACAGGGTCTCTCTTTGTTGCCCAGGCTGGAGTGCAGTGGCATGATCATGGCTCACTGCAGCCTTAACCTCCTGGGCTCAAGCGATCCTCCCACCTCAGCCTCCTGAATAGTTGGGACTGTAGGCATGCACCACCACACCTGGCTGATTTAAAAAATTTTGTGGAGATAAGGTCTCACTATGTTTCCCAGGCTGGTCTCAAATTCCTGAGCTCAAGCAATCCTCGTACCCTGGCCTCCCTAAGTGCTGGGATTATAGGCTTGAACTGTGCTTGGCCATGCAATTTCTGTGCTCGCCACGCAATTTCCATCTTATAAAAAGTTCCATGATCTAATACTTCACCACACAGAGCCCTTAATATGTTACACAAGAACTAACGTTTTAGAAAACCTTTATTTATTTATTTTTTAATTTAACGCCCAGCTTTCAAGGTTACTGTTTTGCTTCAAATCTTATTTTAGATACCAGAAGCTGAATATTAACTTTTTTTCTGTTTGCATTATTTCTGAAATAATCCTAATCCTCTGCTCCAGTAAGACCAGGGAGAAGGTCATGAGCTCATAAAAGCAAACAAAAGTAATGTCTGGTAATAATTTTCAAAATAGTATTCTGCATTAAATTTTTGTGTGCTTATTTACAACGTCTGCCTTGTTGAAAGGCATACTACCTGAGGTGGGGATGGAGGGACAACGCTTTAATAAATTGGTCTCATAAATTGGGGCCCTAAGGAATATAGGACAGCAGAGTGTTGACAAGGGAAAATTCCAGGGCAGAGGTGTGACAGGGAGAGGGCGGAGGTCTAGCAGCTGACAGGACACTTAGGTTTATCCATCTAGGAGTCCAAAACTCACATAGGATCTGAGTCTATCAGTATGAGGGTTTAAGTAGAACACTAGTTAATTTGTCATTTCTAGTCTCCGGAAACAGTGCTTCCCACCTTCTAGCTGCATCAGAATCACCTGGAATGTTTGCTGAAACTGACCAGGCCTGATTCCCCAGTCTCTGATTCAGTAAGTCCCGTGTGAGACCTGAGGATCTGCATCTGTTACAAACTCCCAGGTGCCCATGATGATTGATGTCGGCCTTTCTACCACTGTTTGAGTGGCACTGTTCCCAAGAAAATGGCACAGGGACCAAGATAGAGACTACAAATGACCGCTAGGATCAGCGGCAAGCTGTTGTGACTTGCTTTAAGATTTTGTTCTGACAATTATAGGCAGTCGTTCCATTCAGACACATTGTCAAGAAAAATAAGACAGGATCTAGGAGGTGATTTCCACACCTCTAGAAAGGAGGAAAATCATCATGCTAGAGCATCTTAGTAACGCTCCAGGTCAAGGATTTTCTCTTTATTTTATTTTAATTATTTAATTAATTAATTTAGAGACAGGGTCTCACTCTGTTGCCCAGGCTGAGGTGCAGTGGCATGATCTCAGCTCACTGCAACCTCCATTTCCTAGGTTCAAGTGATTCTCCTTCCTCAGCCTCCTAAGTCACTGGGACCACAGGTGTGAGCCACCACGCCCAGCTAGAGAGGATTTTCTTCTTATAGCCTTTATCAATCTGAGCTGCCCTTGGATGGGAAGAAAGGCAGGGCAGAAAGCCCCTTTCTTCATCCTGACTAATCTCCAGTGAACTAAGGGGCACTTTTGGAAATACTTGCAGAGTGCCCGGGCTGTGGATAGGTGCCCTGTGCATTATGGAGGTGGCTGTGTGGCTGCCTCCCAGGCCCTGGGTGAGCAGGGGAGCCCCTGGAGGCCATGCACACTGTGCTCAGGAGTGCAGGCTCCACACCCAAGCCTCCCTTCAACCCTAGCTTTGGACTTGCCAATGCTGTGGCTTCAGGTGCAGGCCTTAACTGCTGCTCAATGAGAGAGTAATATGCCCCTCACAGGGATGAATGCTGTGAGAGTCAATGGGACATTTTCTGTAAAGCAGTAGCTCCTGTTTTGAGGCAAGAAAGCTGGTGCATAGAGGAAAGTGTTATTTCCGGCTAGCAAAGCAGAGTCTGTGGGGTTGTGTCCTAGCAATCCTTATTTTGACCTAGACCCTGCCCCTGTGCAGCTACCTGCACTGGGGTGTGCCAAGGTTTTGCTTTTTCTGACTCTATTAATGTTTCCATGGTTGAAATACCACTCTCTGATTAGCTCAATAAGTCATTTTAAAAACAGCAAATTTTTTAATGATACCTAAAATGTTTTTTATTATACTTTAAGTTCTGGGATACATGTGCAGGACGTGCAGTTTTGTTACATAGGTATGCACATGCCATGGTGGTTTGCTGTACCCATGAACCTGTCACCTGCATTAGGTATTTATCCTAATGCTATCCCTCCCCTAGACCCCCATCCCCAGACAGGCCCTGGTATGTGATGTTCCCCACCCTGTGTCCATGTGTTCTTCTTGTTCAGCTCCTGCTTAAGAGTGAGAACATGCAGTGTTTGGTTTTCTGTTCTTGTGTTAGTTTGCTGAGAATGATGGTTTCCAGCTTCATCCACGTCCCTGCAAAGAAATGAACTTAACCTTTTTCATGGCTGCATAGTATTCCATGGTGTATATGTGCCACATTTTCCTTATCCAGTCTATCATTGATGGGCATTTGGGTTGGTTCCAAATCTTTGCTATTGTAAATAGTGCCGCAATAAACATATATGTGCATGTATCTTTATAGCAGAATGATTTATAATCCTTTGGGTATATACCAGTAATGGGATGGCTGGGTCAAATGGTATTTCTAGTTCCAGATCCTTGAGGAATTGCCACACTGTCTTCCACAATGGTTGGACTAATTTACACTCCTATCAACAGTGTAAAAGTGTTCCTATTCCTCCACATCCTCTCCAGCATCTGTTGTTTCCTGACTTTCTAATAATTGCCATTCTAACTGGTGTGAGATGGTATCTCATTGTGGTATTGATTTGCATTTCTCTAATGACCAGTGATGATGAGCTATTTTTCATATGTTTGTTGGCTGCATAAATGTCTTCTTTTGAGAAGTGTCTGTTCATATCCTTCACCCACTTTTTGATGGGGTTGTTTTTTTCTTGTAAATTTATTTAAGTTCTTTGTAGATTCTGGATATTAGCCCTTTGTCAGATGGATAGATTGCAAAAATTTCCTCCCATTCTGTAGGTTGCCTGTTCACTGTGCAAAAGATCTTTAGTTTAATTAGATCCCATCTGTCAATTATGGCTTTTGTTGCTATTGCTTTTGGTAGTTTAGACATGAAGTCTTTGCCTGTGCCTATGTCCTGAATGGTATGCCTAGGTTTTCTTCTAGGATTTTTATGGTTTTAGGTCTTACATTTAAGTCCTTAATCCATCTTGAGTTAATTTTTGTATAAGGTGTAAGGAAGGGGTCCAGTTTCAGTTTTCTGCATATGGCTAGCCAGTTTTCTCAACACCATTTATTAAATAGAGAATCCTTTCCCCATTGCTTGTTTTTGTCAGGTTTGTCAAAGATCAGATGGTTGTAGATGTGCGGTGTTATTTCTGAGGTCTCTGTTCTGTTCCATTGGTCTATATATCTGTTTTGATATCAGTACCATGCTGTTTTTCTTACTGTAGCCTTGTAGTATAGTTTGAAGTCAGTTGGCATGATGCCTCCAGCTTCGTTCTTTTTGCTTAGGATTGTCTTAGCTATGTGGGCTCCTTTTTGGTTCCATATGAAGTTTAAAATAGTTTTTTCCAATTCTGTGAAGAAAGTCA
>NW_016806932.1:668011-679794 GCF_001698545.2 Rhinopithecus bieti | reverse complement strand
TTTTTTTGGTTGGTAGGCTATTAATTACTGCCTCAATTTCAGAACTTGTTATTGGTTGATTCAGATATTTAGCTTCTTCCTGGTTTAGTCTTGGGAGGGTGTATGTGTCCAGGAATTTATCTATTTCTTCTAGATTTTCCAGTTTATTTGCATAGAGTTGTTTATAGTTTTCTCTGATGGTAGTTTCATTTCTGTGGGATCAGTGGTGATATTCCCTTTATCATTTTTTATTGCATCCACTTGATTCTTCTCTCTTCTTTATTAGTCTGTCTAGCGGTCTGTCTATTTTGTTGATCTTTTCAACAAACCAGCTTCTGGATTCATTGATTTTTTGAACGGTTTTTCATGTCTCTATCTCTTTCAGTTCTGCTCTGATCTTAGTTATTTCTTGTCTTCTGCTAGCTTTTGAATTTGTTTGCTCTTGTTTCTCTAGTTCTTTTCATTGTGATGTTAAGGTGTCAATTTTAGATCTTTCCTGCTTTCTCTTGTGGGCATTTAGTGCTATAAATTTCCCTCTACACACTGCTTTAAATGTGTCCCAGAGATTCTGGTACATGGTGTCTTTGTTCTGTTGGTTTCAAATAACATCTTTATTTCTGCTTTCATTTTGTTATGTACCCAGTAGTCATTCAGGAGCAGGTTGTTCAGTTTCCATGTAGTTGTGTGGTTCTGAGCGAGTTTCTTAATCCTGAGTTCTGATTTGATTGCACTGTGGTGTGAGAGACAGTTCGTTATGATTTCCATTCTTTTGCATTTGCTGAGGAGTGTTTTACTTCCAATTATGTGGTCAATTTTAGAATAATTGTGATGAGGTGCTGAGCAGAGTGTATATTCTGTTGATTTGGGGTGGAGAGTTCTGTAGATGTCTATTAGGTTCTCTTGGTCCAGAGCTGAGTTCAAGTCCTGGATATCCTTGTTAATTTTCTATCTCGTTGATCTGTCTAATACTGACAAAGGGGTGTTAAAGTCTCTGACTATTATTGTGTGGGAGTCTAAGTCTCTTTGTAGGTCTCTAAGAACTTGCATTATGAATCTGGGTGCTCCTGTATTGGGTGCATATATATTTAGGATAGTTAGCTCTTCTTGTTGCATTGATCCCTTTACCACTATGTAATGGCCTTCTTTGTCTCTTTTGATCTTTGTTGGTTTAAAGTCTGTTTTATCAGAGACTAGGATTGCAACTCCTGCTTTTTTTTGCTTTCCATGTCCTTGGTAAATATTCCTTCATCCCTTTATTTTGAGCCTATGTGTGTCTGCACGTGAGGTGGACGTGCACACTGATATACTGAATACAGCACACTGATGGGTCTTGACTCTTTATCCAATTTGCCAGTCTGTGTCTTTTAATTGAAGCATTTAGTCCATTTACATTTAAGGTTAATATTGTTATGTGTGAATTTGATCCTGTCATTATGATGCTAGCTTGTTATTTTGCCCGTTAGTTGATGCAGAGAAACAGCAAATTTTATGTTACTTCAATTAACAAATCTTCTGGTGATGAGGTTCATTTATACGGTAATTAGCAGACATTAAAATAAAGGAGGTGGTTTCCTCACTGGGCTCCGAGGTGGTGTATTAATCTGTTTTCATGTTGCGGATAAAGACATATCCAAGACTGGGCAATTTACAATTTAATTGGACTCACAGTTCTACATGGCTGGGGAGGCCTCACAATCATGGCAGAAGGCAAGGAGGAGCAAGTCACATCTTACATGGATGGCAGCAGGCAAAGAGAGCTTGTGCAGAGGAACGCCTGTTTTAAAAACCATCAGATCTCATGAGACTCATTCACTATTGCAAGAACAGCACAGAAAAGGCCTGCCCCCATAATTAAATCACCCCCCACTGCGTTCCTCCCACAACATGTGGGAATTGTGGGAGTTACAATTCAAGATGAGATTTGGGTGGGGACACAGCCAAACCATATCAGGTGGATGGCAGAGATATGGCTAAATGCACCTAGAAGGTAGGAGTCATTGGTAAATATGGGACCCAGTATGGTGCCTTTCTCAGAAAAATGAAGAAAATTGAAATTAGCCTGCAAGTAACATTTTGCTCTTTCTGTGGCAAAACCAAGATGAAGGGGTGATGTGGCACTGTGGCTCCAGCATGAAAATGGTAGCAGTGGTGCCTGGACCTACAACCCCAAAGTAAAGTCAGCTATCAGAAGAATGGGATTGGAAGACCGGTAGAGGCTCCATTTCGAACATTACCACGATGCCCCAGGGCACAGCTTCTTTTGCCTTCGGTCCACTGAAGGTGAACACAGCAACTCCCCAAAGCTGTGCCTCCCAGGTCCCTCTTCTGTCACAGACTCTCCACTTTCCAAACCCTCCTTCCTCTCTTGAAGGAGGGAGCCTCCAGTCCCCGCCAGCCATGTAGCCTTTGGCTCTATGAAAGGATAAGGTAACCAACTTATTTACACAAAGTGCTACCTAGCCAATCTTTTGACTTTTATCTTTAACTGGAATATGTCTTTTATCATCAACTGCTTAAAGGAGTTTCAGGCCTCAGTAGGAAGAGGTGGAGATGTTCCATTTTCAGGACATGGGCTCTGGGTCAGTGCACCTGGAATTGTCCCAGGCCTATCTGCTGATCTCGGGGTTTTAGGGAACCCTGGGGTAGGGAGCCAGAAGCCTAATGGTTCCCTGCTTCTTCCAACGGGGGTAGCCCAGCAGGATTGGGCCTGGTACCAAAAGAGCCTGTGGGAGGAGGAACTCCTGCCTCTTTTTGCCAGTCTTTCATATTCACTTCCCTACCTAAAGACAGATCCATATGCTTCCTGTCTCCTTAAATGAGTCCTTGCCTTGCCTGTCCTTGACCCCAAGACCCTTAGCTACATATATTATCATACCACAGTATTTTAGATCATATTTAATCATTTCTTTGTACCAAACTTCCTGGCTGATATGGTTTGGATATTTTTCCTGTCCAAATCTCATGTTGAAATGTGATCCCCTAGTGAGAGGTGTTTGGGTCATGGGGGTGGATCCTTCATGAATGGCTTGTTGCCCTCCCCATGGTAACGAGTTTATGGGAGATCTCATTGTTAAAACAATCCCAGCACTTTGGGAGGCTGAGGCAGGCAGATCATCTGAGGTCAGGAGTTCGAGACCAGCCTGGTCAACATGGTAAAACCCCATCTCTACTAAAAATACAAAAATTAGTTGGGCATGGTGGTGCATGCTTGTAATCCCAGATACTTGAGAGGCTGAGGCAGGAGAATCATTTGAACCCTGGAGGCAGAGGTTTCAGTGAGCTGAGATCAGGCCACCACTGCACTCTATCGTGGGTGCCAGAGCAACTCTTTCTCAAAAAAAAAAAGAGTCTGGGACCTCACCCTTCTCTCTCTTGCTTCTTCTCTCACCATGTGATGCATCTGCTTCCCCTTCACCCTCCGCCATGAGTAAAAGCTCCCCGAGGCCTCACCAGAAGCTGAGCAGATGCTGGTGGCATGCTTGTACAGCCTGCAGAGCCATGAACCAAATACACCTCTTTTCTTTATAAATTACCCAGCCTCAGGTATTCCTTTATAGCAATGCAAAATGGACTAATACACCGGCCTTATTTCCTATCTCTTACCTCCCCTCTACCGCTGTGTTTTCTCTTCTCTTCTCTTCTCTTTTCTTTCTTTCCCAGGTCTCTCACTGTGTTGCCTAGGCTGGAGTGAGTGCAGTGGCACGATCTCAGCTCACTGCAACCTCTGCCTCCCAGGTTCAAGCAATTCTCCTCTCTCAGCCTCCCAAGTAGCTGGGATTACAGGTGCCTGCCACCATGCCCAGCTAATTTTTATATTTTTAGTACAGATGGGGTTTCACTTGTTGGCCAGGCTGGTTTTGAACTCCTGACCTCAAGTGATCTGCCTGTCTTGGCCTCCCAAAACGCTGGGATTACAGGTGTGAGGCATCATGCCCAGCACCCTCTGTTATTTTTACCTCTACTAATAAAACGTCTGCCAAGGAAATGTGTCATTGAAATTATCCTTTTTGACTTTGTAGGAAAGCCATGGAAGGCATTTTGAGACATAAAATGCAGCATCAGTAACATAACCAGAGCAAAAGGTCTGACTTGAGCATAAGAACTTGAAAGAGAACTAGAAACATATTGTTTCCTTAACTTTAAACTCTGAAGAAGTCAAGGAAGCAACTTAATTTAAGGGCTGTTTCTGTCAGGGAATTTGGTAGTGTCAGAAAAGATGCAAGTCTGAGGGAAAATTCAGTAAAATAAAAGGAAGCTTGTTGTGTAACAATACTATTAAAATGTCAGCACGCTTCTTGGAGGTGGACCCAGGCAGTCCAAATGAAAGCAGGGAGGTTAAAAATGTCACATTGCTCTGCTAAAGGGAACTGCCCTCCCAAACGTGCTATTTGACTTCTGGTTACTTCTCTACATAATTCAAGTTATTTATGTACCTTGTAGAATCAAAACAAGGCCATGATGGCCCAAGAATAGACTGGCTTATTTTCAGTTTGCAGGAATATAAGTTGGGGCTTAGACTTTTCATTTGATTTCTTATTTTTATTTTCATTCTTCCTTTTCTTTTTTTTCCTTTGGGTTTTTTGTTTTGTTTTGTTTGTTTTGTTTTGTTTTGTTTTTTTGAGACAGGGTCTTGCTCTTTTGCCCAGGCTGGAGTGCGGTGGCATGATTGTAGCTCACTGTAGCTGCCACTGCAGCCTCAACCTCTGGGTTCAAGCCATCCTCCCATCTCAGCCTTTTGAATAGCTGAGACTATAGGCATGTGCCACCACGCCCAGCTAATTTTAAACATTTTTTGCAGATGAGGTTTCCCTGTGTTGCTTAGGCTGGTCTTGAACACCTAGGCTCAAGTCATCCTCCCGCTTCAGCCTCCCAAAGTGCTGAGATTACAGGTATGAACCACCATGCCTGGCTTCCATTTCATTTCTTTTTTAAAAAAGAGTTTAATGATTAGTTCAAATCCTAATCTGAAACCACGTGGTGTCTAAATAAAATTAAATAAAAATGCCATTGCTGTCAGATTAAACACATCACTGTCCAGCAGCTAATCCTGCAGTGGCTTCCCCTTACTACAAAATCGAGAACCAGTGCCTCTGTCCTGAATTCAAGGATCTCTATATTGGGTCTCAACAGCTTCATTGGTTCTGTCTCACTGTTCTCCATTTGAAAATAACAACCTTGGCAAACGCTGCTTCTCCCAAGAAGACTGCACCACTCTCAGCCCCCAAACCAGACCCTCTCCTCTTCTGCATTCACAAGAGTTCATCTGCCTTCCGGGTATCCCTCTCATTTTGTCTTGCAATATGTGCATTTACTTATGTTTCAATCCACCTTCCAATCCTCACAGTGTAGGCCCTTGGAGCACAAGAACTGGGGTTACTTACCTTTTTTTTTTTTTTTTTGAGACAGAGTCTTGCTCTATTGCCCAGGCTGGAGTGCAATGGTGCCATCTCAGCTCACCGTAACCTCTGCCTTCCAGGTTCAAACAATTCCCCTGCCTCAGTCTCCCAAGTAGCTGGGATTCCAGGCACCTGCCACCACACCCAGCTAATTTTTGTATTTTTAGTAGAGACGGGGTTTTGCCACGTTGGCCAGGCTTGTCTCGAACTCCTAGCCTCAAGTGATCTGCCTGCCTTGGCCTCCCAAAGCACTGAGATTACAGGCATAAGCCACCACACCTGGCCAGGGTTACTTATCTTTGTAATCCCCTGAGTGCTTGAGCAGAGATAACACTCAGTAAATGTTTGTTGATTGATGGCAAGTCACAAAAAATAATTTTTATAAGGATATTATTAAGAGATTTGTGCTCAGCCAGGCGCGGTGGCTCAGGCTTGTAATCCCAGCACTTTGGGAACCGAGACAGGCAGATCACGAGGTCAGGAGATCAAGACCATCTTGGCTAACACGATGAAACCCCGTCTCTGCTAAAATACAAAAAAATTAGCTGGGCATGGTGGCGGGCGCCTTGTAGTCCAGCTACTCAGGAGCTGAGGGCCAGGAGAATGGCGTGAAACCCGGTAGGCCAGAGCTTGCATGAGCCGAAGATCATGCCGCACTGCACTCCCAGCCTGGACGACGAGCGAGACCTGCCGTCTCAAAAAAAAAAAAAAAAAAAAAAAAAAAGATTTGTGCTCAAATCATTCACGGAAGTTGTCTGTGCAAATTGTTTAAGCTGTTAGGGATAGGAATTCTGTAGCCTAACCAAGTGAGCCTACTTTTTATTTTAACCATGTTTCAGGACAAAACTTTCATTATTTTGGCAAACCAAAGTATGATTTTTCTGCAATATTACTCATTTTCTCTAATTTTAGCTTTAACAAAGTTAGAAGCTAGTTGAACAATGAAATCGGAATAAAAAAGGCTAGTAGAGCAATTTGGTCTGGATAGGAAAGAATCCAAAGAAAACAAAGGAGACTCGGCTGTGGGGCAGGCAGGACATCCCTGGGTCAACATTGTTTTCCTACTTAAAAGCAAGCTTGTAGGCCGGGCGAGGAGGCTCATGCCTGTAATCCCAGCACTTTGGGAGGCCAAGGCGGGCGGATCACCTGAGGCCAGGAGTTGGAGACAAGCCTGGCCGACATGATGAAACCCTGTCTCTTCTAAAAATATCAAGATTAGCTGGGTGTGGTGGCAGGTGCCTGTAATCCCAGCTTGGGAGGCTGAGGTAGGAGAGTTGCTTGAATCTGGGAGGTAGAGGTTGCAGTGAGCCAAGATCATGCCATTGCACTCCAGCCTGGGCCAGAGAGTAAGACTCCATCTCTAAAAGAAAAAATAAAAAAAAAAAGCAAGTTCGTGGTTTACTCCACAACTCATTTGACAAAGGCTACCAAACAGCTTCAGTACTTCTTGTCAGATAAAGATGCATACTCAGGCTGTTAAAAGACCATTTGAGAAAGTCTTCCTTATTTATTTCCCCCATCTTACTCCCAAAAGGATTTGAGTTGGCTTTATACAAATGCACACAATATATCAAACTGAAACAGACAAAGAGAGGGCAAGGGGAAGATAAAAGTGGAATAGTAAGATAAAGACAACAGTGAAGTTAGTTCACAGAAATGTCTGCCAGTAATTCTTGAGCTTCTAAATTTGGTTCTGAGCTTCCTGGGCACCAAGGCAAAGAAGGGAACACATTGGCTACACATTTCACAGAGTGTTTAAAATCAAAACCTAGTTCCCTAGCACCTGTGTGCCAGAGACTGCACTCCACCTCTCAGAGGTTCTCTTTATTTAGGGTCAGTTATCTGGTGCCTGCTGAGGTGGGCCACATGTGTTTGAAACCATAGAGTAGCAGGGGAACCCTCAGATAAGCCTGTGGTCCATCTGTCTTTAAGCACAATGCCTATTCTTGACATGAGTCAAGCCAGCAAGGCTAGCTTCAAGAAAGAACTCATTCCTGAGGGCAGCATCACATACAAGATCTTCAGCAGTGGTCATGGTAGTGAGAGTTGCCACCAACAATGACCTTAGAAAAGTCAAAAGTGGAAAAACAGTCTTTAACTTCTTCTTGGCAATTGACATCTTCCTTGTTTCTGCCCCCCAAGAAACCATGATACTCTCTGGTACCGAAAGCCCCACCCTGCTTCCCCCAGAGTCCGCTGCCAAGTGGCCCTGGCTCCACATTGCTTCTCTTCTTCCCCACACCCTTCCAAAGATGACACATTTCTTTCTCAGAGAGCTATTAGGAGGAAACCCATGTAAGTAAAATCATTAATACAATGATGTGCATGACTGGTATATAAGCCTCCCAGGAATGGATTTTATTTTTTGAGAGTAGCTTTTTAACCCACTTAAAACCCTAATTAACTGACTAGAGGATTGATTGAGTAATAGATTGTGGGTGTGGGTAGCGCAGAGCCAGAGATTTTTTAACAATGGCACTTCCTCTGGTGTCTCTTGAATGCCTTTAAGGACAACTTTGTCATCCATCAAAGGCCAAGGATCTGGCAATTTGACACTGAACTTCTAAAAATTTACAACCATTGCCCTAGTGGTATGTGCAACAGACTGGAGTCACTTAAGCCAGTGACCTCTGTAAACCTCAACCTTAATTCATAAAGGGCAATAACAATAGAAGTTACTTGAGGAAATTTGGATATGAAAGTCATCAACATATACTTTCTCTTCCCTCTTTTTCTATCATTCATCCTCCTTCCTTCACACTGTTGTTAAATGTAACAACCGGTTTCATGCTTGAAACTGAACCTCCTTGGCCAGGCACAGTGGCTCACACCTATAATCCCAGCACTTTGAGAGGCCAAGGTGGGCGGATCACAAGAACAGGAGATCAAGACCATTGTGGCTAATACAGTGAAACCCCGTCTCTACTAAAAATACAAAAATTAGCTGGGTGTGGTGGCGGGCACCTGTAGTCCCAGCTACTCGGGAGGCTGAGGCAGGAGAAGAGCGTCAACTTGGGAGATGGAGCTTGCAGTGAGCCAAGATTGCGCCACTGTACTCCAGCCTGGGTGACAGAGCGAGACTCTGTCTCAAAAAAAAAAAAAAAAAAAAAAAATCGAACCTCCTTAAAAGAACTTTTCGTCCTGCACTGCCTGCAGTTGCTCTGTTTCTGGACAGTATAGAACATTGTCTCATGTATCATTCTACTATCCACCTTCCATACAAATCTTTCCCATTGGTATTGTCTCATAATTAAGGCTATCAGCCTGCTGGTAGGCTAGTTTTGCCAAGAAGTTACATGTGGGGTACTCACTGCTCATTGCTCAAGAGTTATTAGGTGGGTGCCATTAAAAGTAATGGCAAAACCGCAATTACTTTTGCACCAACTTAATACATGGCACATGCCACCTGCTCCAAACTGCTTTGTCCTACATCACCTTGCCAATAGGAATAGAATTGTCAGCAGCATTCATCAAGGGGAAACACCTTGTGATTATTTAAATAGGTTCTATATACTTTGTGTATTAAGGCACAAATTATGCTTTACTTTCTCTTATGTACAGTTGGGTTTCAGAGTTGAGCATTTGGGTAATTTTGAGCTTCTCAATAAATAATTTCCAAATTTTGAATATATTTAAAAATAGTATACAATAGTGACAGAGTACTTTGGTTGGACTAACCCTCCCAAACAATAATTATGACATCTGGGAAACATTATTTATAAAACGACTATGAGAAAGCTCTGAAAAGAACCAAAAGCTTCGAGAAATTAGACAGGGATCTGCTGTGGTAAGACTCACTAATTTGCAGGAGCTTTTGCTTTCATTCACTTCCCAATTTGTGCACAGCTTAAGGACAGCAGAAATTCACAGCGTCAGTGGGTTGACTAGTCAGATGCAAACAACACATTTTATACAGGGGAAGAACAATACATATAACACCTTCTAATAATCGCAGAGGCCATGCTGGGCATGGTGGCTAATGCCTGTAATCCCAGCATTTTGGGAGGACAAGACAGGTGGATTACCTGAGGTCAGGAGTTCAAGACCAAGCTGGCCCAAATGGTGAAACCCTGTCTCTACTAAAAATACAAAAATGAGCTGGATGCGGTGGCATGTGCCTATAATCCCAGCTACTTGGGAGACTGAGGCATGAGAATCACTTGAACCTGGGAGGTAGAGTTTGCAGTGAACCGAGATGGTGCCACTGGACTCCAGCCTGGGTGACAGAGTGAGACTCCATATAAAAAAAAATTACTAATAACAGTACAGGCCAGAATAAAATGGAATAACATCTTTAAAGAACAGGAAGGAAAAAAATAATTCATTCACTGGAGAATTCTATCCAACATTTAACAAAGTAATAATACCAGCTTTAGACAAAATCCTTTAGAAAATGGAGGAGAAATATTTCACATCTTCTTTTAGTAGGCCAGTAAAACCCTGATACCAAAATCTGACAAAAGCATTAAATGAAAAGAAAATTAAAGATCACTATATGTCATCAACAAGACACAATAATTCTGAACAAAATGATACATCATGATAAAGCAGGTTTGCTCCAAGAATGCAAGGTTGGTTTAATATTTAAAAATCAAACAGATCTTGGTTCCAAGATGGCCGAATAGGAACAGCTCCAGGCTACAGCTCCCAGCATGAGTGACACAGAAGATGGGTAATTTCTGCATTTCCAACTGAGGTACCAGGTTCATCTCACTGGGGCATGGTAGACAGTGGGGGCAGGACAGTGGGTGCAGCCCACCAAGCGAGAGCTGAAGCAGGGCAAGGCATCACCTCACCTGGGAAGTACAAGGGGTAAGGGAATTCCCTTCCCTAGCCAAGGGAAACTGTGACACACAGCACCTGGAAAATCAGGTCACTCCCACCCTAATACGGCACTTTTCCAAGGGTCTTAGCAAATGGCACACCAGGAGATTATATCCTGCACTTGGGTCAGAGGGTCCCACACCCTTGGGGCCTCCCTCATTGCTAGCACAGCAGTCTGAGATCTAGCTACAAGGCAACAGCGAGGCTGGGGGAGGGGCGTCCACCATTGCTGAGGCTTGAGTAGGTAAACAAAGTGGCTGGAAAGCTTGAACTGGGGGGAGCCCACCGCAGCTCAAGGAGGCCTGCCTGCCTCTGTAGACTCCACCTCTGGGGACAGGGCATAGCCAAACAAAAGGCAGCAGAAATCTCTGCAGATTTAAATGTCCCTGTCTGACAGCTTTGAAGAGAGCAGTGGTTCTCCCAGCATGGAGTTTGAGATCTGAGAATGGATAGTCTGCCTCCTCAAGTGGGTCCCTTACCCCCAAGTAGGCTAACTGGGAGGCACCCCCCAGTAGGGGCAGACTGACACCTCACATGGCCAGGTACCCCTCTGAGACAAAGCTTCCAGAGAAACAATCAGGCAGCAACATTTGCTGTTCAGCAATATTCACTCTTCTGCAGCCTCCACTGCTGATACCCAGGCAAACAGGGTCTGGAGTGGACCTCCAGCAAAAACTCCAACAGACCTGCAGCTGAGGGTCCTAACTGTTAGAAGGAAAACTAACAAACAGAAAGGACATTCACACCAAAACCCCATCTGTACGTCACCATCATCAAAGACCAAATGTAGGTAAAACCACAAAGATGGGGAAAACACAGAGCAGAAAAGCTGAAAATTCTAAAAATCAGAGCGCCTCTCCCCCTCCAAAGAAACACAGCTCCTTGCCAGCAACAGAACAAAGCTGAAGGAGAATGACTTTGACGAGTTGAGAGAAGAAGGTTTCAGATGATCAAACTTCTCCGAGCTAAAGGAGGAAGTTCAAACCCATCACAAAGAAGCTAAAAACCTTGAGAAAAGATTAGATGAATGGCTAACTAGAATAACAAGTGTAGAGAAGTCCTTAAATGACCTGATAGAGCTGAAAACTGTGACACAAGATCTATGTGACAAATGCACAAGTTTCAGTAACTGATTCCATCAACTGGAAGAAAGGGTATCAGTGATTGAAGATCAAATGAATGAAATGAAGCGAGAAGAGAAGTTTAGAGAAAAAAGAGTAAAAAGAAATGAACAAAGCCTCCAAGAAATATGGGACTATGTGAAAAGACCAAATCTATGTCTGATTGGTGTACCTGAAAGTGACGGGGAGAATGGAACCAAGTTGGAAAACACTCTTCAGGATATTATCCAGGAGAACTTCCCCAACCTAGCGAGGCAGGCCAACATTCAAATTCAGGAAATACAGAGAATGCCACAAAGATACTCCTCGAGAAGAGCAACTCCAAGACACATAATTGTCAGATTCACCAAAGTTGAAATGAAGGAAAAAATGTTAAAGGCAGCCAGAGATAAAGGTCAGGTTACCCACAAAGGGAAGACCATCAGACTAACATTGGATCTCTCAGCAGAAGCTCTATAAGCCA
>NW_016806932.1:629656-665518 GCF_001698545.2 Rhinopithecus bieti | reverse complement strand
CATTACTGCATATATACCCAAAAGATTATAAATCATGCTGCTATAAAGACACATGCACACGTATGTTTACTGCAGCACTATTCACAGTAGCAAAGGCTTGGAACCAACCCAAATGTCCATCAATGACAGACTGGATTAAGAAAATGTGGCACATATACACCATGGAATACTATGCAGCCATAAAAAAGGATGAGTTCCTGTCCTTTGTAGGGACATGGATGCAGCTGGAAACCATCATTCTCAGCAAACTGTCGCAAGAACAGAAAAGCAAACACCACATGTTCTCACTCATAGGTGGGAATTGAACAATGAGAACACTTGGACACAGGAAGGGGAACATCACACACCGGGGCCTGTCATGGGGTGGGGGGAGGGGGGAGGAATAGCATTAAGAGGAATACCTAATGTAAATGACGAGTTAATGGGTGCAGCACACCAACATGGCACATGCATACCTATGTAACAAATCTGCACATTGTTTACATGTACCCTAGAACTTAAAGTATAATAAAAAATAAAAATAAAATAAATAAAAATCAAACAAATGCATTCCTCCCAAGTAACAGAATAACAACACAGATTATCGCAGTAGATACAGGAAAAGCATTTGACAGAACTTGACACTCATTCATAGTTTTTTTAAAAAACTCTGGAAACTTGGAATAGAAGAAAACATCCTCAATCCGATAAAGGGCACCTATAAAAAATTTATAACTAATACCTACATCTATTGTTGTAAAGATAAATACTCTAAGATTAGGGAATATCTGCTCTCACCATTTTTAGTCAATATGTACTGGAGGTGTTAACCATTGTTCTAATTGTTAAATAAAAATTAGAAAAAATAGAAACAAAGTAAAACTGTCTCTATTTGCAGATGTCACAATTGTTTACTTAAAAAAACCCAAGAAATCAACAACAATAACAGCAAAAATCTAAAACTAGAAAGTGAATTCAGCAAGACCTGAAGAAACAAAATCTATAAAGATATATAAGCATAAACATTTATATTTCTGTATACTAGCAGGAAATAATTGGAAAATAACCTAATAGCCCCAAATAATTTTATTTATAACAGCAACAAATTATAAACTACTTAGGACTAAATTTAATGAAAGATCTCTATATGAATGTAAAACCTCTACACTGAAAACTATAAAATATTGCTGAAGGAAATTAAGGAACTCCCAAATGAATGGTGAGTTATACTATGTTTATATACAAGATGACTTAATATTTTTAAGATGTTAATTCTCCCACATTCTCAAATGTACATAAAAATGCAAAAGACCTAAAATAGCCAAAACATTACTGAATAAGAACAAAGGGCTTACCTACTGTGGCAGGCTGAATAATGGCTCCCTAAAGATGTTCATGTCCTAATACCTAGAACCTGTGAATATGTTACATTAATAGGCAAAAGACATTTTGCAGATGCATTAAGAATATTAAGATAGGAGAATGCCCTGGGAGAACATGCTAGATTACTTGGGCAGAACAAATTCAAGTGTCTTTATAAGAGAGAAGCACTAAGAGTAGAGTCAGAGATGGAAATAAGATGACAGAAGCAGAACTTGGAATGATGTAGTCAAAGCCAAGGAATGCAGGCAATCTTTAGAAACGGAAAGAAGCCTCAAGAAGGAACCAGTCCTGCCAATACCTTGGTTTTTGCCCCCAACACTCATCTCAGACTTCTGACCTCCAGAACCTTAAGTGAATATGTTGGTATTGTTTTAAGTCACAAAGTTTGTAGTAGTTTGTACTAGCAAGTTACAATATTGATATGGTTTTGATTTGTGTCCCCCCCACCCAAATTGCATGTTGAATTTTAATCCCCAATGTTGGAGGAGGGGCCTGGTGACTGGACCATGGGGGTGGATTTCCAGTGGTTTAGCTTCATCCCCCAGTGCTGTCTCATGATAGAGTTCTCATGAGATCTGGTTGTTTAAAAGTGTGTGGCACCTTCCCCCCATCTCTTCTCTTCCTCTTGCTCCAGCTGTGTAAGACGTGCCTGTTTCCCCTTCTGCCATGATTGTAACTTTCCTGACGCCTCCCCAGTCATGCTTCTTGTACAGCCTGCAGAACTGTGAGCCAATTAAACCTCTTTTCTTTATAAATGACCCAGTCTCAGGTATTTGTTTACAGCAGTGTGAGAACAGACTAATACAGAAACTAACTCTTCTAACATATAAGACATATACTCTAATAGTCATATATAATGTGATATTGGCATAGAGATAGTCATATCAATCAATGAAAAATAATAGAATTCAGACATACAGCCTCACAAATACGGTCTATTGACTTTTCACAAAGGTGCCAAATAAATTAATGGGAAAAAAAGTATTTTCAAAATGATGGTGGGATAACTGGATATCCACTTTTAAGAAATAAACCCTGGGCCGGGCGCGGTGGCTCAAGCCTGTAATCCTAGCACTTTGGGAGGCCGAGACGGGCGGATCACGAGGTCAGGAGATCGAGACCATCCTGGCTAATATGGTGAAACCCCGTCTCTACTAAAAAATACAAAAAAAAATAGCCGGGCGACGAGGCGGGCGCCTGTAGTCCCAGCTACTCGGGAGGCTGAGGCAGGAGAATGCTACTGCACTCCAGCCTGGGCGACAGAGCCAGACTCCGTCTCAAAAAAAAAAAAAAAAAAAAAGAAATAAACCCTGACCTCAGATAATACACAAAAGTTATTTTGAGATGAATTATAGATATAAACACAAAGGTAAAAACTGCGAAGTATGTACAAGAAAACACAGGAAAATATCTTTTCATCTTTGGAGTTGGCAAAAAATTGCTCAGACAGGATAAGGAAAGTGAAAACTACAAAAAAATTAACAAATTAGTCTTCACCAAAATTAAGATATTCTGCCTGTCAAAAGACACACAAGATAATTAATAGACAAACCACAGACTGAAAAATTTTCATAAAACATGTATCTGACAAAGATCTTGTATCAGGATATATAAAAGAACTCCTAAAATACAATAATAATAAAAAAGAACAGCCCAATTTTTAAAAAAGGAAAAATGTTTAAACAGACACTTCACAGATGAAGATATACACATATAACTAATAGCATATGACAAAGCAATCAGCCTCATTACTCACCAGGGAAATGCCAATGGGAAGAGCAATGAGATGCTGCTATATATCCACCAGAGTGGCTAAAATGTGAAAGGCAGATAAAGTGGAGTAACTGGAATTTTCATATGTTGATGTATAATGTGGAAGTTATATGTTGGACTATAAAATGGTTCAACCACTTTGGAAAATGGTCTGACAGTGTCTTATGCACAGCATAGAGTTACACTTTGACTTAGAAATTCCATTCCTAAGTATTTATTGAAAAGAAATGAAAATGTGTCCACAAAAAGTCTTGTACAGAAATGTTCATAGCAACTTTTCTTCACAACAGCCAAAAGCTGGAAGCAACTCAATGCCCATCAACCAGAGGATAGATGAGCAAAGTGCAGTATTTGCTTATCTAGTCCATTGTATTCTATAATGGAATACAACTCAGCAATGATAAAGGAGAAACTACTCAACAGCACCGACAACCCTCTCACAAATATTATGCTATGTGAAATTAGATTCAAAAAGTACACAGATAGTTCCATTTTGGTGAAGTTCTATAATAGGCCAAAATAATCAAGGTGAAAAAATGAAAGCAGTGACTTCCTCTGAATGGGGAACGATATAGAGGAGACATGAGGAAACTTTCTGGGGAAACAGAAATGTTCTCTATTGTAATGGGGTGTGGGTTACATGTCAGTATCCATTTGTCAGAATTGTACAGTTAAGATTTGTGCACCCTCTTGGGTAGAAATTTTACCCAAAAGGACTAAGTAAACATTATTTATTTGAGACGGAGTCTTGCTCTGTCACCCAGGCTAGAGTGCAGCGGTGCAATCTCAGCTCACTGCAACCTCTGCCTCCCGGGTTCAAGATTGTCTTGCCTCAGCCTCCCGAGTAGCTGGGATTATAGGTGCCCACCACCGCACCTGGCTAATTTTTGTATTTTTAGTAGAGACGGGGTTTCACCATCTTGGCCAGGCTGGTTTCCAACTCCCGACCTCATGATCGGGAGGCCTTGGCCTCCCAAAATGCTGGGATTACAGGCATGAGCCACCGCACCCGGCCTATTTATTTTTTTGAGACGGAGTCTCGCTCTGTCACCCAGGCTAGAGCTTACTGCAACCTCTGCCTCCTGGGTTCAAGCAATTCTCCTGTCTCAGCCTCCTAAGTAGCTAGGACTACAGGCATGTGCCAACACACCAGCTAATTTTTGTATTTTTAGTAGAGACCAGGTTTTACCATGTTGGTCAGGCTGGTCTTGAACTCCTGACCTCAGGGGATCCACCCACCTTGACTTCCCAAAGTGCTGAGATTACAGGCGTGAGCCACCATGCCCCGTCTAAGTAAAACTTACAATAACTGGATGTAAATGTGGGAGGGTGAAGGGGAGAGCTATAGATCAAAGAAGAATGGCAGAATATTGATAATTGTTGAGACTGAGGGTTGGCTAATGGAAGCTTATTCGACTCTTGTCCGCTTTGTATGCACCGGAAATTTTTCCTAATAAATTTGTTTTAATAGTGATGTAGGCCAGGCCCAGTGGCTCATGCCTGTAATCCCAGCACTTTGGGAGGCCAAGGCAGGCAGATCACAAGGTCAGGAGATTGAGACCATCCTGGCCAACATGGTGAAACCCTGTCTCTACACATGCCTGTAGTCCCAGCTACTCAGGAGGCTGAGGCAGGAGAATCGCTTGAACCCAGGACGCGGAGGCTGCAGTGAACCGAGATTGCACCACTGCACTCCAGCCTGGGCGACAGAGCGAAAAAAAAAAGTTACGTATAATTCCTCTTGACTGCTATAAGACCCACTGAACATTATCTAGTATTTCTAATTAGCTGGAGGTTTAAAATAAGAAATTAAATGACTTACACCATGAATCTGTCTCTCTTTATTTCTTTGATCATTTTCATTTGTTTCAATGTTCAGAAACAGAGTAGAAGTCATTACTGCAATGTGGTCTTGAGCTTTACAACTAACATTTCTTCAGAGAATAGACAAAAGAATTTTGGTTTTACTTGAAAATTCACAAGCCTTCACATTAGCAAATTGTATGAGAATATGTTTAGTAAACTCAAAATGTTAAACTGTCTAACTTAAAAAAATTCAACTAAATATAATACGTAAAAGTTTAAGATGGATGGCTGGTTGCAGTGGCTCATGCCTGTAATCCCAGCACTCTGGGCGGCCAAGGTAGGCAGATTGCTTGAATCTAGGAGTTTGAGACCAGCCTGGGCAACATAGCGACACCCCATTTCTACTAAAAATACAAAAAATTAGCTGGGCGTGGGGGCGCACGCCTGTAGTCCCAGCTACTCAGGAGGCTGAGGTGGGAGAAACACCTGAGCCCAGGAGGTCAAGGCTGCACTGAACCAAGATCGTGCCACTGCACTCCAGCCTGGGCAACTGGAGTGAGACCCTGTCTCAAAAACAAACAAACAAAAAAGTATTTAAGATGGAAATTTTATGTGTATTTTATCACAGTTTAAAAAAATTATGTAAGTTAAAAAAAATCCAAATGAAGGATGAAATGGTTTTTTCTTCCACATCCTCAATATTTATTTTCTTGCTTTTGAGATCACATGGTATTCACTATTACCGTTCCTAGAAATAAAATACTTTGAAAAATATTTCATATAATTGTCCTCAAGTTCCCGAGAAGCAAAGATCTGGGATACCAATATTCCCTTAAATTTTAAAACATAAACGTTCCATGAACAGTTGATTCATCTGTAAACTTCTTCATGAGTTTAATTTTAGCAGCTTGTTTTATATCAGCCTTTTTATTTCATAACTTAAACACCCCAATTTTGACAGGGGAACAAGAAGAATAAATAGGATGAGTTATATGTATAAAGAACACTTCAGTATAAATTCACTAAAACAGTCTTTAGAGAAAGAGGTAGAATTGTAAAGCTGGACTTTCATAACGTTCTGATTTGGATTTTCTTCAAGTGTGTACGCTTTCGTGCTGCAATGTCTCTAGCTGAGCTATTGGGGATGTTTTGTAATCTGTTTTCCGAGAACATGGTGGTTTTAGAAACAGAACAGATATTCCTCCAGGGCAGCTTTGGGCAACCAGGCAGCTGGAATAACTTGGCAGTCTTGGCCAGATACCAGGGCTACAGTGGGAGTTTCTGGGATGAATGAACACCCACCACTATTTTCTATCCTTGAATCACTTGGTTGGAGACATAAAGTCTTGAGAGAAAGCGTCTGATTGAGCTTAGGTGTGAGCCTGCTCCTGGCTGCGTGGGGTGACAGGAAGTATCTGCCAGAAAGAACCTTCAGGAACCCCTTCAGCCTCCTTGGTGGCAGGTCAGATTATTTCCATTTACTGAACATAATGGAGGAAAGGAAATTCCACAAAATGAAATCGGCTGCTATTGTAGAGGGAGAATGGATGCTGGGTCCACTTCTGAGAGGGACAGTTGTTCAGAAGGGACTTTCTGAATATGACCGTGCTTTATATCCATTTTATTTTCATGGATACACATCCACAGGCTGCTCAGGTCCAAGAAGATGGCCACCCCTTATGTTCCTGTCTATCACAATCATTTTTATAGGGCTGGACACGGAAGTAGATCACAATGCTTTGGGTGGCACGTAAACTTAACTGGCCTAATCATTACAGAACGTAATGTATGTTCCGGTGAAGGTGGAGGAGTATTTCACATAAGAAGTAATTCTGAGATGGAACAAACACCGGGTGGTTAATTCAGTGGCCAAGTAATGTTATCAAGGATCCAGACTGATTCCATCTTTCTGCTCTGCCATTCTAAGCGTGTCAGTCACTGGATGGCTGCAGCAGCTCTGGGCTTCAAATCCCCACACGCCACTCTCCAGAGGCAGAACAAAGGAACTACTGTGTCTTTGTGTCCCTTTATAAGAACTAAGAAATTTTTCTTGGAAATCCCTCAGCAGATGTGTCCTCATGAATCATTGGTCACACTGAGTCACATGCCTCTTCCATGAGGTAACATTAAGGAAATGGAATGTCACAACTGGCATAATCAGGGTAGCTGGGAAGGGGGCAACCTTCCCGAAAGCTCATGGCCACAAAGAGTAAAATGGACAGCTGGACAAAGTGAGGTAAGATTTTGTTAGCAAATAGTGAACACTTGTCACATTTGTGGCTGACTATATTTGAGAAATTTCCCACTTTACGAGTCCTGCCCACCAAAGAGGAAAACAGAATTCACCTTCCCAGTCAGCAGGCGTGTTTGGATACAGGTATGTCACCTGGACTCCTCCAATCAGACACACCTGCATAATGCTTGAATTCAAAACTGAGAAAAGTATGGAATTAGGTGCCAGGCAGAATCCATGTTCCGGTGAAGGTGGAGGAGCACTGCAGAGAGACAGTCGACTTTTCGGAGACAGCTGAGTGGTTGCATCCTGTGCATAGCATCTGCGCTGTAGGCGGCAGCGGATGCAGGCCTCCGCTGGAGCAGCTTGGTAGGATAATTTGGGTATTGTTCCAGGTTATGTAGCCTTTAAGCCTTTATTTTCCAGCCTTCCTGGAAATTCTATGAGCTCCCTATATTTCTGAAACAATTCCTTTATAGCCTAAACTAGCTTGAGTGGGTTTTGTCGTTCATTACCAGGAATTCTGCAAGGAAGAAGTAGGCAAAACTATGTCCACTACAGTAGGGGATCAATAGATACTTGGCATTGCAAAACACCAGGGGGTTGTATGCTCTGTGGAGCACCACAATGTAGCACTCACAGACGATAAAGTATGAAGATGCCCCAGACGTTATGCCCTGACGCCAAGGTTGGCTTTCTTTCTGCCACTGTCTTCCTTGTGATGCCCACTCACCAAGCTTTCCCTGGAAGTCTGCCTGGTCTCTCCCCTTGAGCCTTGCCACCAAATGGCTTGACACCCTGAGAGTTCCTCCCACCCCTGCCTAATGGGTAGCTATAACTTAATACAGTGTGGAAGTAATCATAGACCAGCCCAACCAAGACGAGCCAAGCATAAATGTAAAAGTTTTTAAAAAGAAAATGCTACAGAGTGACATAATGGGTTACGGAGACACAGAAGGGGTGGGGGGTGGAGGGTGCCGAGGGATAAAAAATGATATATTGGGTAGAACGTACACTACTCAGGTGACGGGTGCACCAAAGTCTCAGACTTCACCACTATACAATTCATTCATGTAACCAAAAGCCACTTGTACTCTAAAAACTACTGAACTAAAAAATATTTTAAAAACATGAAATGCTATGTATGCTTAACTTTGTATCCTCTTACATACAACCAAAAGGTAATGTACCTACCCTGCAATTAATTTAACATTTTTATAAAACAAAAAACATTATGGCAACATGAATGATACTTTAAATAGCAGAAGAAAAAACTGCATTTACAATTCTGCTCCTCCCCCTGCCTCAACAGAACTATTTGTGCCTCTTAACATTGTGTCATTTGTATATCTCAATGCCTCTATTTTACCCTTACATTCATTAAATGGTTACAATGTACTTTACCTAACCACTACCACCCTCACTAGATGGTCAAGAGGCTTCTGGCTTGCAAATGTTCTTAGAGTAATTTTGTATTAAACAGGTGTAAAAGATTATGCTTCTTTTGGATAATGCAAATCACTGAACCGTGTAAATATTTCTAATAGCTTTGCATTGCTATTGGCAATGTAGGTGTGGATGAGTTTCACTACACCATTGCCAGCAATGGGTATGTTTCTAATATTTAATAGAAGCAAAATGGAAACTTATGCTGTTTTATTCTGTAGATTTTAATATTATTGTTTTCCTGTGATTGTAAAGATGTCCTCATTCAGCATTGTCACAGAATCTTCGAAGACACAGGGTGAGCACCAGGCTTATGGGTTGTAACTGTGATAAAGATGTGCACATTATCAAGAACGTTTCAGAAAGTGCCATGTGGTTTTCTTCAGGAGCTGGTTTTAGGCAGAATTAATCCTTTTAGAGGGTTATTATATTGGATTGTCCTAGTTATGTCAAAGGATGGCCTGGGGGAGGGGATTTCTTCATTTGTCTGAACTTTCAAATTTTCTGCTTAGTGCATAATGAAGAATGTTCACCAAATTTGTGGCAGTAAATGTAAACTGCATTCTTGACATTTGAAAAATCTGAAATAGATTAATATTACAGAACTATAGCAGTTCTCTGTGACGTCCCTTCCCAAAAATAGAATTGCTATTTTTTAGATAAATTATTCCTCCTTTTCCCTATTATTTTATCTGCTACAAATATAAGCGGTGACTTTAAAACAAATAGCCATTGAAAGAAATTTACATTTTGGCAAACATGACTTAATTTTGAATGCTGAGATAGGCTTTCTCACAGAAAGCCAGGATCCTGAAAAACAATGTTCTTTTTTGAACTGCATTTTGAAAAGGGAAATTAATCGTAATTCTTGCTTTTCCAGGCCGTGCCATCCCTGGGGAGGACAAGCAAAAGTAACAAAATAATTTTTGGCTTCAAGCACCCAACAATGGAAATGCTGAAACCCATGTCCTCTAAGTCCTTTTCTTCCCCTAGCAGAGGGCCCTCTGCCTACACAGTGCACCGTGGTGGCCATTTAATGTACTCCTGCTTGGTACCCACCTCTGCTGTGCCCCCTGGTGGCCACAGACACCATTGCTGCTGCCTCAGCACAGTTTGACCTTGCTGCTGCGAGGAGCCACCTCTCCTCTCATCACTGTCCCCACTCTCCTGCCATGCCTCAGGTGACTACTGAAGCTGTTCTGGCAGAAGTGCAGTGGGCTTTGTTTCCTCAGCACATCATAGCAACCACTGTCTAATAAGCTCACACCCTCAGGATCTTACCGCCCCTTTTCCTGAAAAACTCCACTCCGGCAACCCTGGCCCTGCATCATCGAAGGACATTTAAGTGACGTAACATATTGTTGCCTCAAAAAAAGTTTCTCCCCTCTTCAACAGCTGGGACAACCGGATAACCACATGCAAGAGAATGATGTTTGGCCATTAACCACACCATACATAAGACTTAACTCAAAATGAATCAAAGACTTAAATGTAAAAGCTAAAACTCTAAGAAGAAAACAGGAGAAAATCTTCACGACCTTGGATTTGGCAATGGATTCTTAAATAAGACACCAAAAGCACAAGCAACACACGGAAAAAAAGAGATACGTTAGACTTCATCAAAATCAGAATCTCTTTTTGTGCATCAAGGGACACTATCAAGAAAATAAAAAGAAAAACCACAGAATGGGAGAAAACATTTACAAATCATATGTGAAAGGATCTAATATCCAGAATATTTAAGAAGTCTATGACTCCCCAACCATTTAAAAATGGCCACAGGACTTGAATTGATATTTTTCCAAGAAGATACGCAAATGACCAACACACACTTGAAAAGATGCCCAGAGCTGGACATGGTGGTATGTGCCTGTGGTCCCAGTTCCTCAGGAGCTGAGGCAGGAGGATCACTTGAGCCCAGGAGTTCAAGCCTGGAATGAGCTATGATCTCACCACTGCATTCCAGCCCAAGCAACATACGGAGACCTGGTCTCCAAAAAAAAAAAAAAAAAAAAAAAAAAGATACTCAATATTAATAGTCACTAGTGAAATGCAAACTGAAACCACTCACTAGAAGGACTATAATTAAAAACACAGATGATAGCAAGTATTGACTAGAATGGGGAGAAACTGGAATCTTCATACGTTGCTAATGGGAATGTAAAATGGTGCAGCAACTGTGGAAGACAGTTTGATGGTTCCTCAAAATTTTAAACAGAATTACTCTATGACCCAGTAACTCCACTCCTGGATGGAATAAAAACTTTGTCCACACAAAAACCTATACGCAAATAGCAGCACTATTCATAATAGCTAAAAGGTGAAACAATCTGAATGCTCCATCAGCTGATAAATGGATAAACAAAATGTGGTCCATCTGTAGAAAAGAGCACTACTCAGCCCTGGAAAGACAAAGGGAGTACTGATACATGCTGTAACATGGATAAGCCTTGAAAACATTATACTAAATAAAAGAAGCCAGACATGAAAGGCCATGTATTATATGATTCCATTAATACAGAATGTTCAGAATAGGTAAATCCATACAGACAGAAAGCAGGTGAATGGTTGCCAGGGGCTAAGGGGAAGGAGAAATTGGAAGTGGTTGCTTAATGAGTCCTTTAGGGGTGATGAAAGTGTTTCAGAACTAAATAGGGATAGTGGTTTTACAGCATTGTGAATGTACTAAATGCCACAGAACTGTGTACTTTAAAGTGGTTAATTTTATGTTATGTTAATTCCATCTTAATAAAAATATGAAAAGTTTAAAATGTGTTAAAAGGTCTCCTCCAACATTGATGCATATCCCCCAGAACAGAAACCTTCTGTGTCAGGTCTCCCAAGGCCCGAACATCAGTCCCAGGGGCCTTCTATCATTTTCTTTCAGAAATCTCAGTGGGGCCTCACGTAAATGGAACTGGGAAGGGGGAGGGAAAAAATGTCCCTTGGGCCACCTAGGTCTTACTATATAATGAAAGAAATGATTTCCAAATATGCCAAACCTGGAGAGCTTGTGTAACCAAGAAAGCCCGTAAGGAGGAATGAGCAGAACAGAAAGTCAGTGGTTTGGGGTTGGTTACATTTGTGGTTAAGGAAGGGCAGGGAGAGGGGAGGAGAGGACTGGGGGAGGGGAGAAAAAAGAAGAAACAGAGAAACAGAAAAAGGAGACAGGAAGGCAGACAGGAAGGCAGGAAGGAAGAAGGAAAAGAGAGAGAAAAGGAGGAGGCAAGAGAAGAGAACTCAAGATCCCTTTTCAAACTTTGAGACCCTGGCAACTTTGCCTGTGGCATCTGTCCTGCTGTGAGGGAGGACTCCAAACTCAGTTTCATTTCCCCCCCAGTGCAAGTGCATCTAAGTCCCTATTCTGTGGTTAAAGCTTGAAAAAAATGCAGAAACCCACATGTTGCATCTTATTACAGCATTAATGCCAGTAGAAGATAATGAGTGATGCCAGCGCCTTTTCTGTCTAAAACCTGGACTAGGAGTATGACCAGCCCCAGATAGGAGAGGTGTCTTTTACCTCTGTACTTACAGAGGCTGCCCTCTTTGGTGTTGAGGGTGGGCTGTGTCCTCCCAATGCCAGGGTATCACTCCCTTGCAAGCCTTTCTTGGCTAAACTGATTTCCTCACCCCCCTGCTTCCTTCCTGCACCCCTTGTCTTCACTTTCTTCTCTCAATATCTCTTGGTACCACATAGATCCACTTATTTCACAGACCCAGAAACTGGGGCCACGAGCTCCCATGATTTCTGCCCCCATCACAAGTGGTTAGGAGCAGCAGCTGCCGTGTGAGCATTCATGTGAGTGGCTGTGTGGGACTCCACCAGACTCCGGGTCCTTAGCCGGGAGCTCCTTCCCAATTATTCACACCTGGCTTTTCTGCCTTTACATCTGGGAGACTGGTGACCCCTGCAGGTGCCTGCAAAAGGAAGGAGTTTGTTGGTGCCAGAGGAAGAAATGGAGAGACCAGAAGTGAGGGGGCTAGCAGAGGTCTGTCCCTTGGCCAGACCTGAGTGAGGGAGGTGTGGGAGGGAGTCTGAGGGCATTTGTGACCAGCCATGTGAGAGTCCAGGTGGACGCAGTGTGGCTGTGCCTAGAGACAAGGGAGGCACGGATCTGGAGAGCCCACCCTGCCACTCCCACCTCAGAGTGTCCTAGGGGAAGGACAGCAGAGCCACGCCCTCCCCGAGAAAAGGTACTTGGAGCCACGGCAGTGAGGGGCCCTTGAGAAGGCGGGAATGGGAGGGAGAAGCGGGCTTGTTCCTGCGCACAGGTGAGGTGGCACCGCCACAGGCACTCCCAGAAATGACTGGCAGCCTGGGGAGGGGGAGGCAAGAGGGGTCTGGGGAGGTGACTGGCGGGGAACTGCATCCTGGCACATAAGCATTACACTTGAGGACACTCTCACCCTGCATAGCATATCCTCAAGTTCACATTCGTTTGGTTGCTTATTCTACAGAACATCCATATGTTCCAGCTGGCATTCTTGTGTGGAGGGCACCCAAAGGTGTGCAAGAGGGACAAGATCTCTGCTCTCTGGGTGCTCACCTGCATACAGTTTAGCATCTCCATTCTTTTTCTGGAGTTCCCCGCTCCGCAACCCAGCTGGACAAGAAGTGTAATACACAGTGGAAAAAAAAAACACACCAATAACCGAAAAAGAGACAGTTTGGGGTAGCTTTGAAAACTTCCTGCAGCGGCATCATTAATCTTTTTTCTTGGTAAGGTTCTTGAAAGCAAGGCCTGTATCTCTGCAAAGGACCTCCTTTACGAAGTGCTTGGCAGACATGAAATGATGCTGTTCCATTTCAGATGGGCTTTCCTCATTGTAGACATGACCTCAGGGTGGCTCCTGGCAGGAGACCCACAGGGGGCTCTGTCTGAAGCTGCTCTAGGAAACCAGCTGGTACAAGATGCTATCACAATTTTTTTTTAGTGCACAGCCCGATTGGGTGCAAGGCTGCAGTGGGAGGTGGCGCATCACGTGGTAGGAAAGTGGTGGGGGTTGGGGGTAGGACCCTGCCGCCTAATTAGAGGGCTGGGGAAGGTAGGATCAGTGGAGGGCATGAGCAGCGACAGACAATGGACAGAGCCCAGCAGCAGGGTCTCTCCACTCCCGATAGAAAACCAGCTGCTGTGGATAATGCCAGGGAGGCCAAGAACGCCTGCCTTTAAGTTTGAGCTCTCAAAATAAAAATGAAAACAGAAACATTTGTTGCTTTCCATATCCTAATAAGAATGGTGATTGACACACCACCCTTCATTTTAACACTCTCTTGGTGTGAACGAAAAAAAAAAAAAACAGAAAGAATAATTTCACTGAATGACTTTCAGCGCTGAAATTCACTTTTCCTGGGCAGTTAAGCCAAGCTATTGGTTTTCAAGTTTCAGAGGGAAATTGTTTTATCCACACTGCATTGTGGAATAATCATCCTATTTATTTCCAGAATGATATTTCCTCTGCATTTTAACTTTTCACCTATAAGCCTCACAGTGATGAAATAGTAAGCAAGAGAGTGAAGAAGTTTATTTTAAACTTTTTATTTTGAGATAATTGCAGAGGCACGTGCAGTTGTAAGAAATAATATAGCAAAATTCTAAGGGGTCCTATGTACCATTTGCCCAGTTTCTCCAATGATAACATCTTGCCAAACTATAGTGCAATATCATAGTCAGGATATTGATTGATAGAATCCATCACCGTATTCAAATTTCCCTTGTTTGATATGTGTTGTGTGTGTATACGGGTGTGTGTGTGTTTAGTTCTATGAAATACGAAGCATTTTGTGCTCTGATGAGGAAAAGTGCCTTGCAAATACACAGTGATTATCATGACGTTTTGTTTGTGGCTATTACTTCTGCATTCTTTTGTTTGTTTGTTTGGTTTGGTTTTGAGACAGAGTCTCGCTCTGTTGCCCAGGCTCGAGTGCAGTGGTGCAGTCTTAGCTCACTGCAAGCTCCGCCTCCCAGGTTCACGCCATTCTCCTGCCTCAGTCTCCCAAGTAGCTGGGACTACAGACACCCACCATCACGCCCAGCTAATTTTTTGTATTTTTAGTAGAGACAGGGTTTCACCGTGTTAGCCAGAATGGTCTCGATCTCCTGACCTCATGATCCAGCCTCCTTGCCCTCCCAAAGTGCTGGGATTACAGGCGTGAGCCACCGCGCCCAGCCTACTTCTGCATTCTTGGTACATAATTTTGTAGATCCTATTTATGTAATACCTTCTATCTAATAACATAAAGACTCGTATGACTATTCTCATGTCAATGAAGATATGTGCTTAACATCTTTAGATTTTAAAGATCTTGCTATTAGAAGCCCGGATACATTCAGCTAGATTTGGAACCTGCTAGGATTCCTTGAATATTTAAACCTGAAGCTGGAGTCCACATTTCTTTGAATGATCACAGTTAAATCAAACTTTCCTTTTCTCTATTTAAATTGTCCTTCTTGTCATATTGCCAAAATAATATATTCTTGGGCTAGTAACTTAATAGCACATAAGTACATCGTTGTTTGTTGTTGTTGTTGTTGTTGTTGTTGTTGTTTAACTGAATTTGAGAGCACTAAGGAGAGAAAAAAATAAGTGTCCTGGGGGATCTCCTTTTAGCCCATGGGTCCCCAGACTGCCTAGGGGGTTCCTTCTAAGGGAAACTCACTGCTGTCATCACCCAGGAGAACCAGGAGGCATGTCTCTCCCGGAGCCGCAATCCCTGGGGGTCACCACCTTCTCTGTGGGGTGGCACATACAGGTCATTCTGTACACAGGTGTCATTAGCACAGCACAAGGGGCTTGCGGTACCAACTACTGACAGTTCAGGCTTTCTCTCCTTCTATCCCCTCTCTGTCAGTGCCTCATCTGGCCTCTTGGGACCTCTGACCTCCCCGACTTTCTCCAGGGCAGTAACCAGCCAGGCCACTTCTTAGACCTCATCATCTGGTTCTCCCATCTGAGCCACCTCCAAAATCTCTAACCCTCAGCCCCCTGACTACAACCTCCTCCCGTGGAATCCCATAGCTCAGCAGTATCTTAAGGGTCATTTGGTTCAACTTGCACATCTCAAAGAAAAGCCAGCTGCAGCTATTAAGTGATGTGACCACAGGCAAACAGCTGAGGGTGTTGCCTGTATGACCTGGGTAAGCGAAGAAACAAAACCTCAATTTCTATGCATGTAGAATGAAGATAATAGTAGTACTTTAGGGTTGGAAGAGGAACTGATTTAAAGTGAGCAAAGCACTTTAGTGAGAGGCAGCATTTGAATTAATAAGATCTCCTGACTTTCCTTCCTCAAACTGCCTCATCTGCTCTGCTCCCGTCAGTGACCTCAGTCCTCCAGCCTCTCCCTAACCCTGCAGACCATTCCTCCGTCTCTCTTTACTTCCCCATCCAGCCTGTGCCTGTCGCCTGCCCCTTCAGACTTTGTTCTCTGGCCATCCTCAGCCCTGGTCATCCCCATAAACACAATTTCTGCTTCTCCTCCTGGGCCATGGGGCATTGCTACGTAAAGCCATAAAAGGTGGGTGCTGACTGGATCCACCATGAACTCGACCAATTGATCTTTCTCTCTCCCGTGGACTACTTCAAGGTAAATTCCTCTTTGCAGTCCTTTCCGATGGGTGCCCAGTTCTGAGTAGACATGTTTGCTGAGTATCCCATGGCAGGGACCATTCAAAGCCAAGGCACAGAGGTGGTGAGATACAGCGGGTGATCAGGGAATGGCAGCAGTCTGGTTTGGCTGAACGTGTAGTGTCTATAGGAACATGGCCTTCTAAGTCCATTGTGATGGTTAATACTGAGCATCAACTTGATTGGATTGAAGGATGCCAAGTATTGATCCTGAGTGTGTCTGCCAGGGTGTTGCCAAAGGAGATTAATGTTTGAGTCAGTGGGCTGGGAAAGGCAGACCCACCATTAATCTGGGTGGGCACAATCTAATCAGCTGCTAGCATGGCTAGAATATAAACAGGCAGAAAAACGCAAAAAGGAGAGACTGGCCTAGCCTCCCAGCCTACATCTTTCTCCCGTGTAGGATGCTTCCTGCCCTCAAACATCGGACTCCCAAGTTCTCCAATTTTGGAACTCGGACTGACTGTCCTTGCTCCTCAGCCTGCAGACGGCCTATTGTGGGACCTTTTGATCATGTGTTAACACTTAATAAACTCTCCTTTATATATATATTCCATTAGTTCTGTCCCTCTAGGGAACCCTAATACACATACACCCGACAAGCTGGGCTTGAATCCTAGATCCACCACTTTTACCACCTGTATGACCTGGGTAAGCGAAGAAACAAAACCTCAATTTCTATGCATGTAGAATGAGGACAATAGTAGTACTTTAGGGTTGGAAGGGAACTGATTTAAAGTGAGCAAAGCACTCAGCACAGAGCCTATGACATCTAACCCCCAAATAAGTCCTAGTTCTTAGAATAACAGAACTACAGCCTGTCATGCAGATCACGGAGGATCTGAGACTTGACTTGGTGGTCAGTGGGCAGACATCGAGAGCTCCTGGGCAGAGGGGTTGGGAGGGCATGTCCAGAACTGTGGTTTATGACACTCACTTTGGTTGCTGAGTGTAGCGTGAATAACACTCTTAGAGCAGGAAGGGAGTGGAGTGGGGTCAGAGGGGCCAGTTGGAGACTAGATGCAAAAAGTGCCCAAGATGGCCTGGTGACAGTGGGGGTTGGTGGGGGTGGACATGGGGTGGTACACATCTTGGAGAGCACCATGAGTCTGTGACATGGGGTTTTTCATCTCTGGGTCAGGCATAAATTAGGCTCTTCTCCATTCCTTCTGTTCTGAAAGCCAGGGATTCTTCAGGCAGCTCTGCCTCCTGCTGGGTTGTGGCTGAGGTTCTCAGGCAGGGGAGCTCTGGCTTCACCAGGGCTGAGGTTCTCCAGGCTGGCTATGCACACCACAGTCACCTCCGCAGCTCTAAACGGCTGGCTCCACTCCCATCTCCCACCTACCCCAGGCACTGAATCAGTTCATCTGAGTGGTTCTGGGCGGAGATGGTGCTGAAGCTCTCCAGGTGACTCCACTATGCAGCCAGGATGGAACCGCAGTGAGACCAGGGACCAGGCCTCACCTGAGAGTTAGCACCAAGCTAGAGCACCCTGCCTTGTGCTACACCTCCAGCTGTCTCCAGGTGGGACAAGCAACTGCCACAATCTCTCGATTCTCAGGACAACTCTCTATTAGAGAATTGAGAGATTGTGACAGTTGCCCATTTGGACTGGTAAGACCTGTCACCAGGCCACTGTGGCAGTCTTCCAGATCTATCCAACAGCCACTGCCCCCGCTTCCTGCTGAACAGAGCTCCAGTTTGCTTCAGGTTGTGGCAGCAAAGTGTGCAAAGCGGGCTCCTCCCCGCCAAACCCGAGGGATGAACCTTGATGGATTGAAATCAACCACAGTAATGGTAGCCCCATCCATCTCTGCCAGGGCCTGGTGTGTGGCCATGTGACACAGCCTGGCCAATGAGATGTAAGGACAAGGTGACCAAGAGGCTTCTGGGAAATGTTTTCCTTCTCAGTGTAGAGATATACATAAAGAAGGCCCTTCCCCTTCCCCAGCTCAGTGTGGCCACCACCGTCTTGTGACCATGTGGGGAGACTTGACTGATCCTCCTTGGTCCCTGAACTGTAGGGCCAATCCTGAAGCATCCCAGTTCCAGTGATTGTTAAACAAAACAATAAATGTCCTTGGCGTGTAAGCTACTTTTGGTGGAATATTCTGTTATTTGCAGGCAAAAACTTCCAAAAGATACAGGCATGCTCACTGAGTAATGTCTCATAAGTGAGTTGGACAAATAATATTGGGTTTCTGATGGTCTCAGTTGGTCTCTTTTAACATCCAAGAGTTGTTCAGGATGAAGTAATTCATAGTTACAATCCTACTGACACTGACACACTCCCTGAAAACTAGAACCTCCTCCCTTCCAGTGAAATGCAGGGTCCTTAGAGACTCTGTAATCTACTGGTAATTAAATGGACCCTTATTAATTAGCAATCCTGTCAACAACTTGGCAGCTTGGTGGAGCACGTGGCCTGGGGTGGCAGGGGTGATACGGGATAGTGTACTTAAAGGTAAAGTAATACTTAGGTGCACAGGTCACAGCTGAGCCCCAATAAAGACAGGATTTATATAGACATTTTAGCTGATAAGTTTTAGGACAATTCCACAGTCTCATGTCTATCCAGTTCCATGAAGTTAGTTAATTTTCATTGAATTATAAATTTCCAGCAAGTTGCATTTTAATGTATTTGTGCCTTTAAATTTGTATGCAAAGATTGCATAGGCTGTCCATTTGATGAACTCCTCACACTATATTGTGTGATATATATAATTAAAGCACCAAGATTCTATACTGACAAAAGCAGAAAGTGTCTTGAAGTGAATATTAGAATTCTAAATCGGCAATTTTCATTCCATGCCAGACGTATTTTTTCCCCCTGTGAGTCACAGCTCAGTTGTAGGTCCATAAAAATCAGCTGGGGGAGTGGGGGCGGGGGGTGGGAGGTAAGGGGGCGGGGAGAAGGGAGTGGTGAATTGTTGAACCATTAAAGAAGTATTAAGTATTTATTTAACATGTATCTTTTCAAAAATATATCTAATAGATAAATTAGGATGAGCTATAGATATTAAATAAGAGGTGTATGTGATAGAAACTATGATATAAACTATAAAATCTACTAGTACAGTCTGTATAAAAAGCATCTATGAGTTCATCATTCTGTTGCAATTTTTGCATCTGAGACTGCATAAAACTGTATCATTACCCAATCTCCTGCCTATATAATTCTTGCTTTAATTCAAAATCCAGAAATTCAGAAGGCATTTTCAAGTGAATGTAAAGATTCTTAAGTTCCTCTTGATCCCTATAGCCCCACGCAGCAAATACTCTGGGATAAGTGAGAGGAGGAAATAAAGAGCACAGCTTGACAGCTTCAGTAGCCTACAAAGTACCTTTCCATGCTGGGGACAAAATGCATGTATAATAGCAGCATGGTGTACTGAACTTGGGCATCAAGATCCCCAGATCTCGGGTCCTTTTACTAGCTGTGTGCCTGTGGGCCGACTAGTTCACCTCCCTGAACCTCAGTTTTCTTCCATCTCAAATTCAGATACCTACTTTCCAGGCTTCTAATAAACTCCAAATTAGACAAAAGAAACGAAGTGTCCCAAATAAAAGCAATTTGGAAACTATAAAGTGCTTTATAAATGTCAGATACTTATAATACTTTGTCTTCCTCTTTAATCTCTCTAAAGTATATGAAACATGTCAACAGTTTTGTTTCTAAAGCAATGCCACTTACAAAACCGATGTAAAACTCTGTAAAATAGCCATCAGGTAACAGTGGAGAAACAGCCAGGTCAGTATAATATGCCACTGCTGTGACAGCCGAAGTATTTTCTCATATAGTGTCCTGCAGTGAGGTAAGCTGGGGAGCTTCATTGGTTCAAATAACTGCTTCCTCTAATTCTACCCATGTCATTCTTTTCAATTGTTCTAATTTGCCCAGCAGATATTTCCTGGCCAGCTGAGTTGGGTAGCATCAGGTTCCAGTAGCTTGCTTACGGTCTATTTTAGACCAAGATCCTAAGGTGTAAGACCACAGCTAGTAATTGGCTGTACCAGAGGTTTTTAGGCTGATGTTTCCACTGAGATGGTAATTATGTAATCATCAGTTCCAAGTGAGGTGAGGCAGAGTCTCCGTAGGGCAGGTTACAAAGAAACCTAAGACCCCCTCAACCCCTCACCCAGGCTGAAGCTAAAAATAAAGGGTCAGAGAGTGGAAAGGGAAGATGTGTGGGAAAACTTCCTTGGAGAAAGGAGTGTGGGGTGCTATGCCTTCATCTCAAGCCAGCGAGAGGGGCTTCCCCAGGGGCCTGGGACTGCCAGAGACTGTAGTTACGTGGCCTGGAGAACTGGAGCCTGACTCACTCTTGGGTAAGCTAAAGCTCCCGCCTATGGCAGCCTGGAAGGGGCTGCACCCAGACAGGCCTGAGCTCTCAGAATCACTAGGGTAACAGATGTGTGGGTTTTCCCTTGGGACCTCTCTAAAGGGGCACTGAAAGCTGGAATAAACCCTGTGTTTTTAGGATTTTCAGGAGCCCCCAGGAGGGAGGTCCCCATCAGTGGGAGACTCCAAAGGATCAGGAAAGACCTACATGAGCTGCTTTAACCACAGGCCAGCACACCAAGCTTGAAGCTGCTCAACTACAGGAAGAAATGCTCCATCTCCTTCCTTCACCTCCTTCTCCTCACTGCCAGTTTGATTCAACCTGGGTCTTAAACAACCTCTAGTGAATAGGGGGGCGGGTGGGGGGCAAGCCTAAGCCTAGTGCACCCCTTCAGGGAAGGCCAGCTAGAGAGCTTAAACCGGGGCTGGAATGGGGAGGAAGACTTACTTTCTGTGAAGTTTGATGCATTTGTTTAAATCTTGCACCCAACATTATAGTTTTGAAATGAAGCTGTGGTTGAGATTTAGTTATGACAGGACTGTCAGTTATCTAAGAATGAGGAGAAAAATCCAGGGCTTTACCCCCAAATTTCTTCCCATCCAGGGACAGGAGAAGATAACCAGCACTGAATAAAATTTAAAATGATAGCGAGAGACCAGAATAAAGTGGCATTGTATCACGTCTCACAAGCTGTGAATTCAAAACACATAGTTTTATTTAAAACGGGCAATGGTCCATTTCACAATGGAGTCCACTGACCAGTAAATGGGAATTGTTGATATGTCATGTTGAGTCACTGGAAAATACTTTAATCCTGAAGAACACAAAATATTTTGTTTCGGGTCCTAAAATTATCCAATCAATGAATAGGTACTTATTTTCTGTTATGTTTGAAATCCTCCTGAGTATTTTGAAGAATATTTACGTTCCTTTAGTTCAGGTTAGCATCATTTCCTACCTGGAACGATGCCTTACACATGGTATGTGTTCAAAAATATTTTCAATTTAGTTCTTCTTTACAAGATGCTTAGCACCAAAGGAAGTGGCATTTTTCCAATGTTGATGACAAATAGCACTTCAGCTGGAAAATCCCCATATTTATAAAACGTGGTGCAAACCTGAATGGAGAGTGCTTATGATCTCACTTGTATTTAACACCGTAAAGTGTTGCTAAATGGTCTAATAGGAGAGAAGGGAATTTAAACTAGAAACACATAAATGGAGTGCTTTTGCCGTTCAACTGTGATCACGAACAAAAAACGATTGGCCACGGGGGACCTAGACTGGAATCTCCTTCTCCTGATCACTACACCTCAGGCCCCCAGTTTCTCTCCTGTGGATGGGGACGCCAGGCTGCCTCCTCAGATTCAGAAGGTACGATTACGTGCATACTCTGGGAACTCTGAAGTGCTCTACAAATGCAAGGGCTTAATAACAGCCAACAGTTTAATAGTCGTTGATTGCCACGTGCATAGCTCTTTACATCTATTTTCTCATGCAACCTTCATAACAGCCCAAGACCTCCATAGGTACTATTATTAATATTTCCTGCCACTTGACATCGGAGGAAACAGGCTCAGCAAGCGGCTCCAAGTTATACAGAGCCCTAACCTGAGCCAGTAAATCCTTCTTACCCGCAAGCATTAAGCTTCCGGCCTGCCTGTTGTTATTTAACAGATGCGCTGGGATCCGATAGGGGAGCAACAGATGTGGCTCGGCAAATTGCTAATTTAAAAGCGGACACCTGCCCATGATGCCGGCTCTGCTCTGACCTCCCGGCCTCCAGCCCTCTCCAGGCTCCTCCCACCCGCTCCGGCCGTCGCCACGCCTCGGAGCTTCTACGCATGCGTTGGCGGGACCCGCGCAGGCCCAGTGGCCGAGCGGCGACCTGGGGCTACCCCGCCAGCGCCAGCGCCGCTTCCCTGGCCGCTGCCCGGAGAGAGCCGGAGGATGAGCTGAACCCCGCAGCCGCTGCTATCTCAAGCGCTCATCACAGGTGCTTTGGGTCAGGCCGGAAGCCTCCTTCCCTGCGCCCTCGCCAAGCTCGTTCCCCGGCCGGCTCCACCCGCCCTGCAGCGGCCTGGCCCCGCAGTCTGGCTGCCCGGGCGGCGGCGGCGGGAGGTAGTTTGTGTACGGTTACTATGGAGACGCTGGCGTCCGGGTGAAGTGGGAGGGTGGCCGGGCGGGGTGAGGATGCTGCTGCGCTCTGCCCTGGCCGGGACCGTGGAAGAGCGGGCACTGCCGTGGGTAGGGGACCCGCTGTCTGCGTGGGTGGTGAGGTCTCCCCTGCGGCTCACCGGGGATCCCTCTTGCAGTCTTCTGCCTGTGTGTCCTCGGATAGGGTAGAGAGGCGATGAGTGCCCTGTGCATGTTGTCAGGGGTCCGGAGCGGTTGTCTTTATTTATGTACTGTAGCACTTAGCCAAGTGCGTGGTGGTTAATAGAAGCCCAGTAATATTTGTTGAATGAGAGTGGTAGACTAAGGGGCTTTGTCTAGGCAGGCGGTGACCGGGCCAGAGTCATACAGTTTATATCTGGGCACTTTCAGGCAACAGGGCCTCAATAAATAAAAATGTATGTGTAACAATATTTAACATACGTTAAAATCATGGAGTGTATACATAATGCCTTTTGTGATCCATTCCCACAAGTAACACAACAGATCTTATGTCCCACCCTGATTTATAATTATTATACTTTAACTTGGTTGAAAAGCAAGCACCATTTATTATTTTTGTCCTGGTTTCTTAATCGATGGGATTCTGGTTAGTTGTTGATGTTAATTTGGCATCGCTGATATTCAATAAAATGCTTAATAAAAATTATCTGTTTTCATAAAGGCAAGCACCACCTACCCGCCGTTTTAAAGGAGAAATACCTAATGTAAATGAGTTGATGGGTGCAGCAAACCAACATGGCACATGTATACCTATGTATCAAACCTGTACGTTGTGTCCATGTACCATAGAACTTAAAGTATAATAATAATAATAAACTTTATGTATAGAAACACTGAACAAACGTCATTCTCTCTTTTGCAGTTTCTTTTTTAAAATGCAGTTTTTCATTCGTGGAAATGAGTTTGCTGTATCCTTTTATCATGTAGCACTTGGGCAATAATTGTTAACGTCTGTTAACATTGTTAACATTTTAAGGGCCGTATTAAAAAATGTTAACATTTTTTAAGCACCGTCTAACGCACTTTACATGTATTATATCATTTAATTCTTCAAACAATCCTATGAGGCAATTATTACCATGCACCTTTTACAGATGAGGAAACTGATGCTTAGAGATATTAGAGGCATTGCCCAAGGTCACATGGCTGTGAATTGTCAGCATTTAAACCCTTACTCCAGCATCTAAGCACTTAACCACTGCCTCTTTGGATGCTCATATTAATACAAAAATGATTCAGAGTTACGGAAGGGTCCTGAGTGTTTATTTGCAGGGAAGACTGTGAAACTGGCCTGCTTTTCCCCTGTTGCAGACATCCTGGTAGTGCAGTGTTGCATTTAGCAAGAAGGCTCTGGTTCCAGTGGCTATTAGCAGCAACGGTAAAGACAGGTCTTTATAATTAGTTACAAACTTCTGTAAATTATGACTCTGAACTTTCCCCCAGACCAGTAAGAAATATCTTGTTGAAAAAAAAGTCTTCACTTTCAAATTTCCTACTGCTGGTGGTGTTCACCCTCTAGAGGTCCTGTGGATACCACAGACTCAGGATAGTGTGATGCAAGACAGAACTCAACCTCTTTCTTCTTTCCTCTTGAAGTCTGCTTCTCCTGTTTCTTTTTAAAGGCTCCTTGCCCTCTGGCTCCCCTAGGTTTGCATACCTGGCGTTGTTTCTGGCCTCTTCCTGGAATCATGGATGCCAAATCCTGTTAATTCTGTTCTCAGTTTTTAATTCTGTTCTCAGTGCACCTCACTTGTTCTCGTCTCTCCTCTAACCTCTGCTTCACCTTGACTCCTGTATCTCAGGCTTTCCATACTTCACTCATTCATCACAACATTGAGTCCTACTCTGTGCAGGCAACTTGAAATAAAGACAAGTCAGGGAAAGGAGGCTAAATCTGAACTCATCTGACCACATAACATCAAGACAGATTTGAAATAAGGTCCAGATTTCATAATTCACTGTAACAAATATCTCCAGTTAGAGAAACGATGCAGCCTTCATCTGAAAATGTCTTAGCTCAAGTCTATATTTAAAAATGGAGTCTAGTGATTATGTAAGTGTTGACCTTCAACTGTGCCTCACGTGGAGGGTTGGGGCGGAGAGTCTCGGGCCAATACCACATGCACAGGCAATTCTAACACAGTGGGAGGGTGGAGTAGCAGAGACCAGCTGGGGGCCTTTGTGGAGTCTGGAGGAGGGGCCCTTAACTCAGGTTAGCAGGGTGGGAGAGGCATGTTCAGGAAAGCTTCCTTGAGGAAATGACCTTAGAGAGTTAGCTGGGTGATTACATAAAAACTGTCCGATTTCACTACTTCTGATCTTTGCCTTCCTTTCCTTCCTGCCCATCTCTGCCAGATCACATCATCCCTCAAAATGTTGTATTTGATCTGCTCATCAACTTTTAAATTCTCGCCATTTAATTTAGTCGGTTCAGCCCCAATCACCATTTTCAGAGTTCCCCTTGTCCACACACACCCTGTATGTCTTGATGCTTTGCATTGGCTCACTTGCTGACTTTGTTGGAACTTCCTTCTCTACTCCAGCTCCAGTGCCAGCCACTGCCACTTGCTCAAATTCAGCCCTTTTTTTCACAACCTAGCTCAAACAACACCTCTTCCAGGAAGTCTACCTGATGTCTTCCCCCAATCAGAAATCTCTTCTTCCTTTGTGATCACATAAATAATTTGTCTCTATTTTTCTTTTTTTATTGCTGCCATCAGTTTCCACCTTGTATTTAAATCATTTGAGTATAAGCAGGGTAAATACTCAGCTGGTACATACCAAGAAGGCTGTTCCTGTTGGGAAAATATTGGGGTCTCTATGTGAGTGGGTAAATAGTTGCAGCCCCAATGCCTCTAAGTGCCCCACCTACCACCCCATCTAGTGGGTAGGAGTTTGAATATTATCTGTGGGCATGTATCATAGCTTTTTTTCTATTGCTTAAGACGCTGTCCAGACCATAGATTACATGGTGGCTCACACCTGTAATCCCAGCACTTTGAGAAGCCGAGGAGAATAGCTTGAGCCCAGAAGTTTGAGACCAGCCTGGACAACATAGCGAGACCTCATCTCTAGTTATTTTTTAAAAAAAACTCTGTCCACATTGCAAAATTGTTGTGGGGTTAATTGAGATAATGCAGTCAAGAGTACTTAGCACAATGCTTGGTGTTAAAGTAAATGTTTATCTCACATTAGTGGTTCTTGCTTGAGAGTGAAGATGGTTTTGTGTTCCTCTTAGGAAACAGTTAATCAATACTACTGGCTGAATGGATTTGCTCGACTTGGCAGGAAAATTTTGTAAAGTTAGAATTTCTGTAGGACTATTGTGTTGTGGTTCAGGTATACTTTAAGTAGATAAGCTTTCAGGTCATGAGTGATTAATTCTTCAAGTTGGCAAAAACCATCTATAATAATTTGTAGTTTAACAAATAACAATTTAAAAGTCCTCCCCCCACAGCCCCACTTCTAATTCTTCTAAGTCAGTTCACATGTATTATTAAATATTTCCATGATTGATTTAGTGAATATTAACATATGATCATAACATATTGTGCAGATTTTACATTATTGTACAAGTTTCTCACAATATAATTGTTAAAGTGAGATTTGGTGGAAAAAGAGAAGAACAAGGATAGAGAAAGTTGTGTTAGAATTTTGGTAAAATTATAGACAAAATATTTTCAGCCCTGTAGCTACATTGTTTCTGTCAGTATAGTATTTGGTCAGTCTAAATTCCTGTATGCCCCAGGTAATTCACAGAATTTTTGGAATTTGACCTGAGTGAATGTTCCTGCTTCATCACTCTCTGAAAGAGTATAGTTTTTAATACAAAACTATACTCCTAGCCAGAGAGAATCTTAGGTCAGGAGTGAGAGTCCGTTATTACTCCCCACAGAACTTTCTCTAATCTTTATTAGATTTGCCAGATTACTTTTGGACATTGTTAGACTAATTAGTGCCATGTGAGGCCAAAGGGGTGGCAAACCTGATTTAGGCTCTGGAAGAAGCCTGTTTATTGTACAGAAACCTCTTCTCACTTAGTGGCATAATTTCTTACTGCAGTAGGTCTTTTAGAAACAGACCAACAAACCTGTCATGGCCGCTTAAGTTAGATGTTATGGGACTGAATTTGTATTATGCATCCAAAAATAATATACATATATGTAGGTATAAAAAATTGTGTATATATTTTAAATAATTATCATTGAATATTTTAAAGTGAAAGCCAATCATTTCAAAAGTATTAGAAATAAAATGTACTAGGCCCCTCATCGTTTTTGATAGTTATATTAATGAACATAATTGTAGAGACTGTGCTTAAATTCAAAATCCTGTATCAAAAATTCCTAAAATAGCATTGCTTATCAAGTAATTTTTTTACTATTTTAACTCAACACCTGGCATTTCCATATGAAAAGTATGACATATCGTTTATAGTTTTCATCAGAAACTCTTGGGTTGGGGCCTGTGCAGAGCTAAACAAATGTCCTTGTTGTCTGTTGTTATGTAACAATGTTTAGAATCATAATATAGTAAATCTTTTTTGTCTAAGGAATCACCTGTTAATTCTACTTATAGAAATGGAATATTTTTAGTTTCCTGGGGAATATGTCACAAAGCAGTTTTCTGTTTTGCAGAAGTTATTCTAAAATTGGGCAGCTGAAATAGGTGGAAAATCCATGTAGACCTCTGTCTCTCTAGAGATATGGCATTTTATGGGGTTCAAGTTCTTTTTTAAGAAACACCTAATGCCATGTACTCATTAGAATTACGTTTTAAAAATCTGTCCTATTTTAAAGTTTAGATTTGTCTCCATGGAACACACCAACGTTTGAGAAGGATCTGCATTCTCATGGCCCTTGTAATGACTTTAACTGTTTCAGAAAGGGGTGTTGGGAAAGGATCAGTTGGTATTGATATTTGGTATTTATTTACTTAGGTCACTACCTCAAATTATAGGTGAGTTGGATCAATTCATTCAGTTGTATCATGGACAAATGTGGGGCTGAACCATTCTCTCAGGTTTGTTGCAAAATCAAGTGTCCTTTAGAAATACAACATTTCTGTCTAAAATTTAACCTTATAGTATCACATAGTGTGGAGGGCAGTGGGGAAGAAAAGGAAACTGTAAACATTTTAACGGAACCCTCAGTGTTTTTTGTAGGCTGAAGACGATGAGATGATTCGCTCTTCCTATTCTGTCTTCTTTCATGATTAGTCTTTCTCTCTGGGTTTAGCTTTCATCCTGGGTTTCTTCCCTGCACATCTTTTTCCTCAGTTGTTATATTTTGAGGAAATTTTCCTCTCTACATTTTGAGAGTTGTTCTCAGATCCTAACCTTCTGACTGCTTGGTGGATTTTAATTAAAATTCATTCAGATTTTAAAGCTTAATATAGAGGAATGATTTAGTATATGGATAGGCTTAAGCATTCATTTTATAAAGTCCTGGATAAAATAATTAATGGTTTTGTACCATGTATTTGCAGGGCGTGGTGTCTATCTGAAGAATATTTTACTTTCAAAGGAAGGATGCTGTCTCCAGATGATAAAATGTTAGGAAAACTGGATCCATTTTATCGACCTTCAGTGTCCAAGCGGAAGACCAGTGCAGAAATCATAAGTGAAGCACGAAATGCATTAAGAACAGTTAGAACCCAAAGACCATTTACACCACAGGAAGCCCAAAGAAAACTATTCGGACCTGCATCCTCAAGAACATCAGAAAATAGACCTCCTTCCTCCTTCAGGTATATGGTATTTCGCATTCATGTTCACTCAGATATTTAAGCACCAGGTTATACTTTCCCTTAATTCTACTTATGGATAGTTTTTAAAAATAGACTTATTTTTTAGAACAGTGTTAGGTTCACAGCAAAATTGAGTGGAAGCTACAGAGATTTCCCATGTACCCCCTACTACGACACATCCACAGCATCTCATTATCACCATCCCCCACCAGGGTGGTACATTGGTTACAATCGACGAACATACTTTGACACACCATTATCATTCAAAGGCTGTAGTTCACATTAGGGTTCACTCTTGGTATTGTACATTTTATGTGTTTGGACAAATTTCTGATGACACGTAACCACTATTATAATATTATGCAGAGCAGTTTCACTGCCCTACAAATTCTTCACTCTGCTTATTTTTCACTTCCTTCCCCCACCCCCTAGCAACCACTGATCTTTTTACTGTCTCCACAGTTTTGCCTTTGCCAGAACGCCATATAGTTGGATTATGTAGTATGTCAGCTTTTCAGATTGGCTTCTTTGACTTAGTAATATGCATTTAAGTTTCCTCCACGATTTATCATGGCTTGAATAGCTCATTTCTTTTTAGTGCTGAATAATATTTGATTGTCTGGTTATACAACAGTTTATCCATTCATCTACTGAAGGACATCTCATTTGCTTCCAAGTTTTGGCAATTACAAATAAAGCTGCTATAAACATCCATGTGTAAGTTTCTGTGTGAACATAAGTTTTCTTTTTTGAGACGGAGTCTTGCTCTGTTGCCCAGGCTGGAGTGCAGTGGTGTGATCTCGGCTCACTGCAAGCTCTGCCTCCCGGGTTCATGCCATTCTCCTGCCTCAGTCTCCCAAGTACCTGGGACTATAGGTGCTCACCACCATGCCAAGCTAATTTTTTTTTTGTATTTTTAGTAGAGACGGGGTTTCACCATGTTAGCCTGGATGGTCTCAATCTCCTGACCTCGTGATCCGCCCACCTTGGCCTCCCAAAGTGCTGGGATTACAGGCATGAGCCACCACACCTGTTGAAGTTTTCAACTCCTTTGGGTAAATACCAAGGAGCATGATTGCTGGATCTTATGGGAAGATTGTGTTTAGCTTTGTAAGAAACTGCCAAGCTGTCTTCCAAAGGGGCTGTATCATTTTGCATTCTCACCAGCAATGAATGAGAGTTCCTGTTCCTCACATCCTTGCCAGCATTGGCATTGTCAGCGTTCTAGATTTTGGCCATTCTAATGCGTGTGTAGTGGTATCTCATTGTTCTGATTTACTTTCCCTGGACATATGATGTGGAGCATCTTTTTATATATTTATTTTACATATGTGTGTATTCTTTGGTCAGGTGTCTGTTAAGGTCTGTGGCCCATTTTTTAAATGGGTTGTTTGTGTTCTTGTTGAATTTTAAGAATTATTTGTGTATTTTGCATAACAGTTCGTTATCTTACATGTCTTTTGCAAATGTTTTCTCCTGCTCTGCGGCTTTTCTTCTTCTCTTGATGTTGTCTTTTGCAGAGCAGAAAATTTTAATTTTAATGAAGTCAAGCTTATCAATTTCTTTCATGGATCTTGCTTTTGGTGTTGTATATTAAAAGTCACCGGAATACCCAAGGTTTTCTAGACTTTGTCCTGTGTTATGTTTTAGGGATTTTATAGTTTTGTGTTTTACATTTAGGTCTATGACCCATTTTGAGTTAATTTTTGTGAAGGGTGTTAGGTTTGTGTTTTGTTTTTGTTTTGCACGTAGATGGTTGATGTCTAGTTGTCCTAGCACTGTTTTTTTTGTTTGTTTGTTTGTTTGTTTTTTAGGAATATGAGCCAAGGTTTTACTTGTCAATTTCTTGCATTTGAAGTACTCTTTGATAACATCCTTGGCTTGAGACTCTTTTCCATAGTCCTACCATACAACTACAACCAGCCATTTTATGGGGTTTCCCTCCCTGTCAGTTTTAGAGAAACCTACCCATTACCCTAGTTTCTTGTCATCAACCTTAGTTAGGTTGATTTGGTGTTCAGCTCAAAGGGCCTCCATCAAGTTGACATAGACAGGCTCATCACAGTTAGATAGAAGCAACAAAGATGGGCTTGGCTCTTGTCTGAGGCTTTGACAGCTTTGCAAATTCCATGTGCTAGGCTGTCCTGGATGAGAGTGGTCTTCAGCACCTCTTTTAAAGCAGTATAAACATCCACTGCACCTCCAGCAGCAGTGTCTTCTTTGGCTATGGCAATGGGTTATGAGTGAAGGTGGATCTTGAATGCATGGAGCCTCCACCTCCGTGAAAGAGCCCAGCACCATTTTTTGAAAAAGCTATGTTTTCTCCATGGTATTGCCTTTGCTCCTTTGTCAAAGATCAGTTGACTGTATTTATGTCAGTCTACTTCTGGGCCCTCTATTCTGTTCCATTGATCTATTTGTTTATTCTTTCACCAGTGCTATACTGTCTTTATTATTGTAGCTTTATAATATGTCTTAAAGTCAGGGAGTGTCAGTCCTTTAAATTTGTTCTTCTTGTTCAACATTGTGTTGGCTATTCTGGGTCTTTTGTCTCTCCATAGAAACTTTAGAATCAGTTTGTCGATATCTACAAAATGACTTGCCAGGATTTTCATGGAGATTGCATTGAATCTATAGATCAAGTTGGGAAGAACTGACATATTGACAACATTGAGTCTTCCTAGCCATGAAAATGGAAGATCTCTCCATTTTCTTAGTTTTTTGATTTCTTTCACTGAGTTTTGTAGCTTTCCTCATCTGGATTTTATCCATATCTTGTTAGATTTATAAGTATTTAATTTTTGGAGTGCTAATTTAAATGATAATATGTTTTCATTTCAGTTTCCAACCTTGTATCTTGCAACCGTACTATAATCACTTATTAGTTCCAGGAGGTTTTGTCAGTTCTTTAGGATTTTCTACATAGATAATCCTGTTATCTGCAAACAAAGAGTTTTATTTCTTCCTTCCCAATCTGTATGCTTTTAATTTCTTTTTCTTATCTTATTGCATTAGCAGGGGTGTTCTGTATGATACTGAAAAGCAATAGTAAGAGGGGACATCCTTGCTTTCTTCGTCATCTTAGTGGGAAAACTCTTTCTTACCATAAATATGATGTTAGCTGTAGGTTTCTTGTAGATATTCTTAGAAGTTTTCTTCTATTCCTAGTTTGCTAAGAATTTTTATTATGAGTGTTGGATTTTGCCACATGCCTTTTCTATATCTGCTAATATGTGTCTTCTTTAGCTTGTATTTTCTGTTATCTTCTTTAGCTTGTGGTGTGATAGATTACATTGATTGATTTTCAAGGTAGTTGTCTTTTTAAGTTTCAGTTTTGTTCAAGATTCCTAGAAGTGATTCCAAACACTGGTTCAGGAAGTTACTTTGGAATGAAATGGTTACTAGCAGTTGTCCCATACCAGCTTTCTGAAGTGATGTGAACAAAGCTTTTTAAAAAATTCCTCTATACACTTATTCTTTTCATTATTCAGTATTTTTCAAACTTCCTAAATGTAATCAAAAGACTTCTTAATAAACTGTTTTAAGTACAATAACATTAAAAAATGTTTTTCCTGAAGGCTTATGCATCGCATCCTTTTACTTGCTTGTAGCTAGAGTTAACTAATATATACTATAAATAAAGAAATAATTCTTCACAAACTAACTCTCTGCACCATCTTTTATGCTAGCCTCCATGCATCCAGTTTTGAGTCATCTGATTCCAGGCCTATCTCTGGCACACGTCTTAGTCCACTAGAGCTGGTGAGTACTTTATATAATCACCAGTACTTTATATTAAGTTGTGAAATGAAATTGGCCAAAAATACTTGGAATCAGTATTTATATATGCTATGATAATTATCATGTACACCTAAATAGACTAATAATTTAATATGAAAGCAGATTCTTTTATATTGTTCAAATGTAATGGGTAATATCTAATTAAATACTTCTATAATTTACCTATAGTTTGATAATAAAGAAGAATTTTAAAATATATAATAACTTGGTAAGCAATATTTCACAGTATTTTGCTTTCTTAGTTATACATACATATTTTCTTAAGTTGTATATACAAAATATGTATAATTTAAAGTTATATATCTTATACATGTATAAAATCATATATTTATATGTAGTCTCTTTATATATACACATTTACATATAAATATATGTAGTCAAAGATTTATTACAAAAAAAGTAACAAAAATCCAGTGATCTCCTGTCCCCTTATTCTTCATTGTTCCCCTCTCAGTGGCTTTCACTTTAAGCTCTTTTGACACATCCTTTTAGGATTTACATCCAGACTTCCCAATGCCACACTGTCTTGCTGCTTTCTGACTTATGAGCTTGAGGAATTATCTAATGACTTCTAAGGAAGATGAAGATTTTGTTTCTGTCTGTCTTTTTGCCTCTTATCATAATGTGTTCACCTTTTCTATCCCCATTATTACTCCCATATAGATATAAAACTTTGGTTAGATCTGTTTTCTCTGACTATGATTACATAAACCTGTTCATAGTTGAGCTTTGAATTAATGATAAATTCTCCTTTCCTGCACCACTTTTTGTTTTCCCTGGCATTAATAATTGCCTTACTTTTTAAGTTTTGTGTTATTAGTATTTCAAATTTCAACCCCAAACTCATCCCCAGTGGTCTTAATCTCCTTTTATGTTCAGGCACATGAGGCATTCTATGGATTTACCTCCTTGGAGAACTCTTCACACGACCTGCCCAACCACTTTCCCTGAGCACAGCTCTCCTGGGATGCCCCTCACCATCCTCCTGGGGAGGTGGCTTCTCTTTCTTGTGCTGGCTTTTTCCTGGTTCCTGTGTCTCAAGTCCTCTTTCTTGATTTTCTGTGGATTTGGTAGAGCATTCCCTCCCATAGTTTCTTGAGAAAGGGTACATGGGAAGTAAATTATTTGAAACTTTGATTCCTGTTTTTTCCTCTCTGGAAGTTTGTAGGATGTTTCTCTTTGTTTCTAGTGTTCTGAAATTTAATGACAATGGTCCTTTGTGTGTCTATTTTTATCAATCATGCTGGGCACATGAAGGGCCCTTTCAATGTGGAATCTCATGCCTTTCAGTAAACATGGATATTAATTGAATATTTAATATCATCATAGTGTCTTACCCACTTTTCGTTCTTTTGCTTTTCTGGAATTTATTATTCAGATAGAGGACTTCCTGGGCCAGGTGTGGTGGCTCATGCCTATAATCCCAGCGCTTTGGTGGGCCTAGGCAGGCCGATCACCTGGGATCAGGAGTTCGAGACCATAGTGACCAACATGCCGAAACTGTCTCTACTAAAAATACAAAATTAGCTGGGCATGGTGGTGTGTGCCTGTAATCCCAGCCACTTGGGAGGCTGAGACAAGAGAATTGCTTGAACTCAGGAGATGGAGGTTGCAGTGAACTGAGATTGCGCCATTGCAATCTAGCCTAGGCGACAAGAGTGAAACTCCATCTGAAAAAAAAAAAGATGTAGGACTTTCTGGACTGACACTTCAGTTTTCTTATTTTTTCTCTTTTCTGTTTCACATCTTTTTGTGGAAGAGACTGTGTTCTGATCCCTTTATTGAGTTTTTTAAATTTCTGCTATCATATTTTAATTTTCAAAAGATTTTCCCCTCTACATTATCTCTTTATATAGTAGTCTGTTCTTATTTCATGGGTGCAGCATGTTATCTGAGTATATTAGTGATAGTTTTGATTTTTTAATTAAGTTTTTCCCCTTTATAGTCTCTGTTGCATTTTTGTCTCTGCTTTTTATACTAGAGGCTTTCTCTGATGCCTCATGCTGTTTGTTTGGCTGCTCTCAAGAGTAGTGGCGGCTGGGCACAGTGGCTCACACCTATAATCCCAGCACTTTGGGAGGCCGAGGAGGGCGGATCACAAGATCAGGAGATCGAGACCATCCTGGCCAACACGGTGAAACCCAGTCTCTACTAAAAATACAAAAAATAGCCAGGCGTGTTGGCGGGTGCCTGTAGTCCCAGCTACTCGGAAGGCTGAGGCAGGAGAATGGTGTGAACCTGTGGGCGGAGCTTGCAATGAGCTGAGTTCGCACCACTGAACTCCAGCCTGGGTGACAGAGTGAGACTCTGTCTCAAAAAAAAGCAAAAAAGAGTAGTGGCGTGTGGATTGGGTTGGTCAACCTATAGGTGGTATCTACCCACACCTATAGTTAGGGGGATCTGGCTGGGCTGTGTTGTTGATGACACCCCAGTGGCAGTATCTTTAGGACTTTTCTTACGGGCTAGTCATATTCTCTGTAAAGAAGTATCTTGCACACTGTTTCCTGGATGTTAAAGTCTGGTTGCTAGCTTCCAGGTGCAGGAAGAAGGTGGGAATGCCCAGCATTTAGGTTATAAACATTCAGTTAACATCCATGTTTATAATAAGTACTCTGACACTCAACAATAAGGGTACTTATTGTTAGTACCCTTACTTATTGACCTCAGTTAACGAAGACCCTCTGTTTTACCTTCTTTAGAGAATAAACCCATCTTCTTCTGAGTTCAGTAGCCTGACTGCATGAAGCTGGGAAGGATGGAATTACACAGAATTTCAGCCAATCCTCCTAACTTTAGCCATTCCTCCCCTTCTACCTCTGCTACCAGAAGTACTTGGTGATACCACTTCCCTAGGCTTGTATGAGATTGGTATGTTAGTCAAGCGCTTCTCAATTTCTGTTACTCTGTGTGTGTGTGTGTGTGTGAGTATATGTGTGTGTGCACACGCATGTGCTTGTATGAATGTTTGTTTTGAATGAACTATTTGAAAGTAAGTTGCAGACATTGTGATATTTCATCCACAAAAATTTAAGTGTGCATCTCATATGAACAAGGACAGTCTCCTACATAGCCACAATACCATCATCATAGCTCAGAAAATTAGCATTACTCAGTAATATCATTTAATGTACAGTCCATGTCCAAATGACCCCAATTGCCTCAAAATGTATCTTACATTTTTAAAGTGTTTATCAGAATGCCTCTGTGAGAAAGATTATACTTGTTCATATATTGCAGATGACAGAAATAAGATCCCAAGATAGCAAGCATGAACCAATATTGCAAGAAATAATTTGCCACTTACTGTTGACACATGGCTTGTTAGTGTCTACAATCTTGGGAACCACTTGGGTTTTGAGCCAGCTACAGCCTGAGGTCCCAGTTCGGCAGCTCAGTGGCTCTACCTTTTTGTAGAATAAAGAGTGGCTTTTTATTCTATGATTCTGTAGTTTGACTCCTATAAATTGCTTTTAATATTACTGTAGTTTTTTGAGGACTCACTCAGTTTGGGTCTACCCTTCCCTTAAAAAAAAAAAATCTCAT
>NW_016806932.1:607123-629162 GCF_001698545.2 Rhinopithecus bieti | reverse complement strand
TGAGCCACCGCGCCCGGCCAAAAATCTCATTTTCTAGAGATAACCTGGTCCTTGTCAAACTGGTACAGTACTTGGACTGCAGGATTAGCTGTTGGGCTAAGACAAGATAGGCATTTATCTGTTTAGGGTCATTGAACTTAAATTTCCATACCTCTGAATGGTTGGGTGCTATGTTCAAAGTAAAAGTAGATGGCTAGGCGTGGTGGCTCATGCTGTAATCCCAGCACTTTGGGAGGCTGAAGTGGGCAGATCACCTGAGGTCACAGTTCGAGACCAGCCTGGCCAACATTGTAAAACGCCGTCTCTACTAAAAATATAAAAAGTAGCCAGGTGTGGTGGTGCATGCCTGTAATCCCAGCTACTCTGGAGGCTGAGGCAGGAGAATCACTTTAACCCAGCAGGCAGAGGTTGCAGTGAGCCAAGATCATGCCACTGCACTCCATTCTGAGCAATAAAATGAGACTCATCTCAAAAAAAAAAACAAAAAAACAAAAAGCAAAGTAAAAGTCATCTAAGAAGCTCCCATTTTAAGGAAAACGACGACTTAATTTGAGATTGTTGTTGTTGTTACTGTGGATTATGTGAGGATCTTAAGTACATTTCATTTTAAACAGTAATTAAAATTTGGGGCCCCCAGTCAAAAAATTCTGAAAATGGCCCCATGCTACCTGACCTTCCACCTTTTTTCTTCTTTATCCCTTCATTTTTTAAAAGAACGCTTTGCCTCTGGTAACCACTAAATTGGCAAAGGGCAGAGATAGATGAAGGGAGAGGGAGTGGAGAGAAGGAGATAACTGGAGAGAGAGGGAGAGAGAATGGTGGAGGAGTATCTCACAGTTAAGGGACATTGCTGAAAGAGTTTGTGAGGACCTAGCCAGTTGAATCTCAGTGCATTTTGGATCTAGGACACTTTCTCAGACCAGTTTGCCTTTTAAGAATTCCTCCACCAGCAGTCAGTCAGGGAACAGGGACTCAGACAGCAGCCTTTCAGCTCCTACATTGAGCAGATTAGCTAAACGCTGCTTTTGTACAGCTACCCTCTCTCTCTTTCTCCTCATCCTATGTGGCCTGTGCTCCCCACACACCCTCCAGCGGGCAATGGGCTGCTCACACTCAGGACTGCCCAGGGCTTCTGAGAAGAAGAAGAGCTGACGCTTATGGTTCCTCATTGCTCAGGCCCTGCCCTCCAGCCCCACTGGCCCAGGGGGTTCCTATTAGCAGAAGCACTCTGATTTGTAGTTTTTGTTTGTTTGTTTGTTTGTTTGTTTGTTTGTTTTCTGAGAGAGTCTTGCTCTGTCACCCAGGCTGGAGTTCAATGACATGATCTTGGCCCAGTACAGGCGTGCACCACCACACCTGGCTAATTTTTGTATTTTTAGTAGAGATTGGGTTTCATCATACTGGCCAAGCTGGTCTCAAACTCCTGGCCTCAAGTGATCCGCCCACCTTGGCCTCCCAGAGGGCTGGGATTACAGGCATGGACCACTGTGCCTGTCTGATTTGTTGTCTTTTATTAACATTTATATCTGCCTGCTATATAGGTGTGCCAGCTTACATCTTTTTTCCTTCTTAGCAGCTCCCTGCCGCTCCACAGGAGCACTGAGACCTGGGGCAGTTGGGTGACAGTTACTCCTATTTTTCTTCTACTCTGGTTAGATGGTGTTCAAATTTGTTTACACAGAGATAACTGCTCTTTTGCTTTGAATTGTATAAAGTCAGAAAAGAGATGTGACCCTGTGAATAAGCAGGAAGTGTTATCTTTCGTCGTTATTTTAGTCAACAAGATAGAATTTTCTTGGTTTCCTAAACTTACTGAGTCCAGTTATATAAACCCCAAATGTTTTTATTCAACTTTTTATTGACACAGAAGAATTCAGCTTGATACATTTACACAAACTAAACACACTCAGTAACCAACATTCAAAAGGAAAAAATAGGTCACTACCAGCATCATCAAATCAATCATTTCTGGGCTCCGAATCCGCCATCATGGCCCCTCTCAGCCACTGCCTCCTCTGGGCAACTACCAGCCCCACTTCTAACAGTGTGGATTAGTTTGAGCGGTATAACCAAGCTCCAGGTAATTGATAAGTGAAACAAAATTTAATATTTTTAAAAGAAAGGGACCTAGGAACTCATATAAACCTTGGGGATGGGTGATCCAGGGTAAGACAAGTAGAGTAGAGCCAAAGCAGTGTTTTTTCTTTCATGATTGCTAAAGCAAACAGTGACATTACAGCAGTGAGTCACATGCCGAGAGTGACAGAGGACCCCAGTGTTCCTGTGGAGAAAATCATAGTAATAGAAGCGCACACATAACTGCTGCGTCACAAAGGTTCTGTGCTTGTGAGAATTTTTTTTTTTTTTTGAGGTGGAGTCTCGCTCTGTCGCCAGGCTGGAGTGCAGTGGCGCGATCTCAGCTCACTGCAACCACTGCCTCCTGGGTTCAAGTGATTCTCCTGCCTCAGCTTCCCGAGCAGCTGGGACTAAAGGTGCCCACCACCATACCCAGCTAATTTTTGTATTTTTAGTAGAGACAGGGTTTCACCACGTTGGCCAGCATGGTCTCGATCTCTTGACATCGTGATCCACCCGCCTCTGCCTCCCAAAGTGCTGGGATTACAGGCATGAGCCACTGTGCCCGGCCGCTTGCAAGAATGTTTAATATTTGCTTTCTGACTTTCAAGGTGTCTTCCGTTGCATATGTGTGTGATCTGTTGCTTTTCAGATTAAATTGTGAGCACCAGAATTTCTGGGGTGAGATGTCTTGAACTCCCTTTTCCAGTTGTCATGTAGGATGTGGGGAGAACCTGTTGGGTGATCTGGAAGAGCCAGGGCAGATACTGGCCAAGGTGACAGTGCTTGGAAGAGTCGTGGCCAGCCTGATGAATACGATACCTTAAACGTTCCATGTATTGTGTCTTCTTTAACGGGGTTGTCCTGTGGAAATAGACTGTGTCTCCAATGGACTCTAACAGGTCCATCAGCCAGAACAGACCTTGAACACATGGCTGTGCATGTGTCCTTGATTATGCTGAAGTCACGGGTTAGTGTTATGAAACAAAATGTGAGGTAGCTAAGGTTCTCAAGGGAATTTTTTTTTTTTTTTTTTTGAGACAGGGCCTTTCTCTGTCACCCCGGCTGGAATGCCATGGTGCGACCTCTGCCTGCTGGGTTCAAGCAATTCTCCTGCCTCAGCCTCTTGAGTAGTTGGGACTACAGGCATGCACAACCATGCCTGGGTAATTTTTGTATTTTTAGTAGAGATGGGGTTTCATCATGTTGGCTAGGCTGGTCTTGAACTCCTGACCTCAGGTGATCCACCCGCGGCCTCCCAAAGTGCTGGGATTACAAGTGTAAGCCACTGCACCTGGCCCTCAAGTAAAAACGTAAACTTACTTGCAACATTCTCTGATTTCTAAAATTATTTGAATTTTATGAGAGAAACATGTTTGCTGTTTTTCTTTATAAAAGTCATTTTACTCCACAGCATGATAGAACATTTTGTAGAACTTGGCGTAAAAGAAATTGCTGAGTCATTTAGTTGTTTTCTCTTAAATAATTAAACATGCTTTACATATGTCACTTTATATTCTAAGTAGTCCCACGAGATGCATGTTTAAATGGGACACATAATTTATTAAATGTCAGTAGTAAAATGGAACCAAATTTTTGTTATACAATTACTAATTTTGCACTAAGAAAATAATGCCTTTTATTGAGGAGCATTTGTGGGACTTTTATCTTGCCCTACAGAGAAAATTTGGTGATTCTCTTGTGGGGAAATTTGCTTTCCAAACCATGTTTTCCCTCTTTATAAAATCTTTTGGCTGAGTGTGGTAGCTCATGCCTGTAATTCTAGCACTTTGGGAAGCCAAGGCAGGAGAGCTCTTGAGCTCAGGAGTTTGAGACCAGCCTGGGCCACATAGGGAGACCCCATCTCTACAAAAAATAAAACATTAGCTGGGTGTGGTGGTGCATGCCTGTAGTCCCAGCTACTAAAGAAGCTGAGGCTGGAGGATCGCATGAGACCGGGAAGTTAAGGCTGTGGTGAGCCATGATCGTACCATTGCACTCTAGCCTGGGTGACAGAATGAGACCCTGTCTTACAAAATACATATATATATATATTTCATTTAGTACAGTTTGGGTGTCTGTAGAAGGAGCCGTTTACTTTGTCTGCATGATTGTTATTTGACAGAGTTCTTGATCTTTGTTTCAGTTTCAGGGTACCTGCAGAATGCAGACATTTTGAGTTAAGAAAACCACACATCTGTCTTCAAAATTGAGATTACCCTCTGTATTTCATTTTTCATAATTGCACAGAAAACACCTATTTTCCTGTATTACACTCTCAGCTTTTCTGTTCCTGTTAGCTTCATGGCCTAAGTAACATTCCTATGAATATTTTGCAACAAAGTGGGGAGGCTAAAAAATAAAGTGACTATTTGTTAAACAAATATAGTGCAATTTATGCAGACAAACAAGTGTTACCTCCTTCAGAACAGACCCCTCAGAATCCAATATCTTAATTCTAGCAAGCCTGTGTCAGAGGCTGGGACCTTAAGTTTTGGGAAGAGTTAAAAGTAACTTGGAACCAAACCTAATAAATAAGGGCTGAGAAACTTACATGGGGAAAGGAACTGGCATTTCTTGAGCTTCCATAATAGGAATTGTGTTTATGGGAATGGCCCTGTAAGAACTGTCTCTGTTATAGCTGGGCGGGTTCAGAGAAGTAAATGACCTGCACAAGTTCACATAACTAGTGAGTGGGTCCTTCTCCAGGTCTCCAAAAGTGATTTATGCTTTCTTCCATATTATGATGATTATTTTATTTACTGTTTTTTCTAGCTGTGTTAGAAAAATGTGTCTTTAATATCATAGAACAATTTTTTTGGTCTGGTTTATAAACCGATCCTAAATACAAAAGAACAAGAGGAAATAAACATTTTGAAGAATGTCGTCATTATTGAAATGAACAACTTCTTGGAAGGAACACCCTAATATAGATGTCTATGTTCTATTCATGTATGTGAGAAAACAAGTGTTTGAGATTATGCGTCATACGTGATAAATGACTTCACCCAATTTTCCAAATTATATGACTTGGATTTCACACTGGATGTTTCAAAAATTTGTTGATTAACTTATTGGATAGTGAGTCACTCATTCGCATATTATGGAAGTGGCTTTAGGAATGTTAACTTGATTATTTTTGGTTACAGCTAAAAGCACTTGCTGCTATAAGGTTGTTCTTTCATAGGCAAATAACTGTGCTGACATTGGAGGCAGGAAGGATAAAAGCACCAGTTAACTCTAAAACTAAGAGCTTAGTCACCCTATGAGGGTCTGGCACCAGGTCAGAGGCCACTCAGATTAGAGGGAGTTCTGGGTGGCACAGAACTTGGTGCAGGTGTTTTTTAAAAAGTTTTTAAGGAATTAGAATTTTGTTAATAATGTTCCTCTACTAAGAGTATCAACATTGACACTTAAGAAGGGGGTAAAAATAGGGAGTATCAGCATAGAATTTCTGAGATGTAAAAAGTAAAACATTTTCGGCCGGGCGCAGTGGCACACGCCTGTAATCCCAGCACTTTGGGAGGCTGAGGTGGGTGGATCGCCTGAGGTCAGGAGTTCACGACTAGTCTGACTAACAGGGTGAAACCTCATCTCTACTAAATCCAAAAAAAAAGTAGCCGGGTGTGCTGGTGCATGCCTGTAATCCGAGCTACTTGGGAGGCTGAAACAGGAGAACTGCTTGAACCCAGGAGGCGGAGGTTGCGGTGAGCCGAGATTGCGCCATTGCACTCCAGCCTGAGCAACAAGAGTGAAACTCCATCTCAAAAAAAAAAAAAAAAAAAACGAAAATTACCTGGGTGTGGTGGTAAACTCCTGTAATCCCAGCTACTCAGGAGGCTGAGGCTGGAGAATCTTTGAACCCGGGAGGCGGAAGTTGCAGTGAGCCAAGATTGCACCATTTCGAATCTCCGTCTCTAAATAAATAAATAAATAAATAAATAAATAAAATATATTTTATATCATATAAGTCTAAGACAACTTCATATCATAAGTCTAAGACAACTTCTTGCTTTTATGTTTTATGACTTTTTCACCTAACTTATTTAAAAATTTTGATATCATTAAAAAAATAACATTTGTGGCATCCAAAATACATAAATGTGCCACTTATATTCCACATAATTCTTGGTACATATAGGTGCTCAATAAATGTTTTCTGAACTGACTTGAACTCAGACATTTGCAAAGCATGTTGAATATGCTAATGTAATTTTGTAGTCTTTTTTTTTTTTTTGAGATGGAGTTTGCTCTGTCGCCCAGGCTGAAGTGCAGTGGTACAATCTTGGCTCCCTGCAGCCTCCAACTCCTGGGTTCAAGCGATTCTCCTGCCACAGCCTACTGAGTAGCTGAGACTACAGGCATGCGCCACCATGCCCAGCCAATTTTTGTATTTTTAGTAGAGATGGAGTTTCACCATATTGGTCAGGCTGGTCTTGAACTCCTGACCTCAGGTGATCCACCTGCCTTGGCCTCCCAAAGTGCTGGGATTACAGGCATGAGCCACTGCGCCCAGCCAATTTTGTAGTCTTTTATACAGATAATATTGGTTGCTAGCATGTGTAAACTGTTTTACTCAAGTATGCTAATAGCACAGTAGAGCAGTTAATACAATATGATTGAGAAAAACAATTAAAAAATGCTTTATATCTACATATATCACATTATGTAAGATGGGCCAGTGAGCTGGTAGAATCAGGAAACCAAGATGAAGCCAGGCAGATAGGCCTCATGCTCTTCTGGGAGGCTAGCTCTGAGGTAAGTGTTGTTTGAGACACAGAAAGTCATTCCAATTATTTAAAAAATCTCTTTCCAGAAACCGAAAGTTCCAGCATCTCCCACCAGAGAGGAGGATTCCTGCTTTTCCTTTCCTAAGCCCCCAGTGGACTCTGCGAAGATTAGAAGAATAAGCAGTGCCAGGGCTCGCTTATTCAGGGCTGCCTCCCAGGGGGCCCTTCTGCCGGACAGATCCCTTCCTCCCTCTGACTGTAAGGTCATGTAACATCCTATAATCTCTGGGGACAGGCATGCTTCTTGAATTTGCACACAAAAGCTATTTTATATGATTTTCCTAACCCTGGATGATATTAACTAAGAGTTAGTTTTATATTAACTAAGAGTTATATTATATTATATATTATAAAGAGTTAATATATCTTTATATTAACTAAGAGTTAGTTAATATTGGGAAAAAGCTGGTTAAAAAACATTGTGCATATATTTTTCCGGGTGCTTATAAGGAATACCTAAATATCCCAGTTGGTAGGAAAAGAAAATTAGGATAAGTGGCTGGGCGCGGTGGCTCATGCCTGTAATCGCAGCACTTTGAGAGGCCAAAGCAGGCAGATCACCTGAGATCAGGAGTTCGAGACCAGCCTGGACAACATGGTAAAACCCTGTCTCTACTAAAAATACAAAAATTAGCCAGGTGTGGTGGCGTGTGCCTGTAATCCCAGCTACTCGGGAGGCTGAGGCAGGAGAATTGCTTGAAACCAGAAGGTGGAGGTTGCAGTAAGCTGAGATCGTGCCACTGCACCCCAGCCTGGGTGACGAGTGAGACTCCATCTCAACAAAAAAGAAAAAAAAGAACATTAGGATAAGTATTCCTTAGTGGATAGTTGATGTATATCAGAAATAAATAATTTTAAATTAGAGTTCAAAAGTTGTTAATTTTATTAGAAATTAATGAAAATGGTAAGATCCTTACAATGTTCATTAAGGTTATTTCTTTGAAAATACCCTTCTGATCCCATGTGAGCATGTAAGCAAAATTCGAATGGGACTTTTCCTACTGCCTGAGAATGCTGCCAGGCACCTAAACCTGGGAACAGAGAGGCTAGAGATCACAGCCCGAGGAGTCCCACCAACAGTTGGAATCACTCCCCATCCAGGGCATATTAAGGGTTTCTCAAACTGCGGAAAAGGACCCAGAAGTGGGATGACAATCAATTTAGTGGATCACACCAGTGTTTTAAAAAAAAAAAGTAGAATAGAATATAATGGAAAATGTCAGAATACATAACACACAATAGGGGTAAGTTTTGCTTCAGGAGACTTGACTTTGGTCTTCAGTGTGTGTTCAGGGTCATATTACAAACGATTTCTGACTGTGTGTGGTCAAAAAAAGTTGGGAAACCACTTTACCAGGAGCTGACAGAACTGGTTCTCCCTCCATCAATAAGATTTGATGAAGAGAGATACGCTTACAATCACTGAGAGATGGGGAGAGCCTGGAAGATACATACCAAAGATCACAGCCCCCACCTGAGCATCATACTTGATGGACAAGTATTTTTTTAAATTCATTTCCAACATTTAAAAACTAGAAGAATCTCATGGAAGAATCCAGATTTATGACTCCTTGTGAAAAATCAGAAAATCTGGCAACACTGGGTCACCGTTCCATGTGGCCACAACGGGGCGTGATTGGAGCTGAGTGGTACCCCCATTCTGTGGCCAGGATATGGTCTGCAGTCACCATGTCCCCGGCTTGTGCCATTCACTTGCCTGTTTGGTCCCTGATGAGGCTGAAGAGGTAGAATAAAGGAGGAAAAAGAATGAAAGAAAGAAAAGAAAGAGAGAGAGAGAAAGGGAGGAAGCGGGGAGGGGGGGAAGGAGGAAGGGAGGGAGAGAGGAAGGAAGGATGGAGCAAGGAGGAAGGGACGGAGGGAAGAAAGGAGGAAAGGAAAGGAAAGAAAAAAGGAAGGAAAGAAGGAAAAGAAAGAGAAAAAAAGAAAAAGGAAAGAGAGAGGGAGGGAGGAAGGAAGGAAGAAAAGAGAAGAGAAAAGACAAGACAATGAGGATGTGCAGGGTGTGTGCCTCACACTGTGATGCCATGACCAAGTATATCATCAGGCAACTTGCTTTACCTCGATGTCCCAATTTGTTTCCTTTCTTACACTGCCAGTCAGTCTGATATTTATTGAACTCCTACTAAGTGCCAGGCACCATTCTAGGCCAACGAAGTTCTGCCCTCAGAGAGCTTACAATCTAGTGAGAGGAGATAGACAATAACAGGAGAACAAATAAGATAATTTGAGTGCTGATGAATGCTCTGAAGAAGATAAACAAGATAATGGACTTGAGAGTGACTGTGGTGGGGTAGTTTCCTTTCGCTCAGGTGGCTCTGAAAGGTATCTTTGAGGAGCTGGCAGCTGAGTAGGAAGGTGACTCATGAGAAGGAGGCAGCTGTGTAAAAATCCATGGACCAAGTCTCCACATGAAAAGCGAGTGCAATGACCAGGCACGAGAGCAAGTGCCGGTAGTGGAGGACCTGGAGGTCCGGTGGCTGGAAAGTGACTGATCAAGGGAAGCTGCGGGGAGCTGAGGCTACAGAACTGCCCAGGGCCTCGGAACATGGGAAACGTACCCAGCTGTGTTCTACTTGTAGTGAAAAGGTAGGGGTTACAAAAGGGAGAGGCAACATGACGTGTGTTTTTTCAACAAGAGCAGTTCTCAACTGTAGCTGCCCATGAGAATCGCCTGAGGAGCTTTTCAAAAGCTCCACCCCCAGAGTCCCAGGTCAGCTCAGGTAAATCAGAAAGGGTTGGTAATTGCAGGAGTAAAGGGCTTGCCAAGATGGTGGGGGCTGGGACCTGGAGGTGAAGGGCACTTCTTATGAACAGGATGGCAGGATTGGTGCGAGGACTCCTACCTTGTTTTTCATTCTGTGTTCTTGCTTGTGAGGTTGAATACTGTGTGTGTGTTTCATGCATTTTTAACTTTTGGGAGTGCACACTAGAAAACCCTGCTGCTTGCACTGATGTGAAAGTGACCACAGAGATGAGTGCTTTGCCCACCATCCTCCTCCTCAGTGCTTCCCCAGTGGCTTAGCTCCTTCCCCCCGGGGTACCTGACTGTTGTCTGCATGCTCTGGGAGATGCCCTGTGCAGCTGTCATTTCCCAGCACTGAGGCCAGCTTCACACCTTCAAGGTGCACTGAAGCATGTTTTCATCGTGGCTCTTTTATCCACCCTGTTTGCAGTCACCCCTCTTCACCATTCAGGTCATCCCTGAGGTCTGGGCCAGCATTCAGGAAATACTGGCAGCAGAAACTCGTTGTTATTTTAAAAGCACATGTCATCCAATTATAAAGTTATAAAAAATATTTGAGCTCTCCAGCCTTGGAATCATTGTCATTTGTATAAGAGCTCCCTGGGTTTCATTTCAGATCCTCTCTATTGTTTAGAAGAGGTAGGCTTTGTGGGGTAACTGAGACTGTAGAAAAGGAGGGCATCCCTTCATTTGCTGTGAAGTCATTTGTGACTGACACTACCCCACAGGCAGGGCCAGGGTGTGGTGGCAGGTTTGGAATTCCTGCTTTAAGAGAGTGAAAGAGGAAGAGATTTGTGTAGTCATCTCCACAAGGCCAGCAGTATAACTGCTTTGCGTTCACGTAGGGCTTTTGGCTGGAGGCGGCACAGCTGTGAATGCTTCCCCAGTTATTTAAGCCAGACAAGAGGCCTGAGAGCAGTACCACCTCCTCAGCCATCCCTGTCAAACTCTCCGTCACCAAACCCTACATGTGCTTCCTGACTAGCTCTTGAGTCTGCATTCTCCCTCACCACTGCCATGGTGCCTCCATCCCTCTTGCCTCATCCTGTTTTGCTGCTCTTAAACCACCGTCTGCTCACTGGGGTGCTGTGATGGTCTGCAGGTCGGTGGATGCAAGGCCCTCAGCCCGAGGAACAGCCAGTGGAGCCTGAGGATGCTGAGCTCCCAACACGACATGGCTATGAGCAGCAGGCGTTATCCCTTTATCCCAGGGGACCATGAAAAATGATCATTTTCTGTGTGTTCCATAAAGCACAAGAGGTCGGGAAGCAAATAAAGATCAGATTGCACCATCCTCTTGCTGAAAACCCTTCAGAGGCCCCGCTGTGCCTACAGAAGTGTTTGCCAAACTGAGTTCCAGGGAACTCCAGGGAACACTTTTGGCAAAATGTTAATAGCTTTTCTTTGGAAAAGCTTCAGTGCTCAAATAGGTCAGGGAAACACTGCCTACCTCTCATCTTCTTGGAGAGTCTCTGTGCACATGAGTGTATTAAAGTGTTGGTAAAGAAATCTTTTAATTTTAATTCAACATAGCATTTCACAAACCTGCTGGACTGTGGGATCTGTCTTTTGGGAAAACAATTTGCAAAACACTAGCCTACTATGGAAGCTGGCAAACTTTTTCTGTAAAGGGCCAGATAGTAAATATTTTAGACCTGGTCCTATGGTCTCTGCTCAACCTCCTCAGTTTTGTATTGTAGTGTGGAAGCAGCCATCCACCAATTTATGGCCACTGAAACTTGAATTTCATGTAATTTTCACTTGTCAAAAAATATTGTTCTTTCTTTGATTTTTTTCTAACCATTTAAAATGTAAAAACCGTTCCTAATCTGCAGGCTACATGAAAACGAGGTGGGGCAGATTTGGTGGGGCTGTAGTTTGCCGAGCTCTGGTGGGGGTGGCGGGGGATGAAGTCCCACTTCCTCCAGGTGCACAGCTGTGTTGTGATCTAGTCCCAGCCCAACATTCCAGGCTCTGCTCACGCCTGGCCCCCTCACGGTGGGTGCACCAGCAGGGTGGAACCCCTTTTTGTTCCCTACACCCACCCTGCTGTTTCAAACCTCAGGCAGAACCTGCTGTGTAATTTGCTGGGCCCAATGCTGAATGAAAATGTGGGGCCCTTTGTTCAAAGATTATTAAGAGTTTCAAGATAGCCACAGCAGAGCCTTAAAACAAGTGTGGGCCCTTCTAAAAGTGGGGCCCTGCCTGACTGTACCGGCAATACACACTTGAAGCTGGCTTTCACTCCAGACTTTTGTTCTCTTTTCTTCAAGCTGTTTACCTCTTATTAACCATTCAAAATGCTTCTCAGCCCCCACCTCTTCTGTGAAGCTTTCTCTGACCAACTCCTAACCCCTCAAGCTTTCTTCACTCTCTCTGCCCCCTCCTTACCTGGCTGGGGCCACACTGGGCTTCATTTATCTCTTTACACATCTGCCCCCTTTGTCTCCCCTACTAGACAGAGCAACGTCGTTAAGAAAAGTGTTTTTCTCTATTTGTTGCCCAAGAGCCTATGACAGGGTGTGGTATATAACAGATATCAAATAAATATTTGTGAAACTAAACTGGTCCTGCATGGTAAGGCTGCTGGGAGCTGTTTCCTTTTGAAGTTTACCCATGACCCTTTACAAAATTCATACAATGTGCTTCTACTATCTACCAAGAAGATACAGACCATAGTTATACATGCTCAGTTTCATCGGGGACATTCATCGGGAATGAGAGTGAGCTACAGCCCCCCACCTGGAGCTACCCCAGAGCAGCTCTTCATTGTCGTAGTAACTGACAAGCTTACTGCAGTAGATTTGAGGATAGACAGGTGTAGCTCCTCGACCAATAGGTATGGTTGGGTTTCCCTTCTAGAAGCTCCATGATGGCCAGGACTTGTTCACCATGGCTTCATCTGTGCAGTGAACAGCACCTGGCACATAGTGGTGGGAGCTTCATAAATATTCAGGGAGTGAATAAATAAGAGAAACGAATGCTAAAAGATAATGATAGGCTAAAAATACTTTGTAATCGGAAACAGAATGTGTGCTTCATAATTCAGTAGTAAAGTCATTGAAGGTGGTGTGGTGGTATGGAGAGAACCCTAGCCCAGAAGTCAGGATTCTTGGGTTCCAATCATCATAATGACAATAACTTCTAGGTTTTGAGTGTGCTAGCACCATATAAGTCACTTTACTAGGCCACATCATTTTAAATCTCACCACATCCCCAAGAGGTGGGGACCACAGAAGGTGGTGTGTACTGAGCGTCCACATCACAGAGCCGGTGCTCAGGGGGGCCTGCACTCAAACCCAAATCTGAGCCAAAGCCTGTGTTCTTCCCACCCTGTGGTCCTGGCTCTCCCTGTGACCTTAGGTCATTTAATCTTTGAGTTCTCAATTTTCTCATCTGAAAAAAAAAAAAAAAGAAGCCTAGAATCTCTAAGGTTCCTTTCAGTTTTAAAATTTAGTGTTTTGAAAGCAGGGAGTTTGGTCAGAGGGGTAGAATAGGTGGTTTTGTTCTTATTAGTTTTTATTGGTTTGTTGGTTTCTTAGTAAGTACAGAAAAGGAAAGGAAACCTTGAGTCATTTTGAAAAATCTTGCAAAACAGTAGGTATTTTTCTACATGAAACTCATCCCCACCCCCCACACACTGTATTATGGGAGATTTACCCTCTTCCCCTTTAACAAAATGTTTTCTCGCAGACTACAGCCTTGTAGCAGCATAGACAATAAGCTATTCCTAATACCGATTTGCTGATAAGGGAAGTGCTATATTATTATATGTCTAAGAATCTGGAGTCATAAACAAAAATGATGTCTTCTTGCAACTCTATCCTATCCCTCTTTAGAGGTGTGTTTCAATGCCCTCTCCTTTCCATTGCAGAGTAGTGGTCTACTAGGCTAGGCCTCCACAATCCACCCCTCACCCCTCTAATCACCTCTCCTCCTCTTCGCCTCCTTGCACACTGCATTCCTGCTACTCCTTGAGCACCCCAGGCACAGTGGGTGCTGAAGAGTCCCCCACTTCAGCCTACCTTGGGGCCTCTGTACCAGCTGGTCTCTCTGCTCAAAATACTGACCCTGGTGGCTGGATGCCTCATCCCAGAAAGGATTTGTCCTCCCTACCCTACTGTACCCACCCTATTCCTAATCCCCTTGACCCTTCCCCACTTTATACTTTGCTTTTTTCCCATAGCACTTATTATCTTATAACACGATGTATACCTTATTTATTATGGTGATTGCTTGTTTTCTGTTTATTAGGATGTAAGCCCTGTGAGATCAGGGATCTGTTTTGATGCACACCGAGTGCGTAGGACAGTGTTTGATATGGGGGAGCCACTCAGTAAATGTTTTTTGAATGAAAAATTCCATGATCAAATTCAGGAGGAAGAGCTGCTGTTATGGAACACAGGAGTACTTCTGTGGACTAGGTAGTTTATAAGCCTGAAGTCAAGAGTTTGCCTTCAAGTAGACTCTAAGCTGATAGAGATAAGATTCTATACATTTTTACCTGCAGAATTGATGGTGCTAGGCTTAAGATACTGGTCTTGTGTATGCTCAGAAAGGCTTTGGCCATAAAATTCTAGACTTAATTATAAGCAATGTATAACTTTAAAATCATATAAATTCTTAGAATGAAAAATAACATTGAAACGTAGTGATTCCTAAAATGAGAATAACAAAACATTTTCTTGGTTATATTACAGCAAAGAAGACAGTGGAATCCAAAGAAACAGTTATGATGGGGGACTCTGTGGTGAAAATAAATGGAATTTATTTAACAAAATCAAATGCTATTTGCCACTTAAAGAGTCACTCACTTCAGCTAACTTATGATGGAGGCTTCGGTGAAATAAAGGAGCAAGAAATGTTCAAAGGAACAACATCCTTACCATCTCATCTCAAGCGTGGAGGGTCAGTATTCTTTTTATTTAATTTTCTGGTCAGGATAATGATATCATTTACCAGTTTCATCTGTATCTTGTATAGATGATTGGTTTGCTTTTTCTCTTTTATATAAGCAAATTTTATGTTAAGGGTACATGAATAGGAGAGACTACTTCTCATGGGCAAATCGTATCATTCCTTATGTAATACTCAAGAAAACCTTTATTCATGACTGTCACAGTGCTGCTTCTGTAGGACTATCAGAATAAGATTTAGTTGGACTATTCTAGCCATCCCTTGAGTGATAATCATTCCATTTGTGTGTTATTTGGGATTCTTACATGGCCTGGAATCTCCTATTGTCTCCCTTTGCGTTAGTTCACTGTCCTTAACTCCGCAAGAGTGGACACTTATTTTATTCTTCAGTAGATCTTGGATTAAACATTTATTTTGCAAACTAATGGCTAAAACAGAAGAGTCCTGTAGATTTCAGTTATCTGTGAGATCCCTCCATTAGTCCCTCATAAATGAATGATTGGGAATTACTTTATTTCATACCATGTTCCTAGATAGGGTTTCCTTGAGAATCATTCTTCCTACCATATTCAGGATCTGTGGAGAAATGCTTGCTGTTTGGACTGTGAATTCTTACCCTGGTGTTTTACTGAAGAAACCTTGAATAATTGGTGGCTGGAATGGGGGAAAGAGTGGAGAGAACAGGCTCTGTTTTCCAGTCCCAGCCAGTAATGATGCTAAGAGAGGCAGAATGTCTTGAACTGGACAGGTCACTCAGTTTAAGGTATTTTTTTCTAGGACTTTCCATTGGGTCATCATGGATAACTGCCCGGTTCAGATTTGCTTAACAAGATTAAATTCCATGGGCCATTTTAAGATCAAGTATTTCTTACCCTAACGTTAGATTTTGGGTCTGATTTTGGCTTGGACACATGTAGCATGCTCAAAACTTTTCCCCCAAGTGGCTGCTTGGCAGCTTGTTTAGCTGAACCGACCTTGTCTGCTGACACAGCCTGAAGAGTGTCACACACACGGAATTTATATTAAGCAACCTAGTAGTCCTTGTAATGTTGTTTTGCATTCAGAACATTTTTTTAAATTAAAGGAAAAATGAAATGTCTCCTTAAGTGGAAGAGAACGACTTCAAATTGGGACTTTGGGAGTTGAGTAGAAAACATCAAACTGGCCATTGCAGACAAATCGTTTCCAGTTGGTGAATAAGAATAGGCTGTGGACCTCAGAGCTTAAACATAAAAGGCAGCAGGAAAACTTGTGTTTCTTTCAGTATTTAAGTAAAAAGGAAACATTTATCTTGCTGCATCCATCCTTACAGTAATGAAAGTTGACTAGAAAACCAGACAAGAGCTTTTAATTTGTTTATTTGCAAACCTTCAGATGTGGCAGAATAATCTGGAAAGCCAGAGTTCATTATGTCTTCCTCATTCTGGAACTTCAGGGGCATTTTCAGTTACATGTTTTATCCCACAAACAGCAAAAGACAAATCAGTTAGCACTTCTTCCTCACTGTCCAAAATTATGAGGCGTTGGCAACAGCGCTAATTGTTTTCTTTGTGTTTTGTTAGGACGGCTTTTGCATCATATAAAGATTGTGTCTAAGTTGGGTTTGCAATGTACCCTGGCAAGGTTAACTTTCAGTAACAGTTTTGCTTTATGAATCTCTACCTCCTTTAATCATTGGGTGGAATTTTGTTGGAGTGGTGCCAAAAAAGAAAAAAGTTTATATAGTAGGATTAAAACAAACCAGAAAGTGGAAACTCTTAGCAATTCTTTCATTAATGACATTAATGAATCAGTCTGGGACACTTGATAATTGTTTCTTGTAAACATTTAAGTGACTAATTCCAAGAAACGATCTTTGCTATGCAGTGGAGTATTCCCAGTTTTGATGCTAGAGCCCTACCCTCAATTAACATTTTTTCATCTTTAGACCATAAAGTGAAAATGAAGACTCTTGTCAGTGAGCTGGGCTGGCAGGAGCAGGGAGGGTTGAGAAGGAGTATGTAAGTAGACTGTGGAAAGGGGACAGAGTGGGTGAGGACACACTCCTAGTGTGGGGACGTTGCAGGCTTGTCCAGTGTGAGAGTGGCCACCTGGGTGATGTGTGTTTGTCTGGCTGGGAGAGGAGGGAGCATTTTATTTCCATGAAACTGCAGTAATTGTATACTCTCATTTAAAATATGGATAATTCAGATATGGGATGGACTGGAGTTCAACTTTATGCTGGTTATGGTGGAAAAAGGATTTGCTAAACAAAGTATCATTGTAAACAATATTTTAGAGGACTATTTAACTTTACAAAAGAGAACACACTCTCAAGCACTTATGGAACTGTCATCCTCAAACTTCGTGCCAGTTATAATAGTCTCTATATGCCCGTTTAGGGATTCATTTAAGGTCTGGTAGACTTGCTCCTCAGCAATACTTCACCATCACTTGCTTTGTATTACTATATGGATTGAAAGTAATGCAGCCGCCATTAACAAAATGTGTGTATGCTCCATCCATTCATCCACCCATCCACCCATCCACCCATCGACATATCTACCCATACATTCACCCACACACCCATTCATCCACCTGTCCACCTATCCATCCACCCATTCATCCATCTACTCATCCACTCATCTGCCCACCCATCCACCCATCCATCTGTCTACCCACCCATCCATCATTCATCCATCTATCCATCCATCTATCCATCTGTCCATCCATCCATCCATCCACTCATCTATATATTTATCCATCTATCCAACCCATTCACCCATCCATCCACCTATCCACCCATCCATCCACCTATCCACCCATCCATTCATACATCCATCCATTCATACATCCATATACCCATCTACCCATTCATCCACCCATCCACCTATCCATGCACCCATTCCCCCATCCCCCTATCCATCCACCCATTTATCCATTCACTCGTCTATTCATTCATCTATCCACCTACCCATTTACCCATCTATCCATCCATCCATCCATCCATCCATCCATCCATCCATCCATCCATCCATGGAATCTCTTTCAAAGCAGATGAATCTCTTTACCTGCTTGAAAAATCTTTTAAGGCTTTCTGTGTAAATGTTCAAACTGTCATGGTTTGGAAATGTGATCTTTAGGAGGAAAGCCCAAGAGCAGCCAATTGTTTTGCAGAGTCAGGGACTCTTCCTGAGGAGCCAGAATCTCTGGACTTAGGTTTGATTCTCTCTCAGCCACTTGATTTAGCTGTATGTGGCAAGTCTGTTAACACTTTCAGGGGCTCAGTTTTCTAATGTATAAAATGGAAATAACTCTGCTCTTTTACTGCCATCTCCTTCTAGCCCTCACTGTAGGTTGTGCAATGATGACTAAGGCTTGAAAGCCTTACTAATAACCTATCAAGTGCTCTTAGTATTGTTGGAATAAAAAATAAGAAAAGAGGGCTTCTGGTTAAAGGCACAAAGGCATTCTCTAGTAATTCAATGAAAGCAGCAAAGAATGAAAAACAGAGAAGTAAATTTCATCAATGAAACAAAAAAATGGCTATGACCCTGAACTACACAACATGAAGCAAACTTTACACTGCAGTATGAGCTTGATGTTTGTTGGTCTGCCTGACAAACAGGCCTTCTTGCATTGTGTAATAAATCCTGCTCAATCCATATTTGGAGAAAGGCTAGCTCTGTCTTCCCTGTGTCCCTCCCAGGGATGGTTATGTGGCCCAGGGCTGGCTAACGAGAGTTCACCAGCCCCAGCTACAGCAGTTGATTCAGAGATGGGCACATGATCCAAGCCAGGCTGGTTGCATTCCTCCATGGGACTTTCACCAAGGCCTTTGGGGAAAGTGCTCTCTCTCCAGGTTCACAAACTATAAAGATGATGTGGTCTTGGAGCTGACAGTGGCCTTTCCACAGCCTTATGGAGAAAGGTTCTGAGAGGGAAGCAGTATATAAACAAAAAAAACAAGGAATGAATATAATGATCAAGTTCAAGGATGACATATAAACCTCTAGATCCAGCTGTGCCTGAAGTCACCACATCAATATTGTAGAATACTGTTTTGTGAGCCAGTATGTTCCTTTTTCTTTCCCCTTCCTTCCTTTCTTTTTCTTCTCTTCTCTCTCCTTCCTTCCTTTTTTTTTTTTTTTTTTTTTTTTTTTTTTTTTTTTTTACGGAGTCTAGCTCTGTCGCGAGGATGGCGTGCAGTGGCACAATCTTGGCTCACTGCAACCTCCGCCTCCCTGGTTCAAGTGATTCTCCTGCCTCAGCCTGCCGAGTAGATGGGATTACAGGCATGCACCACCATGCCAAGCTAATTTTTGTATTTTTAGTAGAGATGGGGTTTCACCATGTTGGCCAGGATGGTCTTGATCTCCTGACCTCGTGATCTGCCCACCTCAGCCTCCCAAAGTGCTGCGATTACAGGCATGAGCCACCGTGGCTGGCTTGCCCGCTCTTTCTTTCTTTCTTTCCTTCTTTCCTTCTTTCTTTCTCTTTCTCTTTCTCTTTCTCTTTCTCTTTCTCTTTCTCTTTCTCTTTCTCTCTCTCTCTCTCTCTCTCTCTCTCTTTCTTTCTTTCTTTCTTCTTCCTTCCTTCTTTCCTTCCTTTCTGTTTCTTTGTTTCTTTCTTTGTTTCTTTGTTTCTTTCTTTGTTTCTTTCTTTCTTTCTTTCTTTCTTTCTTTTTTTCTTTTCTTTTCTTTTCTTTTTCTCTTTCTCTCTCTCGCCCTCTCTCTCCTTTCTCTTTCTTTTTCTTTCTTCTTTCTTTTCTTCTCTCTCTCTTCTCCCCTCCCTCCCTCCCTCCCTCCCTCCCTTCCTTCCTTCCTTCCTTCCGGGATAGTTTGTGATACTTTAGATTAGGTTTTGTTACTTGGACCATTGCATTCATAAGAATCTAGTTAGCCTTCCAGACCCTAAGAAATCTAGATGATAGGGCCGGGCGCAGTGGCTCAAGCCTGTAATCCCAGCACTTTGGGAGGCCAGGACGGGCGGATCACGAGGTCAGGAGATCGAGACTATCCTGGCTAACACGGTGAAACCCCGTCTATACTAAAAAATAAAAAAAACTAGCCGGGTGAGGTGGCGGGAGACTGTAGTTCCAGCTACTCGGGAGGGGCAGGAGAATGGCGAAACCCAGGAGGCGGAGCTTGCAGGAGCTGAGATCCGCCAGCGCACTCCAGCCTGGGCGACAGGAGCGAGACCCCGTCTCCAAAAAAAAAAAAAAAAAAAAGAAAATCTAGATGATAACAATAACAATGGGTAATTTGAAAAGTGGACACATACTTTCTCAAACCTTGAGCAAGAAACAGATTTCACTAAAAGTGAGTCTCTTAATTTAGAAAGGTGTACTCAATATTTAATTAAAGAGATGAGATCTAACGATGTGGATGTGGGCAGGCTGTGGGAGCAGGGAATATGCCCTGTGTAAGGACTCCATTCAAGATCCAGATCATGAAATGAGGGAGAGGATGGAGCTGAGGATGACAGACACTCCTGGTTACATGTGAGCCAGCTAGTTTGTGTGTGTGTATGTGTGTTTGGGGGGAGGGGCTTGATACATTGGAATTTAAGGAGCCCAGCATGTGAAAGGGCTTTTCTGTGCATCACAATGACCTGCTCCACACAAACCAAGGGAACATACACTCCCAGGTCAGCAAAGGTAATGGATTTGGTGGTTGCAAGTTTAAGAAAATGAACTAAAGTTTAAGCTACAGAATACCGTCGTTCGTGCTGTCTATGGATCCTATTCAGTGTCAATAAATAAATGGCTCTGTTTCAAGATAAATACTATTAAGACAGGAATCAGCGTGGGACTCAAGCTTAGATGTATAAGGAACATAGCAAAAGACAAATGAAGGAAGTAGATCACAAAAGGTATTACCCTCCAAAAACAAACAATTTTCCATAGTCTCGGAGAAATTATAGATAACGTGATCATTCTCTTAAAAAAAGGTCCAGGTGTGGTGGCTCACACCTGTAATCCCAACACTTTGGGAGGGCAAGGCGGGTGGATCATGAGGTCAAAAAATCGCGACCGTCCTGGCTAACACAGTGAAACCCCGTCTCTACCAAAAATACAAAAAAAATTAGCCGAGCATAGTGACGGGCGCCTGTAGTCCCAGCTACTCGGGAGGTTGAGGCAGGAGAATGGTGTGAACCCTGGAGGCAAAGCTTGCAGTGAGCCGAGATCACGCCACTGCACTCCAGCCTGGGTGACAGAGTGAGACTCCATCTCAAAAAAAAAAAAAGAAAAAAAACACTGTTCTTTGGGTTATAAGAATTTAAATTATAGATTATGAGCCCACATAAGGAGATGAAAATAAGTTTACAGTATGCAAAAACGAAATGAAAGAAAAATGTATCAAGAGGAAAGCCACATTAGGAATAAAAAATTAGAATAAAACAGCTGAAAATACAATAGGACATGGTGGACTGGCTAGAAGAAATTATACAAAAAGAAATGAGTAATAATACAGCTATGAAAATGATTGTTGAGATAGATATGGAAGAATGAAACTTGTTTTCCTGGAGAAGATAATTCTCTTCCTTCACTTCCTCTGGTAACACTATCTTACGGTGAGTTGTCAGACACTTTTCTAAGTGCTTTACATATATTAAGTCATTTAATATTCACAACAACTCATGAAGAATGGAAGAGATCAGAGCAGAAAGAAGAAAAATATTAAGATACAATAGAAGAAAACTTTCTGGAACAAATACTTAAATCTGAAACTCAAATGGACACATGGTATTCTAAGAAAATTTGATATGGAATAATCCACACTAAGACATTTCCACCAGTGCTCAGCACTAGAACACTACCCAGTACATAGTACACACTCAGTGAATAATTGTTGATTGGGCGGGCAAATGAAGACAGTTTCCTATGGCCTTCCTGGCTGAACGAACAAGTCACATAAAAGGAGAAGGTGGCAGGCTGGCCCCTGGTTTTCGTAAAGAATCACTCAGTGCCAGAAGGCAGTAATGTCTATGAAGTCCTGAGTATAATAAGGGGTAACTGAAGAATTGTATTGCCAGTCAAATTGTACAGAGGCAACAGATAGACACTTTCAATATGAATGAACTGAGGGAATATACTACCCATGCACTTTCCAGAAAACTTGTAGACAACAAAGTGATGAGTCAGAATTCAAAACCTAGAAATGAAGAAGCTATGGTAAAAGCATTCATGGTGAGTACAGTAATGATTTTGTTTTCATATTGGATTAAAACTAAACAACTCTGGTTATGGAAAAGAAACCTTGACGATGTGGTAGTAATATAAATAACCAAAACCAGTACTTGGGAGGAAGTGTGAGTACTGATTTCTTTATTTTCATAATGGGGAATAGATTTGTCAGTAGCTAAAGTCTGAAATTGAAATATATACTTGAAAAAATAATGATTTCAGCATCCTAATGTTTTTCATTACTTTTTTCTTAACTTTAGAGAGATCTGGCCGGGCGCGGTGGCTCAAGCCTGTAATCCCAGCACTTTGGGAGGCCGAGGCGGG
>NW_016806932.1:563902-605493 GCF_001698545.2 Rhinopithecus bieti | reverse complement strand
CTTTAGAGAGATCTTTTAGAAACTATTATTTCTTTGTGAAGACCCATTCATCTGAAGTTCTACAGTTCCTTCAGTTTCACCTCAATTTCTGTTTCTCTGTTAAGTTCAAGCAAAATTTATACTTAATGCTTTCTCACTACAGTAACATGTATGGTATGATTCCGTTTATATGTATACATTTACCTGCCCTCCCTCCTGCCCTTCTCTTCTTTCATTCTTCTATCTTTTCCTTTGAACATATGCAGAAATATGTCTGGAATGATGTTGACCACATATTATGATGTTTATTTCTGGGTGGTGGGATCCTGGATAATTTTTTAAAAATCTTCTTTGTACTTTATTATATTGCCCGGCCTTTAAAATAATAAATATATCATTTTTTCAAAAACAATGAAGTCATTATTCCTTTAAAAAATTAAGAGCAATGTGGCTGAGAAACTTTCCATTTGGAAAAGACAAGACATTGGCCTGATTTTGTAGAGGCCCTTGTTGTTTCTGTCCGATAAGCATTTCCTGGTAAGCAGTGCCCTGTGCTGAGGGTTTGGAAGATAGAGGAGTTGACCCTGTCCATGAGGAGCTTACCAGCATGTCAGGCCTTGCTTCTCAAGTATGTTCCCTGGACCAGCAGCATCAGCATCCTCTGGGAGCCTGTTAGACATGCAGAACCTCGGTCCCGAGACTTACCAAATTAGAATCTGCATTTTTATAAGAACTCCAAGTGCTTTGAATGCACACACGAGGTCTCGAAGCACTGTTCAAAGATGAACTCAAATGCTGGAGGAATGAAAGGGGAACTGAAAGAAGGTATCCTGAGAGTTTAGAGGTCAGAGCAGCTAATTCTGACTTGAGGATCAAGGGAAAATTCCTAGAGTAGTTGGGATTTGGGGGTACATTTTGAAGGTTGACTTTCGTGAGGGATGGAGCACTGTGTTCTTGGCTAAAGGAGGAGCATAAGCCAGAGGTGGGATTTGACGTGGCAGGAGGCATCCTGAGGCTGCAAGCCATAGCACTGAGCAGCGTGTCTGGAAGGGAAGTTAGGGACACATGACAGATGGCCTTCAATGCCACTCCCAGGCATGTGGGTCCATTGTTTAAATAAAGGTGCACCACTGAGAGGTGACTTTCGCTGTCAGTTATGTGAAGGATGAATGGGGAGAGGAGAGCCTGGGACAAAGGAAGCCATTGGGAAGCAGTTGCAGCAGTTCTAGCATAAGGTGAGGGGAGCACGGCACCAGGCATTCAGAATGGAAAGCAGAGATGGAACCCTGCATCGCACTGGTTACCACAGTAGCATGCTGCAGAAGAGGCCAGTCACAGCCACAGCTCCCTGTACTGAACGAAGTCCTCCCAGATGCAGCACTGACAAGTTACAAGGGCTTTTCACATGCAGTGCCTTGAAACTGTGGGGCTTTGAATGTTAAGGGGAGTTTGAAACCATGAGCCTTTACTCTTTTTTTTTTTTTGGTGGAATTTTATTTATTTTCTTTTTTATTTTATTATACTTTAAGTTCTAGGGTACATGTGCATAATGTGCAGGTTTGTTACATATGTATACTTGTGCCATGTTGGTGTGCTGCACCCATCAACTCGTCAGCACCCATCAATTCATTATTTATATCATGTATAACTCCCAATGCACTCCCTCCCCCCTCCCCCCTCCCCATGATAGGCCCCAGTGTGTGATGTTCCCCTTCCCGAGTCCAAGTGATCTCATTGTTCAATTCCCACCTATGAGTGAGAACATGCGGTGTTTGGTTTCCAGAGCCTTTACTCTTAAGCTAAGGGAATTTAAGGTTAACTAAGTTAAGCTAACATGGATAGCGACAAAGCAATATATCTAATTGTGTATATATATATATAGAACTTTAGTAATAACCAATTAGTGATTATTGAAAAAGGTGCCAAGGTGTGTGTGTGTGTGTGTGTGTGTATGTGTGTGTATTTTAGTCTTGTGCCCAAGCCAACACTATTAAGTACCTTGGAGGACTTTCTTAAAATTTTGATCTTACAGACATCCCTTTAAAACCATGTCCTTTAATTTCAAGTGTTTCTGTATAGCTGTTTAAGTAGAGTGTTTAAGTTTAGTAATTAAGAAAAAGTGATAATCTGGCTGGACGCGGTGACTTACACCTGTGATCTCAGCACTTTGGGAGGCCGAGGTTAGGAATTCAAGACCAGCCTGTCCAACATGGTGAAACCCCATTTCTACCAAAAATGCAAAAAAATTTGCCGGGTGTAGTCCCAGCTACTTGGGAGGCTGAGGCAGGAGAATTGCTTGAACCCAAGAGGCAGAGGTTGCAGTAAGCTGAGATCGCACCCCTGCACTCCAGCCTGGGTGACAGAGTGAGACTCCATCACACACAAAAAAAGAAAAGAAAATGTGATAATCTGTCTGGAAACTGTATATCTGGTGCTTTAGGCTATGAAACATGCTGAGGGGACCCTCCCTCTGTTGTCCACCCCTCCGTTGGTATTACCAAATTGCAGTCGAAGTATTGAAGAGACTATAAAGCAGGATCAGCAAACTAAGGCCCATGAGCTAAATCCAGCCCATTACCTGTTTTTGTAAATACAACTGTATTGGAACACAACCACACTCATCATTTACCTATTGTCCATGGCCATCTTCCAGCAAGAGTTGAGTACTTATGACAGAAACTGTGTGGCCACAAAGCCTAAAACATTTACTACCTTGAACCTACACAACTTGAATCTAGTTTCAAAATGAAGTGTCTTTTCTTATGGCAAGGATAAGTTTAGTTCAAAAGTTGCTAAATTTTCTCTTACCCATAAGCATCCTTTACAATTTCCTTGCATGTCGTTTTTTCCAAAGTGGAAATAAATTTATTGACTTTTTAAACATTCCAAATCCTTCTATTTAATCTACTTCTTAATATTTGTTTATTCCTCTAAAGTAGGAATAAACTACAGCCAGCCAGGTCTGGTGGCTCACGCCTGTAATCCCAGCACATTGGGAGGCCAAGGTGGGCCAATCACCTGTGGTTGGAAGTTCGAGACCCACTTGGACAACATGGTGAAGCCCCATCTCTACTAAAAATCCAAAAATTAGCCAGGTGTGGTGGCACATGCCTATAATCCCAACTACTTGGGAGGCTGTGGCAGGAGAATCATTTGAGCCTGGGAGGTAAAGGTTGCAGTGAACAGAGATCACACCACTGCACTACAGCCTGGGCGACAGAGCAAGACTGTCTCAAAACAAATAAACAGACAAACTACAGCCCAGGAGCGAAATCTGGCCATCCATCTGGTTTTTGTTTGTTTGTTTTGTTTTTCTTTTTTACACCCCTTGAGCTAAGAATGGTTTATATACTTTTAAAATCATTACATTTTAATGGTTGCAAATGTAGCCACGTAGTACCTGGATTTTCCCACTTGGCCCACAAAGTATGCAGCATATATTATCTAGCTCTTTAGGGAAAAAGCTTGCTAACCTCTGACTAAAGAACCTTAGTCATAATAATTAGAACAACTGTCAGAATTACAGCACAATCTGAATTTTTTAGTTTTTTTTTTTTTTTTTTTTTTTTTTTTTTTTTTTTTGAGACAGAGTCTCGCTCTCTTGCCCAGGCTAGAGTGCAGTGGTGCAATCTTGGCTCATTGCAACCTCCGCCTCCCAGGCTTAAGCGATTCTCGTGCCTCAGCCTCCCGAGTAGCTGGGATTATAGGTGCACGCCACCACACCAGCTAACTTTTGTATTTTTAGTAGAGATGTGGTTTCGCCATGTTGGCTAGGCTGGTCTTGAACTCCTGACCTCAAATGATTCGCCCACCTCAGCCTCCCAAAGTGCTGTAGTTACAGGCATGAGCCACCATCCCTGGCTGATTTTATAGTATTTTTAAAGAAATATACTTGTATTTCTTTGGGGTGCATGTGGTCCAGAAGTAGATATTTTCCACATGATTGACTCATGGATGGGCAGTGGTAACTCGAGTCAGTCCGTGTATAGCATTGCCATAGCCACAGATGGGTTCTGGCTGTTCAGAGTGAAATGTAGGACCCTCCTCCTCACTGATTACAAGAGAAGACTTTGCTATTGCTCTTAAACATGTAGGCTGAGGAAGAGAGGCCTGGGAATGCTCTACCCATTTTGCTTTCATCAGACCTCTACCCTGGTTACAGCTGGAACTGAGGGAAAGGCAGAGCTAAGAGAATCGTAGAAAGATGCAGCCAAAGATCTGATTGCACCACGCCTAAAACCCACCCTACCTGTCCACATTCGGGTTATGTGAGTCAATAAGTTCCGTTTATTGTTTAAATCCATTAAAATTAGGTTTTTGTTATTTGTTGATTAAGATATCCTAACGAACAAAACAGTGCCGATCTGCCTCTATGAATAATTTCACAGAGGAGCTTTAAGAAATAATTTCTGAAATTATTTTTGGTACACGAAAAATCATTGCAAAAAAATTTAATTACAGTCTTTAATAATATGGAGCAGGAAACTAGGAAGAACAATTTTGCTGGATGACTGAATCAAGATCCAAAAACATCTGATAGGCAGGAATGCTTTGCCAAATGCAGCACTGTGGAATTTAGGAGGAACGAGCAAAGGCCCAACCTGGATGGGAAAATCTGCCTTAGTGCACATGCAGGAAAAGATTAGAGACACCCACCACTGTGATGTGGCCACCAAACCGCTGATGTCATTTTAGGCTGAAGTGTTACTTAGAACATCTCTCTGTCCTCAAGCAATACTACCTTTGGCTGAGTGCTGGGTTCCAGACTTTAAATGGAATCCAGACAAGCAAACACTCACTTCAAGTAACTGAGTATCCTGGAAGAGATTTGAAACGGTATCATGTGAGGAACAGTTGAAGGGACTGGAGGAGTTTGCTGATGACATCAGCGATGACCACAACCATAATAGTAAACATGGATTATTTACTCTGTGCCTGGAACTGTGCCAACCAATTGCACATCCTATCATTTAGTCCTCACAACAGTCTCACACTGGGGGATAGTGTTATTTACCACCCCCTTATACAGATGAGGAAAACAAAACTTACCCAAGGTCACACCGCTGTAAGTGGTTGAACCATGGGATTTAAACCATAGGAGATGACTCTATGTGGGGAATGCAACATCTTTAAATATGTGCAGGATTATCAAGAAGGAAAAGGACAAAGATTTGTTTCATGCAGTTCCAATTAGTAGAACCAAGACCAATGAGTAGAGTTTACAGGAAAACAGATTTCTGTTGAGTACATAAGTCCATCTCTTCTTCCTTTTCTCCTTAACGGAGTGATTTTCTTTTCTTGATGCTTCCCTTCCCCATTCAGTCTTACCATGGGACTTCAGCTCTATGGCTGTGTGGAAACCCTGGTAGGCTTCCCCTGCTATCATATTCCTCCAGGGCTACATTCTGTTCTTTCCTCTGCCTGAAATCCTGCCAACCCTTGATTTGTAGAACCTCTTGAATGTGTTCCTTCTTCTCCAGTTCCACTGTCACCCTCAGATTAGTCCTTGTTCATCCTCTCCAAGTCTCCTAAATACTCCCATCATCGCACACCCCCAAATCCCATCACTTCCTTGTATAAGAACCTATGACAGTTCCTTATTGCCTGTCAAATCAGATTCATTTACTCAACCCATAGTGTGGGGCAACTGTTCCCAATACTTCTCACTGGAAACCTTCTATGACTGTCTTACTTGCCCTGGGCACTTATCCCCTGCCCTCAGTGTCAGGCTGCTTATGCCTGTCTTTATTTTCACTTGTGCTATTCCCCTTCTGGGAGTAGTGTTGTCATTTGCTGGTTTAACTTTTATTATTATTTTAATATTATTATTATTTTTTGAGGCAGAATCTTGCTCTTTCATCCAGGCTGGAGTGAAGTGATGCAATCTTGGCTTATTGCAACTTCCACCCCCCTGGGTTCAAGCGATTCTCCTGCCTCAGCCTCCTGAGTAGCTGGAATTACAGGCACCCGCCACCAGGCCTGGCTAATTTTTGTATTTTTAGTAGAGATGGGGTTTCACCATGTTGGTCAGGCTAGTCTTGAACTCCTGACCTCAAGTGATCCGCCTGCCTCAGCCTCCCAAAGTGCTGGGATTACAGGTGTGAGCCACTGCACCCTGCCTATTATTATTTTTGAGACAGGGTCTCACTCTGTCACCCAAGCTGGAATGCAGTGGCACAATCACAGCTCACTGCAGCCTTGACCTTCTAGGCTCAAGCGATCCTCCTGCCTCAGCTTCCAAAGTGCCTGGGGCTATAGTTGTGTGCCACTATGCTAGATAGTATAAAAAAGTTTTTTAGAGGGAGGTCTTGCCATATTGCCCAGGCTGGTCTTGAGCTCCTTGAACTCCTAGGCGCAAGTGATCATCTCACCTAGGCCTCCCAAAGTGGTGGCATTACAGTCGTGGGCCACCATGCTGGCCAACTTTTACTCTTTAAAGGCCCATTTTGTGGTCCACTTCTCCCACTCACTAATCACTTCCTTCTTAGCACCCTCTAGTTCTTGCAATCTGTTTAATTTCACATTCTAGCACTTTATTAACAACTCTATTGGACTTTTCCATTGAAAAACAGTGGTTCCTTAGTTCCTCAGAGTAGATTTTAAACTTCATCAGGGCAATGCCATGCACATTCTTTAACTCAATAAGATTTGGCTCTGGACTGCTTAGATTAGTGATTATTGACTCATAAGGAAAGAGAAAATTAATCTCAGTTTATTAAGTTCTTCCAACATCAGTCACTGTACTAAGCAGAATCACTGCATTCGATTTAAGATGAGGAAACCAGGCTCAGCACAGTGGCTCACACCCGGCAATCCTAGCACTTTGGGAGGCCAAGATGGGAGGATTGCTTGAGACTAGGAGTTTTAGACGAGCCTGGTCAACATAGCAAGGCCCCCATCTCTGGTTAAAAAATTTTTTTTTTTTTTTTTTTAATGATGAAGAAACCAAAGCCAAGTAATTTGCCCAAGGTCACAGTGCCAATAAAAGTTAGACCCAGGACCCAAACTCAGGCAGCTTGGGTTCAGAGCCTACACATACCCTCCACACCATAAGGATCACATAGAACAGCAGTTAATCCCAGTCCTGTGCTCTTTTTTTTTTTTCTAACATTATTATTATCTTTTTAAAATTATACTTTAAGTTCTGGGATACATGTGCAGAATGTGCAGTTTTGTTACATAGGTATACGCGTGCCATGGTGGTTTCCTGCGCACATCAGCCCATCATCTACATTAGGTATTTCTCCTAATGCTATCCCTCCCCTAGCTCCCCACCCCCCAACAGGCCCCAGTGTGTGATGTTCCCCTCCCTGTGTCCATGTGTTCTCATTGTTCAACGCCCACTTATGAGTGAGAACATGCAGTGTTTGGTTTTCTGTTCTTGTGTTGGTTTGCTGAGGATGATGGTTTCCAGCTTCGTCCATGTCCCTTCAAAGGACGTGAACTCATCCTTTTTTATGGTCGCATTGTATTCCATGGTGTATATGTGTTACATTTTCTTTATCCAGTCTATCATTGATGGACATTTGGGTTGGTTCCATGTTTTTGCTATTGTGAACAGTGCCACAATAAACATACGTATGTACATGTGTCTTTATAGTAGAATGATTTATAATCCTTTGGGTATATGCCCAGTAATGGGATTGCTGGGTCAAATGGTATTTCTGGTTCTAGATCCTTGAGGAATCGCCACACTGTCTTCCACAGTGGTTGAACTAATTTACACTCTCACCAACAGTGTACAAGTGTTCCTAAATTTCTCCACATCCTCTCCAGCATCTGTTGTTTCCTGACTTTTTAATGATTGCCATTCTAACTGGTGTGAGATGATATCGCATTGTAGTTTTGATTTGCATTTCTGTAATGACCAGTGATGATGAGCTTTTTAAAATATATTTGTTGGCCGCATAAATGTCTTCTTTTGAGAAGTGTCTGTTCATATCCTTCACCCATTTTTTGATGAGGTTGTTTGTTTTTTCTTGTAAATTTGTTTAAGTTCTTTGTAGATTCTGGATATTAGCCCTTTGTCAGATGGATAAATTGCAAAAATTTTCTCCCATTCCGTAGGTTGCCTGTTCACTCTGATGTTAGTTTCTTTTGCTATGCAGAAGCTCTTTAGTTTAGTTAGATCCCATTTGTCAATTTTGGCTTTTGTTGCCGTTGCTTTTGGTGTTTTAGTCGTGAAGTCTTTGCCCATGCCTATGTTCTGAACGGTATTGCCTAGGTTTTCTTCTAGGGTTTTTATGGTTTTAGGTCTTAGGTTTACGTCTTTAATCCATCTTGAGTTAATTAGTTCTGTGCTCTTCTTGAGAACTGGGAGACTCAGCACTGCTGAGCTTTTGCATATAAGGACACTTCGTTTTTTCCCCTAGAAGTGGGGATACATACGTGTGGTATTTATGTGGGCAACCTCATCACTGACCATGACCTAGGGAGAGTGGACCATTGACTTTGGAAGCCCGTTAGTTGAAAAGTATCTTGCTTGATTTTAATAGTTGTATAGGGCAGGTGTATATATTGAAAGGAAGGCGTTGTCCCTCGTCTCAAACCTTCTCATTATTTCTAGGAGTCATAAATATGAGAACTTCCTTGGCTCCACACCCTGACAAACTTTTGGTATTTTACTTTTCGCAGGGTTGATTCTTTTCTTTCTGCCTTCTTTGAGAGGTCCCAGTCCCCATAGCCATTTTTGATTGGCTTGGGACATTTGCTATCATGTATTTTTATTATGTACAAATAAAGCAGTTGTTTCCTAATATTAATTAGATCATTTTTGGAAAATTGGCTTCATCTTTTTCCTATTTTATGATTAAAGGATGTGTTAAGTGTTTTTTTTTTGTTTTTTTTTTTTTTTTTTTTTTTTTTTTTTAAAAAAGGTTGGGGGTGGCTGATGGGCGCTGTGGCTCACACCTGTTATCCTAGCACTTTAGGAGGCCGAGGCAGGCAGATCACCTGAGGTTGGGAGTTCAAGACCAGCCTGACCAACATGGAGAAACCCCGTCTCCACTAAAAATACAAAATTTGCCAGGCGTGGTGGCACACGCCTGCAATCCCAGCCACTCAGGAGGCTGAGGCAGGAGAATCCCTTGGACTTGGGAGGTGGAAGTTGGGGTGAGCCAAGATCACGCCATTGCACTCCAGCCTGGGCAACAAGACTGAAACTCTATCTCAAAAAAAAAAAAAAAAAAAAAAATGGGGGGAACATGTTTATGAGGTAAAAAATGGTATTTGGAGAAGCTAATCTTCAGGGCGGTAGGAAAGGCCAAGGGCTAAGCTGCAACACAGCATAGTCACTGGGGGGCTCGCTACACAGGAAGCAGAAGCCACGGGCACATACAGATGTCCACGGGACTATCACATGTATAGGCCTTCTCTGTAAGCTTTTTGGAACAACTATTATATTTGATGGCTAAAAAGAAATTTTGATATAAAACTTGCACTCTTCTTCTCCTGGTGTTTTTTTACTTTGGAATTTTGTGCAGATATTTAAAAGTCAGTACTTCTAAGTGTCAGCTCTGGCTAAAGAGAAGCTGTATCCTTCAGAGATGTTCTCTACATTAAATAAAACTTTTTAAAAACTGGAGCATATAATCCTGCTATTGGCCAGCCACTGCTCTTTTGTTTGGAATACAAAATATTTGTCATCTGGGGACTGTCCAAATTTATTTTCAGTTTTTTAACGTTTAAAATATTTCTAAATATAAATATTTTCAGAGAATATTAATTTAATTTTAAAAATGGAACCAGGGCACATTTTTATGTAGTGGAAAGAGAAGTGAATTTATTATGAGACCTAGGTTCCAAATGTGTCTTTACTGTGTGACCTTGGGCACATCTGGCCAGCTGGAACACAATTTCTTTGTCTGCAGGGTTGAGGGGAGGGAGGAAGAGAGAAAAAGAGACAGAGGTCTTGGCCGGGCGCGGTGGCTCAAGCCTGTAATCCCAGCACTTTGGGAGGCCGAGACGGGCGGATCACGAGGTCAGGAGATCGAGACCATCCTGGCTAACACGGTGAAACCCCGTCTCTACTAAAATACAAAAAAACTAGCCGGGCGAAGTGGCGGGCGCCTGTAGTCCCAGCTACTCGGGAGGCTGAGGCAGGAGAAGGGCGTAAACCCGGGAGGCGGAGCTTGCAGTGAGCTGAGATCCGGCCACTGCACTCCAGCCCCGGCGACAGAGTGAGACTCTGCCCCAAAAAAAAAAAAAAAGAGACAGAGGTCTTTCCCAGCTCCCAAAGGCTAGGCTTTTGTAATCCAAGCATCCCAGAGTTCTTTCTTACTGTAACAGTGACCCCTTGTGGTATATGTCCTTAACCAATTTTGTTTTGATTTGCAAGATAAACTGGATTTTTTATTCTTTCTAGTAACTGTATTTCATGTTGTTAGGCAAATATGACTTGTTTTAAAAAGATAAATCTTACTTGGAAATCAAAAGTAAATTAAAGCAGCATATCGAGGCCAGGGTGGTGGCTCATGCCTATAATCCCAACACTTTGGGAGGCCGAGGCGGGCAGATCACCTGCGGTCAGGAGTTTGAGAACAGCCTGGCCAACATGCCGAAACCCCGACTCTACTAAAAATACAAAAATTATCCGGGCATGGTGGCATGTGCCTGTAATCCCAGCTACTGGGGAGGCTAAGGCAGGTTGCAGTGGGCAGAGATTGCGCCACTGCACTCCAGCCTGAGCAACAGAGCAAGACTTCATCTCATAAAACAAAACAAAACAAAAAAACAGCATATAGAGCACCAAACCCCACCTTATAAACAATTCTCGATGGTTTCTTCAGAAACTGTATATTGGCTGGGTGCAGTGGCTCACTCCTATAATACTAGCATTTTGGGAGGCTGAGGCAGGAGGATCACTTGAGACCCAGAATCACCAGCCTGTACGACATAGTGAGACCCTGTCTCTACAAAATATTTTTTAAAAAGTAACCAGACATGGTGGCATGTGCCTGTAGTCCCAGCTACTCGGGAGCCTGGGGTGGGAGGATCACTTGCTCAAAGGAGTTCGACACTGCAGTGAGCTGTGATCGCAGCACCACTGTACTCTAGCCTGGGTGACAGAGTGAGACCTATCTCAAAATAATAAAGAAGAAACTGTACATAGCAGACTCTTGTCATTTACAAAAATAGAAGTATTTTGACATTTGTGCTGAGTGTTTTATGTATTTCTTTTAGGGATCAGGGGAAGAGACATGCGAGGGCCTCATCACGCCCCAGTAGCTCAGACCTGAGCAGGCTGCAAACCAAAGCAGGTGAGGGATTCCCACACTCCTTCATCTGCAGCATCTCCACTTAAAGGAAAAATGTTTGCACTGAAGATATCTATGTTGGCTCACTGAAAACTTCAGGAAGTTTGTCCAATTTGATCACAAATCAACATTTATTTTATACATTTTATTATATTCATACAATCTTACCATCTTACCACTACCCAACTCTGATGCCTCGAACATCTGTAGATGACAGTCTTTTTTTTTTTTTGAGACAGAGTTTCTTGCTCTGTCGCCCAGGCTGGAGTGCAGTGGCGTGATCTCGGCTCACTGCAAGCTCCACCTCCTGGGTTCACACCATCCTTCTGCCCCAGCCTCCCGAGTAGCTGGGACTGCAGGCACCCGCCACCACGCGTGGCTAAGTTTTTGTATTTTTAGTAGAGATGGGGTTTCACCGTGTTAGCCAGGATGATCTCGATCTCCTGACCTCGTGATCCACCTGCCTCAGCCTCCCAAAATGCTGGAATTACAGGGGTGAGCCACCATGCCCGGCCTAGATGACAGTCTTAATGGTTTTGTAGAAATCATTTTGTAAAAGCATTTGGAAAGTTGCAAAACTTGACATTAACATAGTTCTTGGGTTAAAAACTTGAGTTCAAGGCATTGCTTGACTGGACATGGTGGCTCACACCTACAATCCCAGCACTTTGGAGGCAGGCGGATCACTTGAGGTCAGAAGTTCAAGACCAGCCTGGCCAACATTGTGAAACCCCATCTCTACCAAAAAAAAAAAAATACGAAAATTAGCTAGGCATGGTGTGAGGGAGTGGGGTACCTGTAATCCCAACTACTTGGGAGGCTGAGGCAGGAGAATCACTTGAACCTGGGAGATGGAGTTTGCAGTGAGCCTAGATCACACCACTCCCCCCCAGTCTGGGCAACAGAAGGAGACTTGTCTCAAAAAAAAAAAAAAACAAAAAAAAAAACAAAAAAAAAAACATTGCTCACTTAAATGAAACTATATTAACTTTACTAAGACCGTCCTTTGGGCCTTTAAACTGTTTAATTGAGAAAATATGTAACAATATAAACCACAGTCTAGAAATGATACAAAATGTATTCATGCAATAGAATATAGTTGTTAGAAAAGTGAAATTATGGGCTTTTGTATATTGTAATATTGAGTAAATTCAGTATAAACATAATATGAGATGAAACAAGTTACAAAAGCAAAGACATATATTGTTTGCGGATACACAGCCCTGTGGTAAAGCATGTGAAGTCAAGTGTAAACATAGTAACCAGTGGATTTAGGATGGTGGTAACCCCTAGAGGGAGAGGGAGGAGGAGAGATGCAGGGAGCCACACATCTGTAATGTTTCATTTCTTTAAAATAAGGGAAAGGATAAAAATTTGGCAAAATGTTAATATCTGACCAAACTAGTATGGGGTACACTAGTGTCTGTTATACTCTTCATATATTTTTGTACACATGAGATTTTACAATACTAAATACTAGATTTTAAAAATTGTTATCTTCAAAACTTAGTTTTTTATCAATAAAATGACTTTTGTGCCATTGGGAATTTCTTTACTCAGGAAAATCTTAGATATAGTAATTTTCGAGCCAGCATAGTTGCTAAGGATTTTACATTTACATGCTAAAAACATCAGCCAATCCAAACATTGTGTCAGGTTTTTGTGTCCAGAACTCGAAGCTGTGGTTAACAACTATAACCACTGAGACAGCAAAATCTTCAAAAACATGCTGAGATTTTTGCTTGACTTACCCAATTTCCTGTTGAATCATAATGTTTATATTTAGCAAACTGTGAACCTAGATGAAAGTGCTTTCTAAAATATTAGATTGTTGCCCAAGATTGAGACAACCTTTTTGTTATTTGTGTGTCTGTGTGTATCTTAAAAAGCAGTCATATGAATCCATGCTTCATTTTCTAGAGTAACTCAGGCATTGTGTATAAAATGGAGGCAGGGGGAGGCCCAGGGTGAGTGAAGAGGTAGAAAGGCTGTAGCCAGACACAACTGTGCACTTTGAAATTCCTAGGAGAGGGTTGGAAGGAAACCCTCATACCAGTGACTCAGTAACTTCGGTTCTGAGAAGAAGCCAATCTCAGAAACATTCATAAGGGCCCATGAGGGTTAAATAAATTGTTCTGTGATTTCTGACTCACCCCTCTAATTTAGCTCTTTCTGGGGTGAATAAGTTATCCATTTTATTTGTCCTGAAAAACAGTTGATAGTCATGGTTTCTCATAGAACTTCTGTATTAAGCAGCATATTGCATAGGAGGTAAAAAATGCAGACTTGAACTTATTGGACTCAAAGTCTAGTTTCTAGTAAATTTAAGTGTGTCATAAATATGTGTGGATTAAATAACTCGCCTGACTTATTTTCTGGCTTTCACTTGCCTTGATAAATGTTCATTTTATTTTATTCTTTATATACTTTGGACTTTGAATAGGTTAATTATCCACAAATATGAGAAACTATGTTTTTTGTATTACTTGAATATTTATGTTTAGTTTTAGAATCCACATCCATAAATTATCAAAGTTAAGGCAGATTCATAAAAACAATGATCCAAAAGATTGAGATGGTAGTCTACAAACTATCTGTAGTTCCAAAATCCCTGAGCCTGATGGGAAGTCAGTTAGAGTCTTCATTTTGTTACTGTGAATGTTCATATATTTTGCTACAAGGTGCTGCTGCAGAAGACCCTACGGGGGTGGTTTGTAATGTGCAATGTGTATACTATACTGACTTTCTAAAATCCATATGTTTCTGAATCCCAAACCATATCTGATTCCAAAGGTTTTGGATAAGGGATCGTGAATCTGTACTGATGTGGACTAATTTGTCCTAAAGACAATTCAATTTAGTATTTTATGGTGAAGTCTTGCACTGGGTTAGATAGATTATCTGAAACCTTGCTATTAAGGCTATTTACTGCACTGCAAATGTTTAATAATAGCTTTGTTGACAACCTCTTTCTATTTACTTTTGCTGCTTGGGTGATCTTGGATGCCCTGTGTGGGTCAGCTGCTCTTGGCAGTGGGAAGAGTTGATAAAAGGCAAGCCTGGACTTGCTGCAACCGGGAGTGGCCATTTCTAGCATGTAGTATAACAGGGGAAGGCCTCTGTGTTGGGCGGGATAGGTAGATTGTACAGCATCCCTGCTTCTCCTGGGTGACATCAGCACCATTTGATGGTGTGAGTGTTCAGAATTCAAATACATCTCTGAATTCAAATGAGTTTTTTAATACATGCCATTATGTGTTATCTATGGATTTCTCTGCTATTTGTACAGATAATCATCAAGGGGCTTTATTGGATTTCTTGATGCAGAGAATTTTATTTTAATCCATATTAATATTAAAAAATATTAATATGGATATGTACTAAGGTATTACACACATTTAATATGTGTTGTATATATTTTCTCTTCAAAAATAATAAGAATGCATTAGAGGCATTGGAAAATACAGAAGAGCACAAATAAATTAATAATCCTAATCCCAATATTTAGAGATAACTATTGTTACCCCATTTTACAGAAGAGAGGTGAAGCAATTTGCCCATAGTCAAGCAGCTAGTAGGTGGCAGAGCTAGGATTCAAACTCAGGTGGTGACTCCAAACCTGTGCTATTAACAGGCCTCCTGCTCAACTTGTCTGTCCTTTGTTTAAAGTAACCTGAAAATATATGGGCCATATACCCTTTTGCTCCTCTCTCTGTGTCTGTCTCTTTGTCTTTCTCTGCCTCTTGTCTCTCTCTCTTCCAACCTCTCACCTTCTGATTGTTCCTGATTTTTAACTCTTTATGTGACATTTTTAGGGTCCAGGCACCTTCTGTGTGTACACTTAATTGGTACCAGGTCCACCCTGCCCCTAGAGGGCGTGGACTCCCTGACTTGATGTAGACCAAGTGCCAGATAAAGGATTTAAAGAGTGGTCTTCAGAGAAGGGAGACTGAGGAATACATCTCCAGCACTGTTGAGTAATGCCTCAGCACAGCAATGCCACCTCCAGCTACAGTCAGTGTTTTAGATCTTGAGATACTGCCTGTGTGAAATATAATCATAATTTGCAATTTCTAATATGAGTTAGATTTCCCCCCAATGTTACCCTTTAGTTGGCTAGTTTGCTGCAAGTCAGCATAGCTTTGAGGTTAAGTGCAGAGGCTGGGGCGCTATATGACACTGGGCAGATAACTTAATACACCTGGGCTCCACTTTCTTCACCTGCAAAATGGGGATTGTTTGGGAACCTCCTCATAGTGTTACTGCAAAAATGAAATGGAGGCCTCCTGCATCTAGAGTACACACAGTCAATGGTTGCTGTTCCCTGCAACCCATATTCACAGGCAGCATCTACTCTTGATGGCTTGTTAGTATCATACAGGTATGAGATACTGCAGGGGTGATTACCTGTTTGTGTGCTTGTTTAATCAGGGAAATGAAATTAATTATATACTGTATATTGCTAAAGGCTTGGCACTGAGCTCAGAGCTTTACCTATACCATGTATTTTAATTCTCATACCCTCGAAGGCAAATATTCTGTTTTGCTAATGAGGAAACAGAGACTCAGAAAGGATAAGAAACTGGACCCCAGTCACTCACCATGTCCTTAATGGAGTTGGGATTTGAATTGAGATTTGTCAGCCCCCAAGGCCCCGGCTTTTCTGCTGCACCACACAAAATCATTTGGCATTAATGCTACTGGCCCCATGTTAGTGTGGACATTTTATTTCTATAGAAAAGAAAGTCATTTTAGGTCTCCCTTTTAGAAAATTTTTCATTATGCATTTTCAAAATCCTTATTCTTTACATATCTATAGTTATTTATTCTACATTACAGAGGGATACATTTAAGTAAAAATGAACTCAGAACTGTTTGCCTTACTGACAGTCATCAGTATTTACAAAGCTGACTACTTTATGAAGTGACCAGATCATATTTTAAAGTTCTGACTGTTTTACGTTATCCAGTCTGAGTTTAATTTGGGGTAATTTGATCAGAAGACCTGTAGTTCTAATGAGAAATAGTCAGGCTTGGGGAGCAAAGGGTAATTTAATTCTCTAGTTTATTAATTGTAGTGATGAATAGTAAAGGCTTTTGACTGTGCTTCATGACAACTCCTTTTCATAACTTTTCTCCTGTTCTGGATTTCTTTTGCAGTCCCAAAAGCTGACCTGCAAGAAAAGGACGCAGAAATAGAAGTAGACGAAGTCTTTTGGAATACAAGGATTGTACCAATTTTGCGTGAATTAGAAAAGGGTAAACAAAACAAAACAAAATCTGTTTTGTTTTTTTTAAAACAATACCTGTAGTTATTTATGTGTTCCCCATTGCCCTGATATTTTTAGTAAGTTTTCACTATCATTTCTGTGAACATGTTCAAAAACAAATGAAGTCATCTATTTATTTACCCTGTGTGTATTAAATAATACATGCACACATAATTTTTAGTAAGATTATGCTTTAAATGCACTAAGCCAATTTCTAAAATTTCCTTTGTAATATAAATTAATTATCATTTCCTCTGCCCAAGGAAATGCTGGTTTAACCTCTCTCAGGTGGCTGTTCACACTCAAGAAAGTAAAAGATTAAAACAGATTTCAGGCTTGGAAGCTGAGTCTCATAAACTGGCGTCCTTGACAGGTGTGCCCGTGGTTACCTTGGTCCAACTGGTATATGTCCTACTCTCTTGGAGGGAGCACATCTGTCAGGAATGCCACCCATAGCATGGGAAATGGCCTGGGATGTGTCTCCCACCCTTGCACTCTGAACTGCCCCAGAAGTGAAGGCCCACGATCGATGGGTCCCTGCAAGGGGAGGGAAAGCGTGTCATGGGATGGCCCTCCACTTTCTCCCTCTTTGCAGCTCCTCAAGGATTCTCTTTCTGAAGTTGAACCAGGCTCCTCTGGAGCAGTGGTCATAGCCCTAGGGTGAGCCCAGTGCCTGGCACACAGTGCACAGTAAGCCTTTGCTAGGAGTTGTTGGTGAGCAAACCAGCTTGGTAGCCACAGGAATATGCTCTAAGAGAAGCAGGGTAAATGAATCCTCACCAGCAACCAAACAGGGACGTGCTGCAAAAGACCTGATTCCCAAAAGGTTCAAATGACCTCACCCCTCCTTGCTCCCCATTGGTGCTTGGCTGTGTTCATGGTTAATGTGGGAGCCCTGGACAGGGTTTCTGGTCCCCGTGCTGCTACTCGCTAAGCATATGGCCATGAGGAGTCACCTAGACTCTGTGTGCAATAGTGTCCTCACCTGCCAGACAAGGTGGAGACTAGGTTATCTCAAAAGGCTTCTGCAGCCCAAAGTCCTAAGGATATGAATGTGATGACTTTTTCCCCTCTAGAGTTACTAGGTTCCCCCTCATATTAGTGTGCCAGGTTAGCTTTGGGCCCTTTATCTTAGGAGATAATGTGCAAACAATAGTGAGAAGAACAATGAGTCTGGGTAAAGGTTACACAAGAAAATATATTGCAGAACATTGAATGGGGACACTGAGTGAGTATTGTGAAGGCCTTTCTTGTAGGAAGTCTTCCTACAGGAAAGAAGGATTTTTTTTTTTTTTTTTGAGACAGAGTGTCGCTCTGTCACTCAGGCTAGAGTACAGTGGCACAATCTTGGCTCACTGCAACTTCCGCCTCCTGGGTTCAAGCTATTCTTCTGCCTCAGCCTCCTGAGTAGCTGGGACTACAGGCACCTGCCATCACGCCTAGCTAATTTTTTTGTATTTTTAGCAGAGATGGGAGTTTCATCATATTGGCCAGGCTGGTCTCAAACTCCTGACCTTATGATCCACCTGCCTTGGCCTCCCAAAGTGCTGGGATTACAGGTGTGAGCCACCGCACCTGACCAGGATTTTTTTTAAAGAGAGGGGACTCACTAATGCTGCCCAGGCTGGCCTTGAACTCTTGGGCTGAAGTGGTTCTCACACTACAGGCTCACACCACCATGTCCAGCTCAGCCGGAAGGATTTTAAGAGGGTGCTAAGGGCTCTGCCTACCATGCACACTAGTAGAGAAAATTTAACAGGAGTAGGGATTTGAAATGTGAATGAATCTCCCTTCTCAGGAGAAGGCTTATTAAACACGGAAATATGGCATCTCTCTCCCTAGATAACATTAAGAACAGCAAATGGATCAGGCATGGTGGCTCACGCCTGTAATCCCAGCATTTTGGGGGGCCAAAGCAAGAGTATCACTTGAGCTCAGGAGTTTGAGACCAGCCTGAGCAACATGGAGAAACCCCATGTGTACAAAAAATACAAAAATTAGCTGAGCATAGTGGCATGCACTTGTAGTCCCAGCTACGTGGTAGGCTGAGGCTGGAGGGTCACTTGAGCCTGGGAGGTCAAGGCTGCAGTGAGCCGTGATTGTGCCAGTGCACTGCAGCTTGGGTAACAGAAAGAGACCCTGTCTCAAAAAACAAAACAAAACAAAACAAAACACCAGCGAATGGTGGCAGGGCTGGATTACTTGATCCCTTGAGAAATTTTCTTTTCTTTTTTTAATTTTGACATAATTTGAGACTTACAGAAAAGTTGCAAGAGTATCACAAAAAATGCTGTATATTCTTCATCCAGATCACCCCAATAGTAACACTTTGCCACATTTGCTTTCTCATTCTCTCCCTTCCCCGTCCCTCTCTTTTTCTCTACCCCAACACAGTTTTTTTTTCTTTAACCTTTTGAGAACAGGTTGCCAACCTAATGTCCCATATTCCTAAGTATTTTGGCATGCATATTTTAATTTTTTCTTTTTTCTTTTCTTTTCTTTTTTTTTTTTTTTGAGATGGAGTCTCGCTCTTGTCACCCAGGCTGGAGTGCAGTGGCATGATCTCGGCTCACTGCAACCCCCACCTCCTAGGTTCAAGCGGTTCTCCTGCCTCAGCCTCCCGCGTAGCTGGGACTACAGGTGCATGCCACCACGCTTGGCTAATTTTTTTTTTTTTTTTAGTAGAGACGCGGTTTCATCATATTGGCCAGTCTGGTCTTGAACTCCTGACCTTATGATCCACCCACCTCGGCCTCCCAAAGTGCTGGGATTGCAGGTGTGAGCCACCATGCCTGGCCTAATTTTTTTTTTTGAGACAGAGTCCTACTCTGTTGCCCAGGCTGGAGTGCAGTGGCACGATCTCAGCTCACTGCAACCTCCACCTCCTGGGTTCAAGCAATTCTTGTGCCTCTGCTTCCTGAGTGGCTGGGATGATAAGTGCATACCACCACACCCTGCTAATTTTTTGTATTTTTAGTAGAGACTGGATTTTGGTATGTTGGCCAGGCTGGTCTCAAACTTGTGGCCTCAAGTGATCCACCTGCCTCGGCCTTCCAAAGTTTTGGGATTATAGTGAGCCACTGAGCCTGGCTGGCATGTATATTTTTTAGAAACAAAAGCATTCTCTTATATATCTGGAAATTACTATACAATACTATACAAATCTTACTCAAATTTTGCCAATTTGTCCCAATACTTTCCTTTATAGAAAAAATAAAAGCCTGGATCACAAGTTCTCATCATTTGCCACATCTCTTTCGTGATCTTGATCTATTTGAGGAATATTTTACAAACTGTCCTGCAGATTGGGTTTGTCTGATGTTTTCCCCGTGATGAGCTCCAGGTTAGCATCTTGGGCAGGCAGAGCACATGAGTGCCGCTGTGTCCCTGTCAGCGCCTCCTGCCAGGAGTACACGATGCTGCTGCGTTCTGTTGCTGGTGGTGTCCCACAGCTGTACCCACTGTCAAGTTTTTATTCTTTCCTTTGTGATGAATACATATATTGGAGGATAGAAGTTACTCTGAGATTATGTTACTCTCTGTTACACATCAAACTTTTACCCACTAGATTTAGCCCCTTGCAAATCTTGATAGTTCGTAGATTAAAGTTGTCTTTTGCAGCTGTAGAGCATTTATAACAAACTATTTGGTATAAAGGATTGATTTGATCAATAGTTTAAAATTTGACCCGTGAGCCTTTCTTTCTAACCTCTTTTTTAAAGCTAAAAACAAGTATTCTTGAATAGAACCTACCAGGCTGAAGAGTTTGTGGAAGGAAGTGTTAGAAAAATACTTGGAGGACCACCCACTGCCAACGAGTGGCCCAGAGTCTGGACTTAGGGTTTGTAAAGAAACTGCCAGTCACAGAAGAATAAAACAACAAAACACAAGTGTTTCATACAATAGGAGTTCAGGTTTTTCCCTTTATTTAAAGTTAGTCTAAGTCATTTCCCATCAATTCATTCATTTAAGTGCATAACCGAAAGACATTGAAGGTTACTTAGCTATTGAGGTTTAAAATTTTTTCTTAGATGTTATTGTTGAAAAGAGCTAAAAATGGCCTGAGTCACTTCCTTCTGCAGGCACACACTTCCTCTATGTGGGCTTCTAAGAGCACATTATGGTATTTATTTAAGATTGGTTTCCTACTTTTAAATTTCATGAAGGAATCTATCAGAGATAATATTATTCAACACAATACGTTAGATTATTTTATTTCCCCTCATGTTCCATTTTTTTGTGCTACTTTTCTTCTTTGTATGCCAATTAGTGTGGCTACCACTTTCAAAAATTACTTTCCTAGGCTGGGTGTGGTGGCTCACACCTGTAATCCCAGGACTTTGGGAGGCTGAGGCAGGTGGATCGCTTGAGATTAGGAGTTTGAGACCAGCCTGGGCAAAATGGCAAAACCGCATCTCTACCAAAAATACAAAAATTAGCCAGGCGTGGTGACACGCGTCTGGAGTCTCAGCTACTCAGGAGGCTGAGGCAGGAGGATTGCTTGAGCCTGAGAGGTGGAGCTTGCAGTGAGCCAAGAATGTGCCACTGCACTTCAGTCTGGGTGACAGAGTGAGACTCCATCTCAAAAAAAAAAAAAAAAAAAAAAAAAAAAAATTACTTTCCTCACAATCATAATTATAAAATGAAAGGTTCTAGATCTCCCTGTTTCCTAACTAAAATATTCTTCTTTTTTTTAATTTATTTTTTATTTTATTTTATTTTGGAAGTAGGATCTTGCTATATTGCCCAGGCTGGCGTTGAACCTAGCATCAAGCAACCCTCCCACCTCAGCCTCCCAAAGTGCCGGACTACAGGCGTGAGCAACCCCAAAAATCTTTTTATTCTCCTGTTTTCTAATAACCACCTCCAGATAATGGTGGATTTTGTGACATTTCAGGCTTTTGTTCTATTAGAGCCCTCTTTTCTTAGATGATGAGCATTATTCTCATAGGAAAATATTGATCATTGTTTTTGTCAACAGATATATTAGAAAATGAATATGTATGAAGTTATGCTATATACAGTATTCTATACAGTATTCTCACTGTACCATGTGCTGTTGATAGATATGTAAGACTGGCTCACTTAGCATGACATCTGTTTGATGGCACTGGTCATATAACACAACACACACATATGTACATGAAAAATAAGTAACCTAAGGTAATGTTTGTGAATGTGGAACAGTGCATCTTTTCTGAAGCAGCTACAACATAAACAGAGCCTCGAAGGACCAAAAACAGTAGGAATGAGGGTTATGGAGAACATTTTAGGCTAATAGAACTATGCAAAAAAGAGTTGAAGGTCAAGATGCAAGTGGCACGCGTCTGTGAGACTGAGCAGAGCACGGGCTGAGGTGGAGGGCGTTTGGAGTAAAGGAGGCCAACTGAAGCAGGTAGAAGTCCCATTCTCCAATACCTCTTTGAAAGACTGTGTATTCTAGATAAGCTAATGACTGGTAAGTAATAAGTCAACACGGTAGGAGATGGATCAAAGGGATGAAAAAAATCAGGTAGATGGAAGTGATAAGATAAGGAAAAAAATAGACTTCAGGAATTTGAAGATATCCAAGGAAATAATGACAGGGTTTTTACTCACACTGTGTTTGACACACTTGAAAACTTAATCTTAATTAGTAAGTGTTGCTTTACTCTCTTTGCTCTGACAGAAGAAAACATTGAAACGGTTTGTGCTGCTTGCACACAACTTCATCATGCTTTAGAGGAAGGAAACATGCTTGGAAATAAATTTAAGAGAAGAAGTATTCTCCTGAAGACCCTATGTAAACTAGTTGATGTTGGTTCAGACTTGCTCAGCCTTAAACTTGCAAAAATAATTCTAGCAGTAAGTTTTTCTTTCCTCTGGTCTAGTAGACTATATCACATAAAAGCTTTGTTTAATGCTTTATTTGTAAATATTACAAAGAATATTAAAAATGTAGTGTATTTGTTTAGAATCTTGGAAAAAACTAAAGTAATAAACTGACATCTCAGAATTTGACCAGGAAGTATTATCTAAGGAACTAAAGCTGAGTACATAGAAAATGTTCAAAGAAACTCTTAACATTTTTGGACTACAACTAAGTTTAAAAAAAAAAAAAAAAAAAGAAAAGAAGGAAGGAAAGAAAGGCAAGAAAGAAAAAGAAATAACCGTAGGCAAATACATTCGAAACGGTTGCTCAAATAGCTTGACTGGAGATCAGTAGCAGATGGTGCAGGTTGTGGTTTCTCTTGGATGTTTGATTCTGTCATATGATTTAATAAATAACTAAGTAATTTAGGCCACAGTCATAATAAACCAGGTGCTTTAGGAACCAGTGTGAAACCGAAAAACAGCTGCATGTGGTCACAGGAAGGTACCTCAATGGTCATAGAAGGCTTTCACAAGGTGTGAGACGAAAAGGCCAGACACCAAAAAAAAAGTCTGTAGAAACCCTGTCTCAAACAAAATGATATCATTGTTTGAGGGGAGCACTTCGTTGTCACAGCCATAAACAGTTGGAACCAAAAGATAAGCCACAATTATTATAGAATGTTCTAAGAGAGCCGCGAAAACAAATGAATGAAGCTTTGTTTTCTTGGTTTCATACAAGTAAAAGCTTTGTGCTAACCCCCCATAATTTATAGAATTTAAAATCTTATAGTATACAGTGAAGGTAAGTGTTGCCGTACTTACTATTAGTTAATAAGAATGCCACCTTTTCTTATACTGGTAATGAAGTCTTTCATAAAGCAGAATTTTCTGAGCATATATCTGTGTAATATCAGGGGGAGGCTACATTCTTATTTAGCTGTCAAACTATTAACTCTCTTTTTAAAAATTGTGATATGTGGTGAAGAAAGCAATACTTCTTTGAAATAGTGATTTCACTCCAGGGCTCTGATGGTGCAGCAGCTGCCGAAAGATTGCTTTTGCTGTTTTAATCTGGATCCTAGACATTTTGTTCCATACCAAGCCAAAGAAAGAAAGACAGAGTGAGAAAAAAAAAAAAAGAAAGAAAGAGCAAGAAGGAAAGGAAGGAGGAAGGAAGGAACATGAATTTTTTTAATGCTTTGCAGAGAAAATATTATTTTGGTTATTAATGGTATCATTCAAATTAATTATCTATATATGGCACAAATTTTACTATTTTAGGGCAAAAGGCTAAATGATCTGCCAGGCAGTGAACATGTTTTGAGCTAAACATATGATTAGATAAAGCCCTCTCGGTGACATTGATGGCCTTGCTGAATCAGGAGCAAGATGCTGGGCTAAAACTCCAGAGTGCAGAGCTGGGTGGGTTTGCCTTTTGACTAGCTGCAGAACCAGCAGTTCAGAAAGGACCTTCAAATCCATCAACACCAACTTCCCGTCTACTGCCTGGATCTCCTGTAACATTCCAGACAAGGTCTTGTTTAGCTTAGGCCTTGGTGATGGGGTTCTATGTAAAATTTTAAAAGACTACATCGTAAGAACTGTTGAAGAAGAAAAAATCAGCAAAAACTAAAGCTATATGGGACTAAGAAGTTTTTCACAATTTCTCTCTGCCTATTTATTGGCATATACTGACAAATGAAAGTTTTCCAGACTGTCATCTTAATTTTAATCTTTGTGTCAAAAGCTCTTACAAAATAATATACAAAAATATATAAGCTTAAATGTTACTGTATTAAGTTTTTTTAAAAGAGTACAAACAAATATATACAGTATGAATGTGACTATTTAGGAGGGAAAAAAATCTAGCACCCTTTGTACAGGGTAAAAAAAAAAAAATGCCAGTAGCAAGTGTGATCATACATAGTGGCACTATTATGAGTGATTTTTAAACTTCTCTTACTTTAATTTGCCAAATTTACTTTAAATAGAATAAACTACTATTTTTAACATAAGAAGAAAACTACCCTACCACAAGAACCTACTTTGTGCCAAGACTCTTTTTTGTTTTCTTTCTTAAAGACAAGATCTCGCTCTGTCACCCAGGGCTAGAGTACAGTGGCAAGATCACAGCTCACTGCAGTCTCAAACTTCTGGGCTTAACTGATCCTTCTGCCTCAGCCTCCCGAGGAGCTTAGGACCACAGGCATGCACCGCCACACCTGGCTGATTTTTTAAAAGTGTTTTATAGAAATGGGATCTCGCTATGATGCCCAGGCTAGTCTCAGACTCCTGGCCTCAAGCAGTTCTCCCACTTTGGCCTCCCAAAGTGCTGGGATTACAGGTGTGAGTCACACACCTGGCCAGAGACTCTTCTTGACACTAGGAATACAAGTGAATAAACTAGCTACTGCCTCTGGGGTTGCCACTGTAGCAGGGCAGACAGACAGCAAACACAGCAGATACCAAAGGAGATAATGAGAACTAAGGGAGAAAAATAAAGCAGAGCAAAGGAAAGGGAGAGTAACAGGGAATTTTTAAAATAAGATAATCTATACCCCTTGCATAAATGTAAGATTTTATTATCTTTTATGTCTTAAAGTCATAATTTTACAGTTAACAATGGAGAAGCCATACAAATTTGCTCTGAGTGTAAATTGACATTACAGCAGGCCTGGAAATTGTGGTTGTCTTTTTTCTTTGTTTTCTTTTTTATTTTTTCTTCTTGTTTTAATGAAAACTGTGATACAAGGGGTTTTTTTTGTTTTGTTTTCCTTTGCCACTTTTACTAAAATGTAAGATTTAGTGAGGGAAAGGAAAGTGAATTTTATTCATTTTTTCCCATGAAGTTGTATTAAGTATGGAACACATCCTACATATTACATTTAGAAAGAGTAATAAATTGTGGTTTTGACCTCAAGGACTCACAATCTAGTAGAAGATAGTCAGCCGATTCAGATATATTCCCAAATATTAGGAATAATATATATTTCCATCAATATAGAAATATTCTTCTGTTTTCTTAAGCCCGCTTATTTTCTGGGGGTTTTAAACAATATTATTTTAAATACGTAATCATTAAACGTTCATTAAGGTTCCCATTTCCTATTTTCCTCCTGGGAACAGAAGGAATCTCCATTCTGCCATGTGTTACAGTTTCTGAAGCTTCCATAACAGTGTTTCCCAGACTTCAGTGTGCACATGCATCCCCTGGGGATCTTGTAAAATGCAGACTCTGAGGCGGTACTGCCGGGTGGGGCCTGAGATTCTGCATTCCTAATGCATGCCCAGGTGATGCTGAGGTCGTTCTATGACCTCTCTGAGGCACGCACTCCTCAAGTGCAAAATGGGAACGACAACACCAAATTTGCAGGGTTGCTCTGGAATAACTTTTGTAAGTGGCCTTGTGCAGGAGGGCATGCAGAAGCTGCACCACAGGCAGTGCTCGCCTCCCGGGACCCCTCCAGCTGGGGGCTGACCATGGCCATCTTGGTGTCTTCTGCAGTGAGCAGCACAGTACCTGGTACACATCAGGTGCCCGGTAAATATTTGTGGATCAAACACAGAACAAATACTTAACAAATTTGCCTGACAGATTCTATTATATTTTTTTAAGTAACTGAAAACTCATTAGTAAATATTATTAAAAATAACTTTAGGCTGGGCGTGGTGGCTCATGCCTGTAATCCTAGCACTTGGAAGGCCAAGGTGGGTGGATCACTTGAGGTCAGGAGTTTGAGACCAGCCTGGCCCACGTGGCAAAACCCCATCTTTACTAAAAATACAAAAATTAGCCGGGCATGGTGGCACGTACCTGTAATCCCAGCCACTTGGGAGGCTGGGGCAGGAGAATCACTTGAGCCCAGGAACTGGAGGTTGCAGTGAGCCAAGATCATGCCATTGCACACTAAGCTGGGGGAGAAGAGCGAAACTCTGTCTCAAAAAATAAATAACATAACTTTAAAGATAGTTTTTAATAATAAACTAATCACCTATATGCCATCCTTTTCACACACAAATAATTTTTTGTTCAGATGACTTTATTCCTACAAACATATTTTTACACCTTTTCAATGAGGGCACTTAGTATTTCCATCTAACAGTAGGTTATAAATGCTTCCGTTTTTAAACATAGTGTTCACAGTTATGCTTTTTTGTGACTGCTTAATATGAATAGTATTGATGTCCCATAGTTTATTAAACTATTCCCTAATATTGGATATTTAGGGTGTTTTTTATTTTTATTTTTTACTACTTTAAATACACAGCTAATTTAGACCATTTGATTCAGTCAATCATCCTATACTTTGCTTTTTTTTAAAAAAAAACAAACTATATTTCCTTATCACCCTGTGTTTAGTTTACTTGATCTTTTTGTATGATTTAGAAGACAATTTTCTTTTCTTTTTTCTTTTTTCTTTTTTTTTTTTTTGAGACAGTGTCTCGCTCTGTCGCCCAGGCTGGAGTGCAGTGGCCGGATCTCAGCTCACTGCAAGCTCCGCCTCCCGGGTTTAAGCCATTCTCCTGCCTCAGCCTCCCGAGTAGCTGGGACTACAGGCGCCTGCCACCTCGCCCGGCTAGTTTTTTGTATTTTTTAGTAAAGACGAGGTTTCACCGTGTTAGCCAGGAGGGTCTCGATCTCCTGACCTCGTGATCCGCCCGTCTTGGCCTCCCAAAGTGCTGGGATTACAGGCTTGAGCCACCGCGCCCGGCCTCTTTTTTTTTTTGAGATGGATTCTCGCTCTGTCACCCAGGCTGGTATGCAGTGGTGCCATCTCGGCTCACTGCAACCTCCGCCTCCCGGTTTCAAGTGATTCTCCTACCTCAGCCTCCTGAGTAGCTGGGATTATAGGCGCGTGCTACCACACCAGGCTAATTTTTGTATTTTTAGTAGAGATGGGGTTTCACCATGTTGGTCAGGCTGGTCTCGAACTCCTGACCTCGTGATCCACTTGCCTCAGCCTCCCAAAGTGCCAGAATTACAGACGTGAACCACTGCATCCAGCCTAGAAGGTAATTTTCAACTTTAGATGTTACTTGTGATTATCTCAAAGCATTCCAGAAATAGACCTTAAAAAGAAATATATGTGTATTATCAAATTAAACAGTATTAAGTTTTCTTTTATACAAATGATAAAACCAAAAGTTTCCCCCTTTCTTTTCTTTCCTTCGTCTCTACTATGTATTCTTTTCTAAATTAATGTGAAATTTTGGTATTCATCTTTCTCTACCTTTGTGTTTTAATGCAATTACTCTAATTAAATGTATTAGCAGTGTACTGCACCCCTTTCTTCCTCATATACTCCTTTAAAAGTAACTAATAATCACACATATAAATATGAGACTTGGCTGGGCGTGTTAGCTCACACTTGTAATCTCAACACTGGGAGGCTGAGGTGAGAGGATTGTTTGAGCCTGCTAGTTTGAGACCAGCCTGGGCAACATCTCTACCAAAAAAAGTTGAAAAAATTAGCCAGGCATGGTGGCACATGCCTATAGTCCCAGCTGCTTTGGTGGCAGAGGCAAGAGGATTGATTGAGCCCACGAGTTCAAGGCTGCAGTGAGCTGTGATGGCGGCATCACAGCACTCCAGCCTGGGTGAAAGAGTGAGACTCTGTCTCTGAAAAAAAAAGAGAGAGAGAGAGACTTTATGAAGTAAGAAATAAATAAGGAGAACAGATTGGAGGTTCCTCAAGAAACTAAAAATAGGGCTGCTGTATGATCTGGCAACCCCACTGCTAGGTATATACTCAGAAGAAAAGAAATCAATATATCGAAGAGATATTTGCACTCCTATGTTTATTCCACACTGTTTACAATCGCCAAGATCTGTCATTAAAATGTTTATTCTAAAGATCATTTATATTGTATTTACTATAATTGAGTTAATTAGATACCACAGTTAGCAAATATGTGGTCTAAATTTTTCAAAGTTGATTTCTTTAGAACTTTTCTTCATGCTTAAAAATACTCTTGCTGCACTTTAAAATAGATGTTTGTGGTTTATTTTTTTAAAATACAGCATGTCCTTATTTCCTTCTGCAATAGAGATGTGTTTCTTTCTCTGCAGCTTAAAGTGAGTAGAAAGAATCTTCTTAATGTCTGCAAACTTATATTTAAAATTAGCAGGAATGAGAAGAATGATTCTTTGATTCAAAATGACAGCATTCTGGGTGAGTGTCACTCAGTGCTACTATTGAGCAAATGTACTTGAGTAAAAATTAGATGTCTGGAGAGAAGATGTATAATCAATGATAGCAGGAATATTTTGTTTTCTAGAAACGTGCAGAAGTTTTGCGATGCTCATTTTTACTTTGTCCTTGCCTGTTTTCCACATTCAGTTGAATGCATCCTGTGGTAGTTTGCTCTTTTCTTTCAACACTTGTAGTAACATTGTGTGACTTACAAAGTGTTCCCCATTTAAGCATTCATTTCCTGGACTTGGATTTAATATATAGAAAAATGCATGTAATAGTATTTGACATAATTGAAAATTTTAGTCTTTAATATACTAGGAATGACTGAAAGTTGAAAGATATCTATCACTGTTATAGAAACCTGACATCACAATGTTTCACATTTATAGGTAAGGAAGTTTTATTACACCTTATCTAGCTCATGCCTAATTTTTTTGTTGTACTTCTTAAAATTAAGATACCTAGTTACCTAAATGGAAATGTTTTTATGAATTAATATTGCTGATATGAGAAGAGAAGATACAAAGTATCTCCCATGCAGCAACATGGAAAATATTTTGAGTTCTCTTTTTGCAACATAGGATAAATTATCTTTTCATCTTTCTTTGCCCCTGGCAGACAGGGACAAAACCAGTACTGAAAGAAATGTCTAATGTTGAATCAACTAATTAAGAATTGTAGACTGAAAACAATCATCTCAAATTATTACATGGGCATTAGTATAATTAAATGTGAGATATGCATTATTAACCTTATTGGATTTGCCTGGAAAACCAAGTAGTGGTATGTTACTGAACAAATGTGTTCTTCAGTTGTCTTGGGAAAAGGATAGGTGTTGTATTCAAGTTATCCTTTTCTAGGGTGACTGTGATTTTTTTAAGCTCCTGTCATGGATTTCCCACTAATAATACAGCAACAAATATATTCTTAAAGACTTATTGAAATTTAACTCTTAAATTTGTTAAATTATTAGTATTCTATGACTCAAAATTTTTGTAACAAAAAATAAAGGCCAATAAATAATTAGTAAGAGGCAAGGAATGACATTAATTAAAATAATACTTTATCTTATTTATTAATAATCCCATCCTTTTGCTGAAATTACTATTACAGAGATTTGTCTTAGCTAAAAGTAAGCTTTTCTCTTTATACGACATAACTCTTAACAAGCACTTGAATGTAGATTTTGGTAAACATATTTTACAAAGTGTATTTTATGTTCACACACAGCTTATTTAATATATTTATCTCCTGCTGTTATACTCAGACATTTATAATAATTCATCTCTTTGACAGAATCATTGTTGGAGGTACTAAGAAGTGAAGACCTGCAAACTAACATGGAAGCTTTTTTATACTGTATGGGGTCTATAAAGTTCATTTCTGGAAATCCAGGATTTCTTAATGAAATGATCAGCAAAGATGCTGTGGAAATACTGATAAATTTGATAAACCAAATAAATGAGAACACCGAGAAATGTGGTACATGTTTGCCTAATTCGGGCCACTTGCTAGTCCAGGTAAGTATTTTACTTGAAAAGATTAGGCGTGTAAAATTAGTTTTCACATTGCCTAATGCCAGTTTTAAAAGAATGGCATGCAAGAGGCCCCTATAGCCAGGTGTGGGTGCCCGGCCTCCAAGGGCAGCAGCCACAGCCCACTTCCACCCTTCGAGGACCGGGTGCCTGTTGTCCTGGACGGGCTATTCCTTGGCTACCAGAGCAGCTCTCTACACAGCATGCACTTTCACTGCCCTGCAGAGAAAGCAGGCCTGGAAGAAGGGAAAAGCTGTACCTCTCTGCAAAACAATTGCATGTTAGAGTCAAATTTTAGCAGGCTGTTTAGTGTTGAAGATGGGCCTGGCCTGGAGATGATTTATGATGATTGGTAGCTAATGTCATTACTCTTGTATCTTCAGTAAGAAACAGAAGGTAATGGGATTGAGTGGACAGTCATTGAGGTGGGTATGTAGATACCAGGCAGCCCTGAGACTGTAGGAATGCAGGGAACAAAACTGGATGCACTGAATATGAACAGAGCAGGTAGACCAGTTTTGTTATGTGTTAGGGTTTTATTGCTTACGTTGTAGCAGATTAAATTTCATAGTTAAATTATTTTCACTGGAGCTGCTCTGGCTTGGATACTCTTTTTTAGATGAGATTTTATCTTTAATAGCATTTGTATGTCAAATAATAGCATCTTTGATGTAATAATTCATAGGATTTGAAATGTGCTTGTCAATTAATGAGGATTGAGCACTCAGAGCACTCTAAGCTATTAGGAAACTGTTAAAAATTACATTTAGGCCCTGTCTTCAAGATGCTTAAAGTATTTGGATGATTATTAATTTCGGACTTTGTGGTCTGTCTCCATTTTGAAGAAGATTGTGAAAACCTCTTTGAGTCATAAATGTGCACAATTTTTCTGTATGCCCTGTTTTGGCTAGGAAGACTTCAGAAACATTTTCCATGCTCCCAGTGTTATTGAATCATTCAATTTTTTTCCCTCAATGAAAATAGTAATTTCTGATTATAGAATAATTATATTTCCTGTTAAAATGCTGAAAAGTATAAGAAAGAATATAAAAATCACCTGCAATGCTTTCACCCTGAGATAACACCTCCAGCATTTTGGTGGTCATTTATATACATGAACATAATTTAATAGAATTCTCACTTTTTTTTTGTTGTTGTTGTTTGAGACAGAGTTTTGCTCTTGTTGCCCAGGCTGGAGTGCAATGGCATGATCTCGGCTCACCGCAACCTCCACCTGCCAGGTTCAAGTGAATCTCCTGCCTCAGCCTCCCTAGTAGCTGGGATTACAGGCATGTGCCACCATGCCTGGCTAATTTTGTATTTTTAGTAGAGACAGGGTTTCTCCATGTTGGTCAGGCTGGTCTCGAACTCCTGACCTCAGGTGATCTGCCCGCCTTGGCCTCCCAAAGTGCTGGGATTACAGGCATGAGCCACCATGCCCGGCGAATTCTCACTTTTTAAATAACCTGTTACTTTTAATAGTCACTTTTTTTTGTTTTCTGTCATTCTCTTCCCTCCTTGTTTCTCCTTAACATTGTTCACACTGATGTGTTCAGCACCTTTTAATACACACACAGGATTTAATAAATGGAATATTCTATGCCCTTCTCTCTCCTCATTTAACAATACGTAGTAAAAATCCCTTGAGTAAAAAACCCTAAAAACTTATTTAATTTTCTTAACAATCGCATAATATTCTGTGATTAGGATATATCTCAGATTCTCAACCATTCCCATATTGAGATATTCACTCTGTTTTAAATTTTTATGTAACAGCTTATGCGATTCTTGTCTAGTTAATCTCTTTCCAACCCCATCTTATACACATATAAATGTTTGCTGTTTGCATCAACTATGTCACGGTGTGTGTGTGTGTGTGTGTGTGTGTGTGTGTGTGCGCGCGTGCGCATGTGTGCACAGTTGAGTGTTACTGTGACCAAAAATATATCAAATCAAGAAAGGGGACCTCTGGTGTGCACATACAATATATTGCTGCCTGTGTTACTCTTTTATTTCCGTTTTCCCTGGATTCAGCATCCTCAGGTGCAACCTGATTCAACAGGTCAGATCCCCCCTCCTTTCCTGACATTTGTGTCCCCTACCTCTAGGGGGCACTGTAGAAGTTCCTCCTCACTGCCCACCACCACTTGCCACCACCTGATGGCAGTGGGCTCTGTCATTGTCTCCAAAGCCTTCCTTGAAACCAGCCTAAGGCCTGGCGTGTGTGGCCCATACCCCTGTCTAGCAGGAGAAAATGGAGCCCATGATGGCATCCACCTGAACTTACTCCAGCTGTGGTCACCAAATGCCATTTGTATCAACTGTATCACTGTGTGTTCACAGATTTGGGGAGGAAGGAGACATTGTTTTAGTCTTCATCATTTGCAGAATTCCCTGAATGGGACACTTCCTCACATTTAGTGAAAACAAAAACTGTTTTGTATCATACGAATGATAAAATGTAAACAAGACTTCACTCCAAGAGCAGATGAAAGTCTCTGCTTTTTTTTTTTTTGAGATGGAGTCTTGCTCTGTGCCCAGGCTGGAGTGCAATGGCGCAGTCTCGGCTCACTGCAAGCTCCACCTTCCGGGTTTCACACCATTCTCCTGCCTCAGCCCCCGAGTAGCCGGGACTACAGGCGCCCACCACCACACCTGGCTAATTTTTTGTATTTTTAGTAGAGATGGGGTTTCACTGTGTTAGCCAGGGTGGTCTCGATCTCCTGACCTCGTGATCTGCCCACCTCGGCCTCCTGAAGTGCTGGGATTACAGGCGTGAACCACTGCGCCTGGCCGAAAGCCTCTGCCTTTGTGAATGTGTAACACTGACTGACTTTTCACCAGCCGGTTCATGTGCAAATTCAGCCAGACAGATCTGGCCACAAGCAGAAGTGTCTGTTTACACCAGCTTTGAGAACCTGGTAACTCCAGCTCAGGAGGCTTTATTTTTTTATTTTTTATTTATTTTTGAGACAAAAAGCCTGTCACCCAGGCTGGAATGCAATGGTGTGACCTCGGCTCACTGCAACCTCCACCTCCCAGGTTCAAGTGGTCCTCCTGCCTCAGCCTCCTGAATAGCTGAGATTACAGGCGCCCACCACCACACCCGGCTAATTTTTTTTTATTTTTATTTTTAGTAGAGACAGGGTTTCGCCATGCTGGCCAGGCTAGTCTCAAATTCCTGACCTCAGGTGATCTACCCACCTTGGCCTCCCAAAGTGCTGGGATTATAGGTATGAATTACTGTGCCTGGCCAGGAGGCATTTTTAAAAGCGGCTTTTTTCAATTGAAAAGATAAATAAATTACTTATGGCTGTAATAAGAATAAAATAATGTCTGCCAGCCAGAGAGAACATGACGAGGGCAAAAAAGATACAAGGAGGCCACATCTAGTGGCGTGACTGCTTTTCTTCTACAACTTTCAACCCCAAGAACCACAGTAGCTTTGGAACACTTTCTGGGGACCTCATATTACAAAACTTCGCTTGCTTTAACATCTGGCACAGCATTAGAGTCATCTTGTTTTCCAAAAGCAGTTCCATTGGACGCATGGAAAGAGTGGAAAACATCTTCCAAAGCTCGACGTTGAAGATTGTGCAGGATTTGGGAAACTAGAATAAAGGGAAAAGGATGTTGAACACTCAAGTGGGAAATAAATAAGGTGTGTTTGGGAGGTACTGAAGAGGTAGGGCTGTCTAGAGTAGAGATTCTGTGTGGGCATCTTGAAAGGTGAGATTCAGAAGGTACAGCCATGAGTCTTGAATACCAGCTGCCAAGAGTGGGCTTGGGGCAACAAGGAGCAGTTGGAGGTGAGTGCATGGGGGGACGAGATGAGATCAGAGTGGCAGAAAGATGAATGTGCACAAAATGTGAAACTGATAAAGACCCAATAGCTGAAAAGTGATGGGAGGAGAACATATCCGCGGTACATGACAGATTGGAGGGCTAAGATCTCAAGCACAGCAGCCCTAGTTAACAGGCATTGCTACAGTTAGATTTTAGACTGATTAGAATGGAGATAAAGGAATGGGTATGAAGGAAAAGCTCCTTCAAAGCACGTGGGCTAATGTTGCTTAGAGGGAAAAAAAAAACAGTGTTGAACTTTGGAAGGTCTTCTTGTTGTTTCTTACATATATGTATGTATCTGTATGGCTGTATGCATTAATATATGTTTATCACTTGGTGGCTGAAATCAAGAGACACTCATTGCACAAGTTTTGTGGTGTGGCTGCTCTGTGCCAGGCATGTTCTGGGTGGTAAGACAGGAGAACTGCCAGTAGGCACCTACTTTTTGATGATCCCTGTATCCAGATAATAGTATTCCAATGCTTCTTCTTCTGCAAAATTATGGTACTTCCACATGGCCAACATTGCATTCAGTTCTGCATGTCAGACGTGTAATAGCATTTTGAGAAGGACAAGATACTCAGAGAAACTGGGTGCTGCCACCTGTGCATCAAGTCAAAGTGTGAATAGTCCCAGGCTGGCAGAACTGGAGATGTGAGTTTGTCTGTAAAGTCATAAGAGTAAAGCAGGTTAAACTGTGCACGCCAGAACCCTAGAATTTAGGGGGAGCTCCCTGGAACTTGGAAAAAGAGAAATATAGGCCAACTAACAGGCAGGGCCCCTAAATGCCAGTAGTAAATTGCACCACCAAGAAGGTGGCACAGATGGAAAGAGGAGCTTGTCAGTGTTGCTCTAGAATGGATTATCATGAGGTGTTAAGGTTCATCTCTGGCCTTTGAAAAGCAGCAGTTGAGCAGGCATGACACAGGAGCTGAAGGAAACTCCTGGAGTCACTTCCATCTGAAAGTCTATTTTGGTCTCCCTTGTGCCCTTTCCTGGAGAACAGAGAAGAGTCTTCTGTCTATGTCACAATCACAACCAAGCCCAAATTCTCCCAGTGTCTCCTTTGTCCTCTGTGTCTTGAGAACATCATGTACAAAGCTGCTTTGCTGTAATTGAAGGAAATCTCAATGTACTTATGTTAACAGCTAGGTAATTTATAGGTGGACAGTGTAACTATTAAAGCTCAGATTGACTTGAACTTTCATGCCTGTTTTTTGGATTCACTTGTACTTCCTATCTGTTTTTTCTTTCCAGCCTGACCCACTTGATTTTGAATTCAATTCTTAGAGAAATGTATTCTTTCCCTGCTTTAGATATACTATTTTTGAAGTTAAAACTGTTCTGCAGCACCCCAGGTAACATGGTTTGCTTTTCCTCCCCGCAGCCCCCACCCCTACTTCTCTGGCCCCTAAGCCTGCAGACACCTCCCTAGCAGCTCCCACAAATCCAGATCCTCTCCCCCTTGCTCAGTACCATACCACTGTCATGTTCTTCCTTTTTCTAAATGGAAGTCTCTCAGGAAGGTCGGTCCTCCCACCTCATCAGTCCTTTCCTTCCTTCACTCGTTTTCCTTCCTTCACTTCAGTCGTTTCCTTCCTTCACTTCCTTCCTTTTGTTTTTAGGGTTTAGGGTATAGGAAAGTGTATTGAACAAAGAGAGCTGACTCAGAAAATTTGAGCCTGGATAGTTCAGAAAATGATAAATGATAGTATCATGAATAGAAATTAGAGAGTTATAGACAGGAATGGATTTGGTGAGAGGAGGAAAGAAAATTATGGGAAGAAAATTATGTAATTAGCTTTATTTTTATTTTTTTTATTTGGTAATTTTTTTTTTTTTTTTTTTTTTTTTTTTTTTTTGAGATAGAGTCTCACTCTGTCGCCCAGGCTGGAGTGCAGTGGCGCAATCTTGGCCCACTGCAACCTGTGCCTCTCGAGTTCAAGTGATTCTCCTGTCTCTGCCTCCAGAGTAGCTAAGATTACAGGCACGTGCCACCATACCCGATTACACTTTGTATTTTTAGTACAAAACTAAAATTGTTTAGTAGGTCTCTAATAGAAACAGGGTTTCACCATGTTGGCCAGACTGGTCTCGAACTCCTGACCTCAAGTGATTCACCCGCCTCAGCCTCCCAAAGTGCTGGGATTATAGGTGTGAGCTACTGCTCCTGGCTGAAATTAGCTTTAATATAAAACTTTCAGATGCCAGCAGAATAGCCATGCAGGCCTGTCGAGTAGGAAGTAGGAGGTATGAGCTGAGGCTTAGAAGAGAAGGTAAAACCAAAAATACAGATTCAGGGTCATCTACGTGGAGGTGATGGTTGAAGGCAGAAAAGACAATGAAATTACCCAAGGAGAGAGTAGAGAAAGAGCAGAGGGACTGATGACACATTGTGTAAAATGGCCTCATTTGTGGAATGGAAAGAGAAAAGGAAGTGACCAGGAAATGAAGAGCAATGTACAAGAGTAGAGATTTTCTCAGAAAGGATGGGTCAGTTTTGGCAAATGCTGCAGAGAGCATGTAGGGGAAGAGGAATCCCGCCACTTTGTTTGGAGCAGTGTGAATAGGCGAGTGAGGGCTGTGAGGGGGCCATCTCCTAGGGCAACAGTGTGCTCTCTTGCTTTCTCTCAATCTTACATAATTCTTTATCTCTGTATTTTTAAATTAAAAGGTGTTTTGATATACTTGATTTTTTTTTTTTTTTAATTTCTGAACCCTAGAGTGAGCTCTCCACTTTGGCTGAGCTGGGCTCTATCCTGTATTCAGTGTTTGCCATCAGGAACCCTGATGGTTCATTCAACCCTGGACTGTGTTGGGGCAGGCCCAGTGCCGCCGCCCCGCATGGTCCAGTGAGGAGAGCACCGCACTGGAGCCCCCAGCCTGAGCTGGCCGCTCAGCTGGGACACTGAGCCCGGCTTACCCTCTGAGCCTCACTTTCCTGTCTCTAAAGTGCTGACTATGCCTGCCTTAAAGGGCAGCTGGGAAATGAAATGAGATGATCCAGTAAAGCGCCCTTAACAGGGCAAGGCACATAGTAGGCACTCACCAGAAAGCCATTCAATAAAATAAGATCAGAATTACCCAAACCTGAAGCTTCAAAGAGCAATTCCTTCTGATAGGATAAAAACGTAATCACAAGAAATTAAGAAGACAGAGTCCAGGATGGATTTCAAATCTTTAATCTTTTTGTTGTTTGGGCTTTGATAAGCAATGTGGAGAAGAGCGCCAAAGAGAAACTAAACTTGGACGAGGGTGTTAGAGTAATGTATGAGATTCTGGGTAAATGATGGACCCCAATTCTCAGAGCCTGCTATTCTCTGCTTCAAGATTTGGGGGATTTAAGAGAGGCCTTCAACTGAAGTCTGGGGATTTGACCAAGCAGTGACTTAAGTTATTATTAGTAATTAAGGACTGTATCAAGGTGGCTGGGGTCTTTTAAATCTTGCTTTAGTTATGTTCAATAGTTTTAAATGTAGAGATTAATGCATTTGTATTTAGGTGTTTAGATAATTATAAGTATGCATACTTATGCTGGAAATTATGTTAATTCTTTCTCTTGCACAACCCCGCCTGTTGGAAGCCTGCCTCTTCAGACTGTGGAATCAGAAGCAAGGTAGCAGTGTCTACCAGTAGAACTTTGCTCTGATTATTGGAGGAAGTAAACTGCATACCTATAAAATGGCAGCAAATGGCCCTATGATTTATTTCCTAAGTTCTTACAATATTTTTGCAGATTTGATAATTTAAATCAAATTTAAAGCATTTATTTTGAAGGTTTTGCTTGAATAGCAAGCAGCAGATGAGGTTTTTAATTTTCTTATTGTTTTAATTAAGGTATAATCTACATCCAGTGACATGCTTAGATCTTATATGTTTGATGAGTTTGACAAAAGTAGAAAGCCACAGAGCCCCTACCCTTATCAAGATACAGAAGGTTTCTGTCACCTCAGAAATTTCCTCCCACCTCTTCTCATTAATCCTCATTCTTCTACCCTCCTCCCAGAGGGAACCATTTTTCTGATCTCTTTCACCATAGATAAGCTCTGCCTGTTCTAAAACTTTATATAAATGGAATATACAGCATGTACCCTTTTGTGTCTGGTACCTTTTTAAACTTTTATTTTGAACTAAGTATAAATTCACAAGATTTTGCAAAAATAGTACCGAGAGGTCCTGTGTACCCATCACCCGGCTCCTCCCAGTGGTGATATCTTACATAACTATTGTACATTATCAAACCCAGGAAATTGATATGGATATGCCATAGTTACCTAGAGTACTATATCTGGCTTATTGTGCTTGGCATATTGTTTTTGAGATTCGATGGAGCATTTTTAGGGGTTAGTCTTTGGTATTGATCACTATACTGGCTAATTTTATTTTGTTTTGTTTTAGAGACGGAGTCTTGCTCGGTCGCCCAGGCTGGAGTGCAGTGGCGCGATCTCGGCTCACTGCAACCTCCCCCTCCCAGGTTCAAGCAGTTCTGCCTCAGCCTCCTGAGTAGATGGGATTACAGGCGCATGCCGCCACTTTTTTAATGATGTATTTGTTAATAAGAAGGGGACAGCTATTTTCTACTTATGGGGTTTCCTTCCTATAAAAGAACTGCCAGCAGCATAACTAACCACTCACGTGCCCAGTTGCCACGAGAGAGTAGGCATTCGGGGCCCAGGTTCTTCCTCTTCCCTTCTCTTCCCTTTCCTAGGAAGGAGCTATCTACAGGCAATTCATGTTCTCTGATTTTCCAGGGACAGCAGATCTGAAGATCTGAGAAGACTCAGAGACCTAAACATGTAATGCCTTGGGTTTTTTACTTGGAAATAAGAGACTAAGGAGGATGGGGATGGGGAGAAAGTTATCACCATGGTTGGAGGATGTGGCTTATAACTGAGGCAGGCATGCTTTCTAATCCTGAGCCCTAGAATTAGATTTACTCACCCAGTCACAGACCTCGTCTGTCCCTGGAGGAGCAGAACACCTGTGTTCTGATGGCAGCTCACTTCTAAAAGAAGAAGGGAAAAGAGGGACCAGGTAGGGGCTGGACTGGGAGTGTCCGATTCCTCTCCCAAGCTCACCAATCAGGAAGTGAGGGTAGTGGATGGCCAGGAGTGTTATGCTAAAAGACAGATCAAGGGTGGAAAATGAGGCTCCTACTGTGTCTGAGGAGAGCCATTTGCTCTCCATTAGTGCTCTGCCTGCTCAGCCTCCTTTCTTCACTGTAGTTGTGGCAGTAAGGAAATGTCACTAACTTTAGCATTTAATTGTGAATAGTGGTTTCATCGCTTGGTAGGCCTTAACACACTATCTTTTCAGACTCCTTTTCTTGTTTTGCTGCATTGTCATTCTAAATTGTTTGTATGATATTCAAAATTTCTCCTGTATTGATACATACATAGCCACAGCTGGAAGAATCAGATACCTACTCATTTTAGTGAGGTAACTGACATAGAGGCAGTAAATGAAGAAACAACAGTAAACAGAGCCAAAGGGTTTAAGGAGGACAGAAGCATTTCCTGCTAAGTCGGACACCCATGTTAGGGATGTGCCAAGTAGGCCTGTGCAGCCAGGCACTGAGTGTTATCAAGGATTCTTAATTAATATTACCTTCATATGCATATATCTTAATGAATTCCAATAAAGCTTAGAAATGCTTGTTACCATTGATTTCACATGTCTAGCAGCATCTTGTCATTGGTTTCTTTTGTCTCAGCCAGAACTGTACAAACCATATATGAGACAATATGAAACTTCTTGGGTTACCACACAGGCTCTGGTTTTGGCATATATGTGGCCTCAATTGGGCACAAATTCAAAGAAATGATGTGCTTTTATTAATAGAGGGAGATGGTTTAGCTGAGGTTGGAAAATAGTAGCTTTTGTCATAAATCATTTCACACTGTTTGTGGTCTCTGGCGGCTGCGTTTATTCTTTTACATCATCAGTGGGAAGTCAACCATTTTGCAGTTGGCAGTTAAGTTGAGACAAAGCTCGAGGGATTTCAGTTGTGGATATTCCAGATGATTGCAAAATGTTTTTAGAGACCAGTGCCAAATAGAGTAGGGAGGCAATAGACCAAGAAACGGAGGCCAGGGCACTAGCCTACCTGGGAGCTGATAGACTTCTGAGCTTCAGTGAGTCACAAGCTCCTCTGATCTGGGGCAGCTCTGATGGCAGGTTGCCTTCTAGAGCAGAATCTGGTGAGTTCCTTGAGGATGGAGTACTCTGATGGAGGAAGGGCACAGAGGGGAAAGAGAAGGCCATCCACTCTGGACATGATCAGTGTGTGGAGGTTGCCCCACCTTGCACCCATCCACTGCAGTGGAGAACGCAGGAATGAGACCACAGCTGCTGGGCCTGTGTTGTGTCCTCAAGTCCAGTGATCCAAGTCAGGAGACCCACGCTTCCGCTTTTTTTTTTTTTTTTTTTTTCTTGAGACAGTCTGACTGTGTCACTCAGATTGGAGTACAGTGGTGCGATCAAAGGCATGGCTCACTGCAGCCTCAGCCTCTGGGGTTCAGGTGATTCTCCTGCCTCAGCCATGAGAGTCGCTGGGATTACAGACCTGAGCCACTGGGCCCAGCCCCATATTTTAAGACAAAGATTTCTTGTGTTTGCTAAGGTTTCTCAACTAATTAATAGTTGAAAACACAATTTGAAATTGATAATTAAGTACCTATAGTCAACTTGAAAAAAACAGAAGCTAAAGCTTTTGAGTTCTCATTTTACTGTATTAAAATGTAGTTGTGCATTTATGAATGATCTAATTTCTTCTTAGTACATTTTTTCTCTTTAAAATGGGTCTCCCAATACTGACCACACAATGAAAACGTTGAGGCTTACATAATTCAGTGTGAGCTGGGTAGCTTTGCCAACTCTCCGGGTGTTTTACCTGACTGAGGGTGGTACCTCAGTTATGATCAAAGAATTGGGAACGTGGAAAGAAGCTGCCTCAGAAAAGTGAGCACCAGAAAGTTGTCGAGTGTAGCTCAGTCATTTTTCAGCAGTAGATTAGTAACCAGAAGCAAAATGGAGTGTTTCTTCCTGGGTATTTGCCAAAACCTTAGTTTCCCTTTTGCCCTAAACATCACCTAACAATTGCTCATAAGCAAGGAAACTTACATTTGTATTAGTTCTCTTTGTGGATTATCAGTGTCATTTTCTTCTCTTTTTTCTTCTTCCTACTGGCTGCCTTCAGGATTGCAAGTCCCACAGGATTGCAAGTTAGGAGATGGGGAAAAAGATAGGAATTAAAACTTGTGTTTTTCAGTGTGCTATTTCTTGGTGAAATGCTACTTAAGAGGTTGGGAATTTCTCTACTAAGTCCTTTAGAGACTAAACAAGTATCTAGGTGTTCATTTAACTTAGACTTTTTTAAAGTAAGGGATTGGAGGTGGTTTGAAAGATGATATACAATAAAAAAGAAAAATACTTGTTTAAGTTTGTGCATTTATAAATAATACAAATTAGAATAGAAAGTTAAGAAAGAAATGGATGCACACCTCCAAGCATAAAAAGCTCGGGCTTTGGTTAACTCCTGCTTTGGGGGTGGGCCCAGTGGGTGGGCTTTCCTTGGGGGTGGGAAATAAAGACCCTGCTGTAGCGCACAGAACTCATTGATAATTCTCACAGACTTATCTCTGTTCAACTGAGAGT